>NC_136661.1:9714705-10307205 GCF_903797595.1 Erithacus rubecula
ATTTTGTCTTTGGAACTGAAGTTTCTTCTGGCTTGATTCTGGTCTCTAATTTGATTATACATATCTTCAAAGAATGGAGCAATATACGTAATGGAAAGAACCCCCAAGCCCCCAAAACCTTCTGTGGAATTTCTCTTAATTACAGGATTATTACTTTTTTCTCAGAAACCCATTAAGACAAACACACTTGTTGAACTTCCTTATCTGAAAAAAAATAAGTAACCATAAAGGAAATGATGAATACACAACACTGCACAAATGTAGGCCATTAAACTTGCTGTATATCCACATTCTATCTGAACCTAACATATCAACTAAGGTTTCAGCTATGTGATATGTTCCAGCTTCATGCTACATACAAGCCTTCCAAGTCTATTCAGATGCTCACAGATGCAACAGGGAAGTTTATGTCAAGTAGTAATTTATATACATTTTATTATTCCTTAAATACATATGCAAGAATCAACACTCTGAGGCACCATATGCATCATTGAGATGTCTTCAGGAAGAATGTGCCTTCATGTTTGAACCAGCAAATTATATACATGATTTGTTTACAGATTTTAAATTATAATATATGTTATTCAGTATATTTTTCATTTAAAAGGTAGTCCTGGCATAATTTCGTTGTAACTTCATTTATATAGTCTCAGAGAATAATATCTCAGAGGATGCAGGTGCAAAAATGAAAATAAGGGGTCATTGCACAACCTCTGGTACTTCAGCACTGCCTGTTGGAAATCTGGAAATGCACTTAATGGTTTTATTTAGAAAGAACATGCCACAGTCCACATGCCATGTTAGAGGTGAAAAAGCTTTAAAACTGCTTGCAGTGATCAGCCATACCATAGAAACAGATTCTTATTTGTTTGTTTTTAAAAACCATAAATATTTTTAAAAACCCAAACAAGTGAAGTTATCCAGTATGAGAAAATCAATGAAACATACTAAAAGGAAAGTCCACTCTAGCAGAGTTTGGTATTATGGATCACACCTCTCTGCACATAGAAGACATTGTTTTTGCTGCACACATTTAATTGTATTCATCAACTTTTAAATCCATCTCCATTTTTATCAAACAGTAACTGAAAATCATGAGATACTTTGCATTCATTTCATCCCCCTTTCACTTTTATGACTTTGAATAACTCACCCTTCTCTGCATTTACCTCATGTCTTTGTTCTCTGATCAATAACTTTTCTGACCAGTACTGGCATACCATCCCCAGTGTTGGGCCCACTACATACCAGTACAGACTACTTTGGTGTGATATAGTCTTTATTGCTCTGTAAACCATCATGAATAAGCCTCTCCAAGCAATACATGGAAGTATCAGAAATTGCTTTAAGAAGAATGATCAAACACAGAAGCCAGATGAAGTTCAAAAAAGAAACAAATTTCAATGTGCATACTATATATGATTCAGAACTCATCTCAAGTTCAATATATGAAGTAAACCAGGATTTATCCTGTTGCAAATTTAGGCCTTGACACAGTAAATGTCTACAGCACTGAAGAGAACTCTTTATATGAAGAGCATTCCCCAGGAGTTAGTTCATCAAAATACATCAAAGTACTTAGTTAGGATCATTCAATGATCTTTAAGAAATAATGGCCTAAGGCTTTTACATTTAGGAGAGATCAGTGAGTGAATTACAAATAACTAACTATGCCAACAATTCTATATGCAGTTGTGGTGGTATATCCCTCCCCTCAAGGGAGGCTCTGTGTGTGTGTGTGTGTGTGTGTGTGTGTCTGGTGTGTGTGTGCAAACTAATTCAGAGAACCTGTGACACGTAAAGGATGAATGTTGCCATCTTGGGTCTCTGTATTTAAACCACTCTTGTGATGGTAGCAAATCCTGCTGGATTGTTCTGTAAATATTCGATTAAAAATAATTAGGTGCTGCCAAATCCTCTAGACATAAACCATGGACCAAGCCTGCAATAAGCATTAACTCAGCCACTCCTAAGTTCTGTCAGGAGTTTGGAAACCAAGGGGGTCCCCTCTGAACCTCATTAACTAGCAGGAGGGTCTCCATTGCCCTCTTGCATCCTTATCCTTTTTCAGTTCTAGACTCTGTGTAAATTATTCTAAATTTATTCTAATCCATTTTTCCTTTGTATGTTTCATCCATGTAGTAAGAGTGAACCTCACCATCAAATTTTGTTATTCTTTCTCAATTTAATATTAACTTTCCTTCTGTAATAACTTTGATGCTGTTACTTTAAGTGACCTAAACTACTCAGTCATGACAGCAGTGAGATCATGTTATTCTGTGCAAAGACAAAAATTCTTAAATAAGACAGTAATGAACAAGAAAGGAAATAGAAGCTTGAGAAAATTACCTGTTCAAGGACAGTGCAGTGGATCAGCAGAAGACCCTAAATTAGGATTTAGGAGACACATAATTAATATTCCTTATCTAGAAAGTCACTCCTTCCTGCAAATCAGATTCTGAAATTTAGACAGCAAACAAGCATATTTAGACAAAACAAAACAAATGCTATGGGAGTAAGTACCAAAAGGATTTTGACATTAATAGTTCTCCTCTTGGTAGAGTACTTAGCTGATCAGGTTGCTCCTTCCTCCATTATGTGAAGATTTATTTAGTGATTCTTCACCTTTAGTTTTAAAAGAAATAGAGGATCTTTTGATAAATGGGAGGTAGCTTTAACCTGTCACAGTTCTTTGTTTGTTTTATCAATTGTTTATTTATTTTTTAGGACACAAGAAAGATGTTTATCATGGATATGAATCGCTTCCATACAGACTATTTAAACATTTGACAAAGAAGTATCAGATATTTCCTTTCACTGAAGTCTTCTTCATATTTGTGTAATATTTTCAATTGACCTGTGACTAAACACAATGATACACAATCTTTAGGGTCAAATTCAGACAATGTCTCATGCATAACTACAGAAAACTGAATTATTTTTCTTTTCTTTGAGAAAATGTGCAGACATTTTTTTCTGTCTCTGTCACCTGAAGTCATAATGAATTTGTTCAGTATGTTTAGGTGGCTTTTTCCTGCTGTTAGTTATTTGGAAGGAAGGAGTGTCCAAATGCTTCCCTCAGGTCACTGTGCATGGATGAAGTCTGAGAGGTTTATACACAGTGTACAATAGAATACTGAAGTGCTTTCGTGGCTGAGGTAAGCTGTTTACCACAGAGCATTCCTGTGGGTCCCTGACCCCTTGCTGAAGATTAACCTCAAATGTTTCTATGTGTTTTACATCTATATTCTATTCATTTCCCATTGCTCCTTTTAAGTCAAGGAAATTACTTGTAGGATTGAAACAGTGATAAAGGTGGAACTTGTACAAAAGAAAACGTGGTTTGGTGTAGGATCCTAGTTCTGTGAAGAATTTCACTTTGGTTTCAAGGGAATGCCATCAATCTTTTCTTGTTCCCATTTTAAGATGATTCTGTAGACAGATGTTACTGTATTTATTTCCTGAAAAGGAAACAATGGAGAAACAAAGCTAATATGTCACAGACAAACATTTAAGGGTCAGGTTAGAATAAATAAAAATAATAATGGTGGCAAACTATCTACAGTATTTCAGTAGATACAGTACTATCTACACAGACATATATTTGCTATATACTTTTAAATCCAATGTGGGATAAATAATGCATATTTAAGATCTGAAATTTTCAATTGCTTAACAAAGTAATGCTACTTAGGTTTTGTTGTTCTTTGAAGAAGTAGAAAGAGCATCTTTGGTTTTGTCCTTTTGGAGAAGGAATGTAATGTGTTTGTGGTCATATTCTAGGGTCATCCACTAGCAATAAATAATGTGTTATTTGGTCTGTGACAGTTGTAAATGAAAAAAATCTGGATGTGTCATAGTCTCTACAGAAAACTGATGGAGCAACAGATATCATAAGCTTAAATGAATGCATATGAAGATAAAATTTTATGTTTGATAAGAAAGAGAGCTAATTTCAGTGAGGTCTAAACCGTGAGATCCGGGAAGAGAAAAAATGGAGGTAGTCTTTATAGAATTCTCAAATTTTTGGGAGATATTTTTTCATCTAAATTGTCAGAAAGCAGGCAGTCAACCTCAGGATGTCTTTCTTGGTGGCAAGAACAAGAACTGTTTCCTGCCAACCTGCAGTGGGTGGCTTTCAGGGGAAAAAAAATCTCCTTTCATACAAATACTCCTCATGGATAGAAAACAGATCAAGGAGATGTTATACAGTTTTACTTCAATGATCTTTACATCTCAGAACAAGCTGTTGGAGACATCAGTCCCAAATATGGGCTGAAGGTTCAGCATCATCATAACTCAGCCTGAGACAAGTGAGTCAGTCACTGGTCTTGGTGAAAACCCACCACACTTTGACATATTTTCCTTTGGTTTCTAGAGTTATTCTGAAGGTAGATTCACACACCAGCCCATCTAATCGTGAAGCCACAAAAGTGACAAAGTTGATGTTAAGAAAGTGACAAGATGAAGAGCAAATGGAAGAACCAATGTCTCTAACAGAAGCACAGTGTTACATCAGTTTAACCTTACTACGAAACTGCACACTTTTTTACTTCTGTGGATAAAATGCTTTAGTCTTTAAATGTATCTTCCTTATTACTACCAAATGCCTACAGACCTATCTCACAAACATCCCTCCATGAGAAGGAAGGTTCCTGCTGTAGTGGTCCTTTCACTGTGGATTCTGAGGGTAAAGTTAAAAATAACGAGTTTCTCCGTTGTGCTTTTACCAAGCGATTTTTTTTCTTTTAGTCCTATATGTGCACAACCTAAACTTCACGTTGTTTCTTTCTTTCATAGTTGTTATATGTGCTCAAGAACTCAGAAGATGCAGGCCTTTATCCTAATCAGTTTATTTTAGTAAAAAACAGTAGCATTGGCTTAAGATGCATTTTGTATACAGGTGTATTCCTATTAAAGAGTCAACTGTAAATGGATGGAAATGACATTTTGTCACTATTCTTATTTGTATAGCAAAAATGGCCTTTTCTTTTGTTGTCATGAAAATTTTGGAATATTTTTTCTTGTTGTATATTGCATATGACAAGTTTAATATATTTACTAAAGTGCTGTTTTGTAACATCAGGTGCAATTTTCTAATGCTAGGATTACTGAAAAGGACAGAAAAGTAACAGGCGTTTTCTGTTTCTCTACTTGTGTTTCACACTTGACAGCATTCCATGCATAGTTCATTGAGATTTTCCCCTGGGTAGCAAATCAATAAGCCACTTTCCTTTGCTATTTGAGTCTTTTGCTTAAGAACAGAGGAAAAGAAAAGTATTTCAAAACACATAACCTCACAAATATTTACAGGGAGACTCAAAGGCAGATGGACTATCAAAAATTACAATTCTGTAATTACATGTGTAACTACACTCTTGGCATGTGCAGAATATGGGACAGGGGAAATGACAGTACCTGCCCATTACCCTACCTTTCTCCTATAGGTATATTTAGTGGAATAATATATTTTTGAAAGACGAATCCAAATCTCATATTTGCTACTAAAGCTGGTTGAATATTTGCTGGTTTTTAATATGGAGTCTACCTGTTCACTTTCTCTCACATCTTCATTTTGGCAATGTCACGGTGCTTGTCACATTACACACTTTGTCAATGCAATTGCAGGTAAATGTGTGCAATCATAAAGGAGGAACTACCTTCATATTCTTTGATCTACAATGGCTATTAACATCGTGTGTGACAAAGTTATGGTGTAGTTTTTAGTGCTTGATGCCACTACATTAAATGTAAGTTGATTAGGGTAATAAACAGAATAACTTCCTACTGTGCAAAAAAAGGCTTCACAACTAATCTATTTTACCTGTTCAATCACCTATAAACTTGTTTTTCTGATGTTTTCTTAAGAGCCATGTAGGATAAGGGTCCAGTATCATTTCAGGCAATCTGTTCTAACGCTTCACTCATCTTGCAGTCTGGAATTTCTCCACTCAGCAAAGTGGATATTGCTTGTGGGACTTCCTGCACTAACGCTGATCTTCACTCTCAGTCCCTGCGTGTGGAGCACAGGCAGCTTCGCACTGTTGCTGCAAAGTGTTCACGGATCGCACTCTGGGAGGAGAGTAGAGAGGAGGGATGCAGTGATCTCTGGATGATCATCGGGCCTCTTGCAACCTGTTCTGGAGCAAGCAATTTCATACCCTCTCTTCTGTCCTCACCTCTCATAAAACACTGCCTAATAAAGTGAATGCGTGAGCGTCACTATTCCAATTTTTCTCTTCTAGCGGGAAAAAGGGCTCTGTTTCCACGGAGGCTTGCCATCCGTGCGGGGGCGGGGGGCGTTCCTGTGCCTCGCTCGGCCGGCTCCGGGCGCTGCCTGCGGCGGGATCGCCCTGGCCGCGCCCCCGCCCCGGGTATTGCCGGTGCGGCCGCCGCCCGCCCGCGCCGCTCCCCCTCCGCCGGCGCTGCCGCAGAGGCTCCACCGCAGCGCGGAGCCCACACAGCCGCTCCGGTCCGCCCCTCCTCTGGGCTGTCACGCTCCGCGGCTCCTCCGAGAGGCTTCTCGCCCGCTCCCGCAGCTTGGCGGCGAGCAGCAGCAGCAGCGGCAGCGGAGGGAGCTGCCGCGCCTCTCCGCCGCCTGCTCCCCGGTAAGTGATGCTCCGGGCACTCGGGCTGCCGCCACTGCTCGAGAGCAACTTTCCCCCCCACACACACCGTTTTGGTTTTTTTTGTTGTAAATTTTTTTTTTGCATGCTTGACTTAACTTCTTCACGGGACTTAGAGGGGTCCTGCTTGCCGGGGAAGGGGCAGAGCTCTCTTCGGGGCAGGTCTGGCGCTGGACGGGAGCGCGGGGCTGCCTCTTATCTCCGCGGTGAGCGTGAGCGGTCTGTGCTCGGCTGCTGCTCACTCCAGCTCCCTCCAGATCTCGGTCTTTGCACGGAGAGAGCAGGTTACACAGATCCGAGGGGGTATGAGCGTCTAATCTTCGCTGTAGAATTTGGCTTATTAAAGCTGAAACTTTTGCACGCTAGGGGAGCAAAATCCAGGGGTGTCGAGGTTCGCAGACTCCAGATGTTTGAGGAAAACAAGTTCGCAGATGTCCTAGCAGTAAGAATGCTAGGAAAACCAAAGATGCAGAAATTCAATTCAATTCAAAGTCTATACCTGTTCCTCAGGGAACAGGCACTTTCTAAGATCTATTAACGAGGGAACAATCAGCGTTTCAGACCTTGCAACAGAAAGGGGTGGGGGGGGGAGTGTGATAAAACAAAGAGAATAACCGATTTGAGTGATTTTGTAAACACTGTTGCTTTTCTCACTATAGATTTCCTTCAAGAATTGTCATTCACATTGACTATCTTGAGAAAATAATTTGGCATTCGTGACTCGTAAGGGGTAGGGAGTGATTTTCTTCTCTGCAGCTTCAGAAAAGGAGTTATCCAAAACATGCAAAGTCCTGCTTTGCAAGGGGCTTTGGGAATTTAGGTCCCGAGATGATCCTGGCATATGGGGGAAGGAGAGAACAGAGAAATCACAGCGATGAAAAGTATAGTCCAAGTCCTAGGGTTAGGAAGAGCCATGGGATGGTGAGGCTTTTTGAGGAAACACTCACCTAATTTAAAGAGGATTGCAGGGTAGAAGAGCCTGAGGAATTAAAAGAGGCATAGGAGCTGGTATGGCAGTCCTGAGTGGAGGCAGGACACGCCGGGGACTGGAGGGCTGGGCGACATGTGGGTAATTGAACGTGTAGGTCACTGATTAGACTTAGGAGCCTAATCCTGCAAAACACTGTGGGCGCAGTGTGAGTAGGGGGCGAGGGTGGGAGCTGAATCATCCTGGCTGGGGTGTACAGCACATCTGTACAGAAAGGAGGGGGTTGAGGAGAGAAGGGAAAGATAAGGAAGAAGCATATAAAGATAGGTGGGGAGGAGGGAGTTTGTCTCATCGAAAGATGCTGAGATCACCCAGGCTCCTTTGTGATTGATAGTATCCTGCTCTCCTTTCTGTGAAGGGTTAGGACGCTGCTGAGTGTATCTCTGATGGATGGGGGGATGGATTGCAGAGGTTAGTACAACACACGGGAAACCTACTCAGACAAACACACTTGGTACTGCTGGTACTTGGGCTGCATTGCACTGCAGTGCAGGGAGCTAACAGGAACTTCTGCCTTAGGAGAGAGAGGGAGCTGCTGAATTCATCTGTAAAGGTGGCACAAACTATGCCAAAAATTACTGCTTCTCAAGACAATTGCTGGTAGAACTGGGACTAGAGCTGTAAGGAAATGTTGGAAGGATTATCCTGATGAATTCACAGTAAGCCACAAAGTGTTTCAGGAAAAAAAAAAACAAACCAGCATACAAACCAAATGAAGGTCTCTGATTGGATTAATTGTAAATAGTATACTCCTATTCGAAGTTTCCCTCCAACTTCTCTGAGTGAAAGGGTCCTGTTTTAAATGTGTCACATATCCTCCTGAATAGAAGTTTTGCAATTTTTTTGTCATAGGTCGAGCTTCTCATGGAAATGAAAACAGCAGTTTCACTATCTTGTAAATTGTTCATGGTTCTCCCTGTAATGAACACCTATTCAGTATTTTCCTGGAGAACAAAGCAGCATGGTAAACTGAACACCATTCCTTCCATCTCACCTGGATATTTTCTGCAATTTGCCTGAATTATAGCTTACTATTTCAGTGTTGTGGGGGTTTTTTTTGGTTGTTGTTTTTGGGGTTTTTTTTGTTTTGTTTTTGCTTTGGTTGGGTTTTTTTTTTGTTTTTGTTTTTAAAATCTGTTTCCTTAATGTGGGAGCAAGAAGTATTGCTTTTCTGTATGAAGAATTTAATATAATAGTCACAATAAGTTCCAAGTGGACTTTTACTTCTTTTTGGAGGAAAGCTTTGCGTACGCCAAATATAGAGAAATAGACTGCCAGTCAGTTAAAATGATTGATTCATCTTGAAACTATACTTGAGGAAAAGCAAAAAACCAATAATTTGTTTAATGTCTGTATATTCCTATGGTGTTTCAATAAAAATGACCCTGAATATCAGTGGTACTGACCAGACATAGAGCTCCTCTGATGGCAATTTGTTGTTAAATTACACGCCATTGTTTTTGGGATAAATGGATTTAAATTTCATCAAATAAAATCAAACCATATGTTTTCTGGTTATATATTTGAGAAATCTAATTTCTTTTCAATAATAAAAAAGCAAAGGTATTAGTTTTTTTCTCAGTTCCGAGCAACATGCAAGAAAGATGTTTGCAAAAAAGGAAAATATTATGAAAAAATGTGATGTTTACAAAATATGGTGTTACCTCAGGTGAGAATGTGAAATCTGTGATAGAATGTATATGTGCCTGGGAATGTAAGCTTGTGTACGTTACTGCACTAATGGCAGATTTCAAATTAGCTTTTTTGTGCTCCAAAGCACAAGTGACAAAAGTTTATCCACAGTGGTTCTGATTATTCTGTTAAATCTGTGTGAATTGAATTGTAGGTTTCAGTGTGAATTAGAATGCATCCAGCTATACACTTATCTAGGGGTTTGGTTAGTTGTTTGTTTTTGGTTTTGGGTGGATTTTTTATTTGTTTGTTTGTGTTTTTCTTCTTTTTACTTTTCCTTTCCCTTTTCAATTTTTCCTTTTCCTTTTTATTTTCTTTGTTGCTGGTTTATTTGTTTGTTTGTTTGTGATTCTTTTTCTTTAATGAAAGCATAAAAAGTATAAATAAAAATATTTCACATTCTCAGTGTTGTAAAAGTTGTTTCAGCATTACAGGCAGATCACTTGGGGTATATATGCTGTAAATCTTTGCAACCCATATGCACCACAGGATGCATATCAATGCATGTTTAAACAAAAGCTCATCAATTAGATTAAATGTGTTTGCAAACCTGTGATAGGGAACTCACAGCTGCTGCCACTGCTTTCATATAATGTAGGGCATAGCATTTTCCTTTTGAACAGAATGGAGTCTTTGTAAAATGACTCAGAGGACTAGATTTACAGCTTGTTTTCTTTTGAGTGTTTGTAAGCAATATAATGGAAAAAATATTGAAAGTGTGCTCAAACCATCAACATCACAATGAAAAAGGTAGTTAAATTTTTCTTTTAACTTAGCAAACTGTTTCAGTTTTAAATTAAATATTATGTATTCTCTAGTATGTTGCAAAACACGGTGGGCCTCTTTTTCCATAAAGCAGTGGTTGATAACCTAACACCTTTAATTCATCCTTGTTTTGCGTATTGCTACACAGTTCATCTAGAGACAGTCTAAACATACAGAGTATGTATTCTCATGTAAATACATATGTTACAGGTCAGTTATCTATTAATCAGGTTTGTTTTCCAACTGCCACTTTTATGTCAGCTAGAGATAAATATGTGGGCACGAAATATAATAAAATGTGAATTTCTTTAGCATGATTATTATTGAAGCATTTGTCCTCTTGTAAAAAAAAGCAAAACCACCAAAACAACAAATGGGGTAAAGCAACGTCGAGCACATTCCTTGCTTCTCTGTGGTTCCAACTCTCTGTCATTTTCTCACCCAGAGAGGCTAATAAAAGTTTAAATGTTGCATACACAGTGAACAAAATTGCTTAAAGGTGGAATACAGTGTAATTCACTGTAATACTATTAAGATGTCATTAGCATACTTTCATTTTTAAAACTGAATTCTTACCTCTGTTTGTATTTCTGCTGACGGCTGCTGACAGTAAAGACTTGCTATGCATCAAAAAAAATCAGAGACTTTCATGATTAGGTGGGGATTCCATCCAAATATTTCTAATTGAACTAAAGATCCACCATATTAAAAATACAAATGACACCTACCACATAATTTTTCTGCTTCAGCACACAAGGCTTTCTATTGATCTGGGACTCATAAAAAACATGGTGCTGCTGCAGCTTCATGTTTCCTTGCCAGCCGCAAGATTTTTTTTTTTTTAAGATAAAGCAGCATCCCTGTAGCTGGCTCTCTCTTTCACTGCAGGTTATTTCTGTGGTCATGGCTGCATGGGCCTAGTTATGTGCTTTGTTCTAGAGTGGAAGTCTGTGTCTCACAAGCACATCTTGATTTTTGATGGCAAATCCACGTTACAATGCATACAGTCGGTAGCAGCATTAAAGCATCCAGCAGGATTTTTTACCCTTTAATGATCACATGAGGGTTGTATAGGAAAAAGCTTAATGAAATGTATTATGGAAAATAATTATTCAATCACTGTTTTACCATTTAACCATGGTAACTGTGGAATAGAGAGATTACTTTAGTAGTCACCTGACAGGGCCTCGGTATCTTTAACTGACACCATTTTCATTCTGTATAGAGCTGGAGGATAAACTTTGCTTTCTGTTAGCATAGCAGTACTCATCCCAAAAAGATGTCTTTGCAAAAATGTATTGTACCACCCCACCTTCCTTAACTGTAGAGGGTTTTGCCTTTATCTGGCAATTGCAGCTGTTGCTGCATCCTTACAAATAGTGGTTCCCTGTACTGTTCCAAAGGCTGAGAAATTAATGTCTTCTTGGACCAGAGCTGCCCATGAGCCAGCAGCGTGTCCTGGTGCCCAAGAAATCCAATGGGATCCTGGGGGACATTGGCAGGAGCATTGCCAGCAGGGGAAGGGAGGTGATCCTGCCCCTGCACTTAGCTCTGGTGAGGCCTCACCTGGAGTGCTGTGTCCAGTTCTGGGCTCCTCAGGACAAGAGGGACATGGAGCTCCTGGGGTGACTTCAATGGAGGGTGACAAAGTTCATGAGGGGACTGAAGTGTCTCTCTTATGAGGAAAGGCTGAGTGAGTTAGGCCTGTCCAGTCTTGAGAAGAGACAAGTGAAACAGAACTCACTGAGTATGCAAATACTTGAAGGGAGGGTACTAAGAGGGTGGACCAGGCTGTTCTCGATGCCAAGCAATAGAACAAGAGGCAATGGACAGGCACTGATGCACAGGAAGTTCTACCCAAATATGCAAAAAAACTTTGTCACTGTGCAAGTGACCAGACACTGGAACAGATTGACCAAAGGCAATATGGAGTCTCCCTCACTGGAGATAATCCAAAACCATCTGGATGCAATCCTGTGCCATGAGTTCTGGGAGGGCCCGAATTATGCAGGGAGGTTGGGCTAGGTGATCCAATGTGGTCCCTCCCAGTCTGTCCCATTCCTGTGATTCCATGATTTCATTCTGTGTAAGCATATGCATACCTAATATATTAACTACATATGTATACTAATACAGTTAAACACAGCTTTACCTGCAACATTTTTTTTGTAAGCTAAACTGATTCTTGTGTTTCATGTTTTCCACTCAAGCTCATTCCATTTTAATATTCACCTGGAATGCGGTAGGTGAAGGTGCCAGATGTTGCCACCATTTGATATCTTGTTCTCTTATTTTTTGTATCAGCATACAGCTGTGCAATTGCTATTGGCCTTTTCTTCTGGGCAATATTCCTGGTGTCTAGACAGCACTTCTTGTGAGCAGAACTCACAGACTCCCTTCATGACAAAAGAGACAGTCATGGTGGACAGTCTGCCACTGCCACTGCAGTTACTTATTGTTTTAACTCTTTCTCAGCCTGTGAGCCGTGCTGTACTTTCAAACAACTCAACCGTCACCTCCTTCATTAAATAAATCAAATTCTGAAAACAGAGAGAGTGTCAGATGAAAATGCCCTTAAATGATGTAAGACATATAGCTAACAAATTTCTTACTGTGCCTGGAAATTTTTTAAGGGTGATCTGTTAAGCGGGAAAAAAAATAAAGGAGTACTAAAGCTCGTGGGAGTCTCTGCTATGCAGATGTAATCTGCTCTTTCCCTTGGTATGCCGTCTCATCACTGGCTGCAGTATACTGCAGACATAATGAAGATGTTTAAAATAGCTGGATTCTGTGGCAGTTTAGTACACCAATCAGATGCTCTGAATGAACTACAGGCATACTTAAGATTATCCTATGGTGCGGATCACGATGTGGATACATTGTCCTCCTTCAAAACTAATTAATTTAAAATTTACAGGAAGGTTTTTGCACAACATTACTGCAGTGCAAAAGCACCATTGAATAACATACATTTCAAGGTACTCCTTGAAATTATTTAATCCAGTCCATTTCTAAAAGCAGAAAGAATTTTATAGTTAGATTGGGCTGCTCAGGGCCTTTCACAACCAAAGTTTGAATATCCCCAGGGTTGGGGACCTCAAAGCTCCTCTGTGTAACCATTCCCATGCTTCACTGGCTCATTATGAGGACTTTCTTCCTTATAATAATGTATTGGTAAGAGGGGCAAAATTGGACATACTAATCTAACCATACCTTGACAAACAGAGGGGAATGTTGCCTCAGGGTAAAACTCTTGCTAATGCATTCTAGAATGTGGTTATCCTTCATTTCCACAGGGCACACGGTGCTGTAGAGCAGTGTAAGTCAAAATGGGATCCCTTTGCCAAAGACTGATGTTGGTACCTGTTTTTTCTTGGGGAAAACATCTCATTATCTCTTAGAAAGATGTTACTGTGCATGATTTTTCAAGTGTGGTATTCCATGAAAGATATTTTGTGACATAGTTAGCTACAAACAGCATGGAGATAAGTGTCCCATTGAGCTATCAAGTATTATGTAATGGCTCAAGTGTCAGCTGACAAAGACATTCCCCACAGGTGGCTTCTCCTCAGCTGTGAGACTAGGGACATCTATTGCATGTCCATATATAAGGACTAGTTTAGATACCAGGAAATCTCACTGTACTTCAAATGTGGCTAATGGAATTGCATTCAATGGGAATTTGATTTCAAATCTGCAATACAGAGGACTGTTGGAGAGAAAGGGCTATAAAATAATTGATCTTTTATTTTCTGTCTGATTATTTTCCCTCAGATTTTAAGTAGTCCCAGCTACATTGATCAACAAATAAGCACTCAACTAGAAAATTTGTAACCTTCTAAGATTCCAAGTATTCAGCAGTACCTAAAACTTGGATTTAGATAGGACCCATATGGCCAGCCTTGTCATGTTTATTAGCATGGAAAATTTTGTGTGGGTGTGTTGTCAGTACCATAAGTAAAAGAAATCACATCAATTTTGTGGGTGTATAACTACCATGTAAAACCTTCTAAAGGTTATAAAGGCATAACTTCACTTTGGAAGAGAAAAAAATGTATTTCTGTATGTATGTTTTAATCCTCTTTATAGGTACTACATTTGCCTGCTGAGGACATGATCCCTGTGGGCAACAGCAAGTATACACTTACAAGTTCATTCTTTGCTGTTCTAAATTAACAAATGGATTCCTAGTTTAACATATTTCATAGGGTTTCTTAAGTTGGCTAGGCCAAAACTATTGCAGCAAAAATTCAGCCCACTTGTTGAGAAAATTGAAAAGCCTTTTATGTTAGTCTTTGATAATTTCTTCGGTCCATTCAGCTGGAATACTAATTCCTTTCCAGTGATCTCCTTGCCTTCAGATAAACTGAAAAAAACCCAAAAAAACCCCAAAACAGCAATGTGGGCATGGAGAAGTAAGGCTGCTTGTTCTAAAAAACATAAAAAGGTGGTGTGTTTGACCCTAGATGGAAACAGCTAGCAGTTCTGTGCTTAATTGCACTAAAATTTATTCAACTTCTGTTTCTTCAAAATTAATTCCATATTCACATCTGAACTTAGGAGAATCTAAGTCCTTAATAATTGTAGAGATCTTAAAAACTTTGCTTACTACATGATCTTGAGGATATGAGACATCTTCTGGTCCATAAATGGATTCCTTTAACTCTGAATATCTCAACAGATGTATTTAGGCTCATATTTATAAAAATTCTTACTAGAAGACATACTTCAGTTGAATGTAGTAGATACCTGGATTAAAAAATAATTAAGGGATCAGTCCCTGTACACCTGAACAACCAATCATAAACTCCCAAAGGTTGAAAGATAATACTACCAGTGTTGTTTCTTGTCTTTGTCAGAGAAACTAGAAGGCAAGGAAGGAAAAAAAGCCTTTAGCCTATTGGCCAAACACATTTTAAGAAACAGATGTTTAGAAAAAGGGTGTTAAGTAGACAAAAGTAGCTGTTATCAAGGACATTATTTATTAGGTCCTATACTAGACATAGAAAAGCTTGCTCCTTAAGGCTTCAGCAGCTAAAATACAAATTGACAAAATAAAAATATCCCATATGGTATTTGCTGGAGCTGTGCCTTGGCTATCCACTCTCTGTCCATGACCATGTCTGTCCATGAAGACAGTAGCTGTTCAAGATGTGGCTCTACTCATTAGTAGTCTGGAAACAACTGTAAGGCTTTAGTTACCTTACCTTACCTCCCCAAGACCTCCTCAAGTTTTGTGTGAAGTGCTGCTTGTTTTGGACAAGCTTTCTTTGTAGAAAGAAATAAGTAGACTCCCAGAAATTCTCTTTTCACATTTGTTAAATGGTTAAGAAAAAAGCTTTTTTCTGTTGTAAAATAGCATTACAACATTGATTATGAATCTGGAACACCTAACTACAAGCACTAAAAAGAAAATACTGAGTATTGATTGCTCTGAGACATCTTTGGTCAGATGTGTCACTTGGAAGTGACTAAGGGACAGTTCAAGACTAACCTATTCAGGGTGATTTCCTCTGCTGCCTCTAAGTCATCGCTTCACCTATCAGTTGCTTTAGAAAAATATTTATGGACTTCAATTTGTGAAAATTCAGAAAATGTCTTTCAGATCCCCAGCTGGGACTGAAATTCATTACCTGTGAGTAATGGTTATTTCTCATACCTGGCTCACCCTTTTGCTTAAGATGACTGAATTGCCTCCTGTATGATGTTTTTACTTTGCATAGCACAAGAAACTTTAAATGCGACTTACAATTTTCCTCCTCATTTTAAATGTTTCAGTTCAATTTCAGCTATAATTTCATGGCAGAAAACTACCAGAAGTCAGAAAATTGATTTCAGTTCATTTATTTTCTGTCTTTCACAAATACTTATCATTTGTGTGGTCATGCAAAACAGTAGAGAGATTCCTTGCTGTAGCTAGCTGTACAAAATGATTAAGTAGAATGTCACACTGCTGTCATTCTGCTTAATCTTAGCAGATGGGGAAATGATTTCTTTCTAGGAAATAAGTAATTTCTCAGAAGAACAAATTTTCACTGGAGAAATTACTTGTTAATTTCTGTTTTTTATAACAACTGAGCATGCTGACTGTTGACTCTGTAGTCCAAAAGAAGAAAATACATTTTCTAGTATTTGGGAAACTACTGCAAACCAAACTTTCTGTATATTGACTGCTATCTAAGGTAGCTTTTGCTCATAGACATCACCAAAAAGTCATTTTATTGTGTATACTTCCTGAAATATGAGGAATTCAATGTGGTAACATCCCACTTGGTGTTTTGGGGTATGTTGTGGTAGAGATAAGAATAAATTTTTTCCTAAATCTTCTAGGCTTCTTACATGCTTGCTTCAGGTACAGTGTTTCAGAATAGAGTGACTAGAGATGCCAGCCAGTGGAGAGAGACCCTGATAGACCTACAGGCTCGTGTGAACCTGTGAATCTGCTCAGATTGGAGGAGAAGGCCAAAGGAAGAGAGGGAAATCTAACTTCTGTCTTCTATGATCTAATGAGTGATTATGAAGATGATGGAGCCAGGAAACAGAATGGAAATTTCAGTAAGACAGAAGGAAGAAGTTCCTTCAGTGGTAAAGTAGTAGAGTCAGTGCACAGGCATGTTGTAACACCTTTGTCCTTGGAGATGCTCAAAATTTGCATGGATGTGGCTCTGGACAGCCTGATCAATTTTGAGGATAGCTTTCCTTTCAGCAGAAGGCTGGAGTAGCTCTTCAAAAGTCCATCCACACTTTCATTATTCTATCATTGTATTGATACAAGAGACAACTGATATAAAAACTGTGTAATATTTAAAGTTAATTAACCTCCCTCCCCTGTGAGCCCTTCTACTCACATCAGAGTAGTATCCAACCAAGATGAGCATTTCTTTTTTACAATTGTTTACAAATTCAGAATATGTACATTTTGGAGTGAAGAATTTATTATTTGAGAGGGTATTTGATTATCGACAGCAAAATATTCCACCCTGTTAATCGATATTTTGCAAAATTTCTCTTATTTGGCTAGAAATGCTTGTACTGGCATGGACTGAGATACAAAATTCAGATAACAACCTTAATCAGAAAATGGATTTAGCTGAAAAATTATGGTATTTATTCTATTGTTTTAAGGCCAAATTTTAGAACTGCAGAATCATTTAATTCTCTGTTTATTTATGGAGATGTTGTAGCACATAATGTCAGATAGCTGGCCATTATTTAGCTTTTTGGCTATTTTTCTCTTCCTAGGGAACTGCACTTGGGAGTACATAGAAAGAATTTGAAAAGAAGTTACTGGACTTCAAAGTGAAAGAAGGAATTCTAAGGTTGAATGAATGTTGAATGAATCTCCTGATGTGGGCTCAGAAAACATGGAGACTGTAGTGTTTTGGTGACTTTTACCAGACCAAGTTGCTTTGGGCTAGTGGTGAAATAGAAAGTTTATCTTCATTATCCATGTTCACATGTGATAGACAAAATTAATTATTTCCTTCTCATGGAAATACATGAGGATTTTTGCATTCTGTTCCGAAACGTGTTTTCTGATTGTAGGGGCATAAGAGCTTTGGCATATTTTCTTCAATATTTTTTCATATGATTAATCTTGAAAATAATGCAGTCAGATGCACTATTTAATTCAAAAAAACATTACTGGCTCTGTGGCCAATGCTTTACAGAAGCAGACTGTGAGAATTCAAAACACAAAAATGTAATTTCTAAAAAAACTCCAATGAGGACTGTTCACCATATATGTACAAATATGTATTGATATACACATAGATATGTAATATATCTATAATCTTATTAATTATTTATATTAATTATTTAATTAATATTAATTGATTAATTATATTAATTATTTCCTCAAGGGTGTAGGTTCATGTAAAATAAGATCACTTGGTTGATAAAGTGGAAATCTTGTGGCAGAAAGTCTCTGCCAGGAACATGGGTAGGAAATGAAGATGGAATATCAATTAAAACTTTTTCTGTCAAATATTGATGATTCTTTATTAAGTAAAATGTACTTTAGGTTCATTTTATTTCTGTTTTTTGGATAAAAATATATTTTTCCTTGTTGGGAATTCTTTTGTATTTCCATTTTACACATGAAAAAAATGGAAACCTTTCTGCATATTTGTATTTCAATATCTAGGAATAGGAGCAAGCTACAGGTTCCAATACACTGACTGCCCCCTCTCCTGTGACTGAGAAAATAAACTACTGTGAGCTTAAGTATCATTCCATTGGCTGAACTTTATGCGAGCAATTTTCTTTAAATTATTGTTTTTGTTAAAAAATTAAAATCAATTCTATTTAATATTTTAAAATAATGAAAGCAGTAATTTGGTGATGTCTTCTGTTTTTTATATTTTAGTAATCTGGATTTTTAATTAGGAAGCTATTTTTAATCAATACTATGTGAGAAAATGTATAGAGAAAATGTATAGAATAAATCAATGTGATTCAAAATAAACAGTTACTGTATTTCCTAAGGGCTCTGTAAATATGTAGAGGTTTTATAAAAAATCTGAGTGAGTGTTAAAAGTGCCATTAAGAAAAGCTGTTGCCTGCTGGTCTAAGAGAACAGAACAGGCTTGTGTGTCATTGTGTCTGTGAGCCACTGGTAGCTGTAGAGAGGCCAGGAGAGCACATGCAGTGCTCTGACTGCATGTCAGAAAAGATGCACTGACACAAATTCCTATGAAATTCTGGGTTAAATTGAGAACTTCCTTAAAGGGGGAGTCCCTTGCTCTGGGGGTGCAAACACTGAATGTTGTATCAACTATACAATCTACAAAATTGTTTTCAGTGAAAGCTGATGCACATTAATTCAAGGAACTAAGCACTTAATATGACCTATATCCTGAGACCACCACAATGGGATACTTTTAAAAAGCTGATCGTAAACTATAATCAATAACTAATTGCCTGACAAAGTAAAAAATTTCTGTTCTAAAATTGCTTTTCTTATTCAATTTAGAATTTTATGACATCTGAGTCTTCCTTTTTTTCCCTAGAAAAAGAAAATTATTTTTAGGCTATGGCTATTATGGTGTACTGGGCCTTAATTTGGGCTTTATGTGCAGTTTATTTTGCTTATTTTGCAAATATACCTGTACACATGCAAGTGTGTTATTTCTTGTTCCATTGTTTTCAGATTCTCCAGCCACAGAGAATGCAAGAGACCTTCTTGGAGTGTAACACCAATTTCTTTCATTAGTCAGCTGGCACTGGTGGCATTCAGATAATTTGCTGATTTTGAACAAAAAATATTATCTGATTTGAGTCATCCAGGGCCCTCACTGTGGGTGGATAAGGAGGGTCTTACTGTTTCTTTTTGATAAAATAAAAGTGATAATTATAGGCCAAGTCAGAAGAGGAGAAAAATCTAAATGCTTATAAATGCCTATTAGTAATGTTGAAATGATGTGTGTCCAAGCATGAGGGTGAATTTGAATCAGTGGAGAGTGCAAATAGTGTCCTTTATCGTGCCCTGTGAGTGTATTTGAGGTGCTGATATGGGTATGATACCCTTGTCAAGGGATGTTATTGATGTGGCATTGCTTCTCTGTGTGACTAATAGCAGCAATATCTTCAGCTAAACAAAAAGCATTTGTGAACGTGGTACCACTATGCAGGCTTCTGTTCTTGATTATCTGCTGAAGAGTCATGACTGGTTCTGTTCAAGGGCAATATCGGTAAAGAGCCAGAGTGAAAGATAGGGATAACAAATAATCAGATGGAAGACATAAATTCAAGGGAAATTGCTTTAGAGCACAGACAGGTCAGGATGATATCTTCTTGACCTTTACAGTGTCAGAGGCCACTGCCTAGCAAAAGATAAAATTAAGCTGCTGAAAACATCAAGTAATCCTTACCTCTTGGGGAATGTATGGCTTTTAGGGATTGAACCAGTGAGGGTGGGCTCCACCTTTTAAAACATGGAAAAGGTATGAAAAATTAAATAATGCTGCTGGGTACACTATTTCTTAATGGCTTCATTTATCATATTATACTGAACCTTGGGGGGTTAGAATAAACCATTAATATAACTGTGTATCTCCTCTGAGTAGTTTACATTGCTGTAAAAAATAACTGCTCCTTTTAGCAGAAGCACATGCAATACAGTGGAGATATTTTTTCATTATTTAGGAACTATTACTGATTTTCACTATTGTCGTCCCCCCCCCCCCTTCCCCGCCATGTTTTTATTCCATTTCCTTTTAATGAAAACCATTTTAATGTGAACCAAGAAACTCCTACATTTGGTCTCAGCAGCTGGCAGAGGTGCTGTGTTACACCTCCTTCAGAACTGTGTGGTTAACAGCTTTTATTGGTGTGCTCCATACCAAAGATTCATCCAGTCTAAGACTTTTGACACAACCAAAAGAAAATGTCTAATGACTCCTAGTCCTTTCTTTATACAGGACAGAAGATATTGTTTTGATAGTATATCTAATATGCTACTTGAATGGCAGCACAGGAAATCAAGCCCACAGCTTCTGAGTGCTGCAGAGATTCTGTTGCTTCAGCCTTTGTCCTTTCAAGGGTTTCCTTCAATGCCTGAATATTCATAGTATGCAAAATTTGAAGAGCTATAAATTCATAATCCCAGTCAATGTTTAAAGTTATGCAGAATTTTGAATTGTTTCTCGTGTTTTCAGCATACACTCCTGGCAAACTTCTGAAGATAATCATTCTATAAAAGGTGATACCTGTTCATTGCAAATCCCTCTGTCTGTAATGTAAGCATTTTAATGAATTCTAATCCAATCTGAAACGTTCATCCTTAATGTTCCTTGCAAACACCGTTTTCAGACTTGAAGGGTGTGCTGCTGCTTGATGTGGCAGAACAGAAAAATGAGTTCACAGATAGGTAACAGAGGCTTGATGCTAAAAAGTGCAGTTCAGCATGTGAAATGCAGTGTGTTCCCCTTGTCTTGCCCAGAAAGGAGAATTGAGAATGGCTGTTTGTAGACTACACTTGCTACATATGTCAAAAGTGAGGCTTCTAAATAGTCATTCTAATAACTGCTGCAGTCAGAGATTTCTAATGTTTTTTTGTTTGGTTTTTTTTTTTTTGCTATTCCTGCTGCTCTTCCAGATTGCAGTTTTGGTCCCAAGAGGCTTTATAATTTTGGGTGTACCGTTCTGTATGGATAAAACTGTTTTCAAATTTCGGGTGTCTGGAGTCTAGACATACCTTCAGAATTTCCAGCAGAGGGATAGACATGTGTATAGAGAATTTTAGCCTGCGGACAGTAGCTTCGCTGTCTGCATTTAGTGAAGTTTCATAGTCCTAAGGGTAGTCTGCAAATCAGGAATACTACCTTGTTGTCTATGAGGATGCTGAGTGTCCTAAGAGACTTTGTTTGCCCTGTGAGTCTCACTGGGAGCCCTCACACAAGCACCAGTGCCTGCTGGCTCAGGACCTCTAGCTAAGACCAGGCTTCAGCTCTCATGAGAGTTGACAGTGAGTAGCAACCATGAGACTGATCCAGAGCAGAGAGGAGAGAGGACAGGAGAAAAGGGGGACCACAGTGTGGGCAGGGCAGTGCCTTCACTGATGGAACATCCTGAGGCAGAGCATGGTGAGATGTTTCAACAGTCTGGTGCTCCTCAGAGTAGGGCAGTGTTACATCCATGGTCAGTCAGGGAAATCCAGTCTGAGAGTCAGGAACAGGAATAGGAGGCAGGTGAAGCTATGCAGTGCAGCTATAGTGGAGCTCAAGCAGGCTTGGGATGGCCAAGTCTGAGCTTAAGAGGGAACGTGAGCCCATGGCAGAGGATCTGGGGTACTGGAAGAGGTGCTGAGTGATGTTGGGTAAATGGTTTAGGCCTAATGAGTCACTAGGAGCCCTGACAGCCAATTAAAACTCTACAAGAGGTCTATCTGTGTCAAAGCAGGGAGCTCCAGGAAGATGGTAAACTTCACTGCTGGATGTCAAACATTTTAAGAACCAGACTAAGAATTAGGCTGTGAATAAGATGGAGTACTGAGGATCTCAGTGAATCAGAGAACTGTTCATGTCAATAAAGTATAAAGGTTGCCAGGTGCCAATCTGCTTTAAAATAAAATAGAAATGTATGAAAGAATTTATTTCTGACAAATTTATTTATTTGTTTCAGCTCACCACACCTTTTTGCTGTGCAAACTCAAACATAAAGAACAGAAAATTCTTTCAAATTGCCAAGTAGGTTGTTTTCAAAATAAACTGTAGAAACCTTACTGAAATTGGAAAAAAAAAAAAGTTTACCAGCTCTTCTATCTTCATTTTGTTGCCTTTATTTTGTGCTTTTAATGGCAGAGCACTGTGTTTATTCAGCTGTGCCATCCATCCCTACATATTCTACCCAAGGGAAGAAAGCCACACTGAGGTAGTGCTCAGATTGCATAATGTACTCTGAGATACAGAAAAATCCCATTTTGTTACAAGTCTAACTCACTGAATCTGAAAAGCTTAGGACTGCTGCATTTTCAGTACAGACTTTTCATCTGTCCATTATATTAGTCTCATGTTTCATGGCTTCTTCTCATTTGTGTTACCAAGTCCACAAAATAAAGGCTTATGGAGTTCAGTGAACCAAGTAGTAGTGTAAAATATAAAAGTATAAACTGCTAAAGCATTATATTTGTGATTAAATGGAACCAGGCACTTTGATTAATTTAATTGAGATTTTCTTACACTTGCTGGAATACAGTGTGTGCTAAGGCATCTATGCACTGTGCAACCTGCAATAAAAGTGTTATTCAGGGAAAAAAATCTGAATCTGTGTAGTCAGCACATGATGCAGTTTGAATCTGGCTAAAATATGAGTTTACAGTGAATATCACAAGGTCTGTTTTTCACAGTGTGGAATAAAATGAGGTAAATAATTTGTACAATTGTAAGTTGGTGCAGCCTTAAGTAAGATGCAGTTGGGTTTTTAGCAGCACCATTTGTTTAGGGAGCATTGAGCAGTCATGGTTTTCTTTCCTACCTAGTGAAGGCCTGGTAGACAATGAGTCAACCTTCATTGTGAAAAAGTAATTTCACCTCAAACTATTGCATTTCCCTACAGGGAGAGGTAAGATTTTATGAGGGTGCAGAATCACCTTTTTTAGTGCAGCAGAACTAGTACTTTAGTTGAATATCAGTCCCATAATCTTTAATAGGTCGGGTCTGTCTGAAGACGAGCAATACATTATTGTGATCACACTCCTCCAGTAAAAACAATGTGTGAGGCATGGTGCAGAAAACAATATTAGGAAAACTAAATAAACAGAAGGAACTAGAAAACATTGGTGTACATGATTTAGAATATACACAGTACAGATTTTTTCAGCCAAAACATTTAGAAAGCATCCAGTTCTTTAAGAATAACAGAGAAAATCTAAGGTGGATGTAAATGCAAATCACTTTGCAAGAAGTCTAGGAGTCTTGGCTGCTCTTGAACAAGGATGAGAACAATGTAGGATTGCAGGCTAGTTTCAAAGTGCAATAGCCTGTTCTTAACCTCCTTTTAGGTGAGATGCCAAGATGTTCAAAGAGAGACCATAAAGTTTTAATTACTTCAGAAGGAAAAGTAATATGTAAAGCTTTAAAATTTACTTTCTAGTTAAACTCATAGGACTTTTTTTGCTATTTATACATCATATAAATATTTATAAATATTTTGAAAAAAATGAAAATATCTTTTGACTAGGTACCTCTTGCCTGCATTTTATCAGGCTGCTTTTCTTACAGTCTTCCATGGATGTTTTTTATGTCATTCTTGATTACAGATGAGTTGCCATATTGGTGAATTTTCATGTCACAGAATATGAAAATCATTGTTACTTCTTATGTGCAAGTACACTCCTTACCAACTTTGTTATGACCTTATTACGTGCAATGATCTATTCCAGGCACATGCTGCTTTTACTTCTGTAGTTACACAGCTTTCATTTTGGGGTCTTTGTTTTTCTGAGCTGTTTTCCCTCAGAAGTAGTAAGTTTATGGAAAAACACAGTTCAAAGAGCAACATGTTGAAATCACCAAATACGAATTTTAAAACGTAATTTTATGCCTTTCCTTGGCAAGTTTAGCAAGTAATCTAATTCTCTGTGTTTAAATTGCCACTATTTCAAAGTAGGAAAGAGAAATTATTAACTAGTCCGTACAGTTTGTCTAAGGAACTCATCTCAAAAGAAATTATTGCACTTTTGAACATTAATAATCTATAGCATTTGTTACATATTTCCTACATATCCTAATTAATTTGCAACAAGAAACATAAATGATATCTAACTTTTCAAAACAGAGCAAAAAATAGCAGGAATAGTGGCATTTTTCTCATTTCCAAATCACTAGAGATCAAACATTTTGAGCTAGAGCGAAATCATAAAAATGTTGGCATTTCTATAGCATGTGACAGGGATGTGACAAAAATCTGATACATATTTCAGATCTGTTCACTTCTCTCATCTTTGCCCAGTGCTTCTCCAAAATGAAATTTGTGTGAAAACAGAGGACTGTTTTGTTTTCTCATATGGGCAGTAGTTGCTTAACCAATTTTAGTTAGCTGTTTAAGGACCTAAATGGTCACTCATCTTCTAGGCTTTGCTGAAGTGTCTTTTTGCCACTCTCTAGTTAAGCAGACTGGATTCTAAATCTTTTTTGTTATTCTGTGAAAGATATATTTGTATACTGACATATTCAGCACTCAACGCTCAATTTTAGTGTATAAAAATATAGCTCTTTATTTAATGTGAGAAACTAGACCTTTTTTCTTAATGTGTCAGAATGATGGAGTAATTTGGATGAAGAAGTCATTTGGAGGTTATCTAGTCTCACATCTGGATTTAAACAGTTCAGAGTAATTCCAGTTATGTTTTGAATGTCTCCAGTGCTGGGAACCTCAGTGCTCCTCTGTGTAGCCAGTACATGGCTGGATAATTTACATGAAGGATTTCTTCCTTAGAACTGTCCAGAATTTCCTTTGTTGCGACTTGCAACTGTTTCCTCTTTTCTTTTGGCCCTTTGCTTTTAAAAAGAACCCATCCTCATTCCCTCATCAGATGAAGGGAGATGATGAAGAGATTTCTCCCTAAGAATTCTCCTCTGAGGACTGGGCAAAAAACTCTCCTTGTGCATCATGCATCCCAGAGCTCTAACCACTCCAGTGATCCTCTCCAGACTGTGGGGATGGTGAGGTGCATGAAGCTGGATGTGGTAGTCAGTGTAGCTACACTGAGGGGAAATATTCCCTTTAACCAGTGGAGAGCATTCCTCCTAATGTGACCTAGCTGTCATGCTGGAGTATGTTCTGCCTGTTATTTGCCTGAATCCTTAGGGAATCTTTGTGCAGATTTAAGGAAGTGGCTTAGTTTTAGATGATGTAAATATTAATTTAATTCAAAGAATACATTCCCAGTCTTAAATTTCCATTTTGATGTAGCCAGATTTATGAAATATGGCAATAACACACCTCTTTCATAAAAGAGTTATCAGAGAGTGCTCTGTCTGTTTGTTTCCTTCACTTCTTCCTAGTGCTAGTGGGACAGCAAAGTCTGGGCAAACCAAGCTATGCCACTCTGGTGGTTTGACCGTGAATGAATGCCAGGTGCCACCAAGCTGCTGTTCCTGCTCAGGAGGAACAAATCTCATTTGTTGACATAAGGATAGGGAGACACCACGTAGCAGCTACTGTCACAAACAAAACAGACATGACTTGAGAATCTTACTTTATTGAAAATAAAATCAAATTACAAAATTAAAAAATTAAGTGTAAACCACCTCCTTTCACCCTATCCATCTCCATGGACTCCACTTTCATTTGCATCTTTCCTCCTTGCAGGGGGATGGAGAGTAGGAGCTTCAGTCAGTGTTGTCTCTGCCACTCCTTCCTTCTCAGGGGGAGGGCTCCTCACACTCTCCCTGCTCCAGTGTGAGGTTCTGCCCATGGGAGACAGTTCTCCATGAACTTCTTTAACATAAGTCCTTCCTACAGGGTGCAGTCCTTTAAAAACTGCTCCAGCACTCTTGCCCCCTGGGCTCACAAATCCTGCTGTAAATCTGATGATGGACTACTTTTATTATGAGGCCACAGGTCCTGCCAGGAGACTTCTGTAGCTTTGGTTGTGTCCACATGATCAGTGGCATCCTCCTGCTCCAGCATGGGCCCCTAAATGGGCTGTGGCTGGATCTCTGCTCCTCCATGGGCTGCAGGGGTACAGCTGTCTCACCGTGGTCTGCACCATGGGCTGCAGTGGGATTTCAGCTCCGCTGCCTGGAGCATGTTGTGTCCCTCCTTCTCCTCTGACTTTGGGCCTTGCAGAGCTGTTCCCCTCACAGGTTCTCACACCACTGTTCTCCAGCTGCCATTTTGTTTTTTCTCTCTCCTGAAATGCATTATTGCAGTGATGCCTGGAAAGGCTGTCCTGGAACAGAGACTAGACAGAGCAAAAGGAATAAAACAGGTATTTATTGAAAGGGTATACCTTGGGCAGTGCAAGATCCCAGCTGGGGCTACACCCAAATCAAATCCAGGATGGAATCCTATCACAAGTCTTTATACTTTTATAAGTTTTGGTTCATCTGCATCTTGGGGACAATTCTCCAACCACAGCCCCAGGCTATGAGGCCTCAGCCCCCTAGCTTGCCCCCTTCCCTTCACCACTGTTTATGCTTTTTGGGTAACAAGTGTCCTGGAATCTCTAGCTGGGAAAGCATTGTTTTGTCTAACCACCCTTCACCCTGTGAAGAAAACTTACTAACACCTATATGAAGTTCAGAGGTACAAACCGAGCAGCAGAGAATCTGAAAAATATAAAAGCTGAATCCCAAGGCATCACCACAGGTGCTAACAACATCACTGAAGGTAATTTGGCCAGTGGAGGTTCCATCTTCCAGCTGACTGGCACTGGCTCTGTTGGACATGGGAGAAGCTGCTGGAAGCTTCTTACAGAAGTCAACTCGGTAGCCATCCTGCTACAAAACCTTGCCACACAAGACTAATACACCTACCAAGCACAAGAATTTACTTTTTAAATGAACTTGTGATTTTCTTCTGTCCAGAGTTAGCTGTTTCTTATGATTCGTTACTAAACTGGGAGGCGCCGCAGCCAGGACAGCTAACCCCAACAGACCCATGGTATCTTGCTCAGCATAAAAAATGGGGAGAAGGAGTGGAGAGAGCTTCTGGAGTTGATGGCATTTGTCTTCCCCAGTAACTTTTATGTCAAAAGGGGCCCTGCTCTCTTCGAAATTTCTGAACACCTGCCTGCCCATGGAAGAAGCAAATTACTTTCTTGTTTTGTTTTCTTGTGTTGTGGCCTTTTCTTTCCTCATTAAACTGTCTTTATCTCAACACACAAGTTCTCCAGCTTTTACTCTTCTGCTCCCAGCCCTGCCAGCGGGGAAGTGAGTGAACAGCAGTGTGAGTCTTGGCTGCTGGCTGGGGTTAAACTACAACAGTGAGGTATGGAGAACAAGCAGGAGCAAATAGAGGTCTGTATGCAGTCACAGAGTTTTGGTCTTACTGTGTTAAAGGAGACATGGTGGGACAGCTCACATGACTGGAATATTGTCACAAAGGGCTGCATGCTGCTCAGGAAGGACAGAATTTTGAATTTGTATTGAATTCTGGGAAGGCTGTGCGTCCCTTCAGAAGGACCTTGGCAGGTTGGAGAGATGGACAAAGACCCCTGTGATATTCAGCAAAGGCAAGAGCAGGGTCCTGCAGCTGGGGAGGAACAGCCCCAGGCACCAGCACAGCCTGGGGCTGACCTGCTGGGGAGCAGCTCTGCAGAGAAGGGCCTGGGGCTCCTGCTGGACAACAAGCTGCCCATGAGCCAGCAGCGTGTCCTGGTGGCCAAGAAATCCAACGGGATCCTGGGGGACATTGGCAGGAGCATTGGCAGCAGGGGAAGGGAGGTGATCCTGCCCCTGCACTCAGCTCTGGTGAGGCCTCACCTGGAGTGCTGTGTCCAGGTCTGGGCTCCTCAGCACAGGAGGGACATGGACTGAAGTCAGTGGAAGGTACAAAGGTGACGAGGGGACTGGATCTTATGAGATGCTCCAAGTGAAGTTCCACTTATTGATGGAAGTGGGCCTCTTCTGCCTGGAGAGGACTGAGAGGGGATCTTATCAATGTATATCACTATATGAAGGGGAGGTACCTAGAGGATGGACCAGGCTTTTCTCAGCCTTCAGTAGGACAGGAGACAGTGGGCAAACGCTGATGAACAGGAAATTCCACCTGAATATAAGAATATCTTTTCTGTGTGGATATCCATGCACGGGAGCAGATTTCCCAGAGAGGGTGTGGAGGCTCCCTCACTGCAGATATTCCAGAATTTGGATGCAACCCTGTGCCATGACTTCTGGGATGGCCCAGCATAAGCAGAGAGATTGGGCAAGATGGCTGACTGTCTGACCCATTCCTGTGATTCTGTGATTTCATTCTATTTAAGAATATGCCTGATATATTAACTACATATGTATATTAATGGAGTTAAACACAGCCTTACCTGTATGAATTGTTTGGTTTTGGGATTTTTTTTTAAGCTAGACTGATTGGTGTATTTAATGTTTTCATATAGTTTTAATTTTCACCTGGAATTACTCTGTGTTTCCCCTCTCTTTTTAGGTCAAATTGATGTATGCTCAGTTTCTTCTCAGATTCCATAGCTGAGGCAGTCCCTTGCCTGAAAAGTTTATTACGTTATTTTTGGTTTTAGTATTTATCTATCTTCACAATGTATTTTGATAAGGATTTTGTCTGAGGGTCAGTGAGAAAATATGCTTTCAGACATAAAAAACATTATATTCAGTTTGTTTGTTTGCTTAAAAAAACCAATCTTACACTGAAAGAGAAGCAGGTCAACATGAAAACTTGAGATTCTTAGATCTAACATCAGTCTGGTGTCAAATTTGGGAAACAGTAAAATAAAATTGAAGTATAAAATTCAGCAACTACCCTCCTGAAAATGTAGCAAAGAAAATGAGAACAGGGGAAATCTGAAAAAAGGATTTTCCCCCCAATTTTTCATACCCTGTTACAAATAATAATAAAGTAACAGATGCTAAAGATGAAGCAAAAATAATATGTGCTTTGAGTGAATAGAAAAGTGACTGGAAAGGAGTGTGGATGAGAAAACCAGGATGTTCTAATGCCTTTTAGTATTATGCTGAGCAGCGACTTCTCTCTTACCAGAGTTTATTGAGCACAGCAGCTGATTCCCCACTTGGGGGCCAATATAGACCAGCACCAGATAAAGACAGAATTGGCAGAACTGAGAAGAGCCTTTGGACTCTCATTCTGTAGGCACATGAATGATGTGCTACAGCAGAAAGTCAGCAGAATGAAAAGCTAAATATTTTCAGAATTTTTTTTCCAGTGGGATCTGAGACTATGACCCTGTATTTACTCCTAAAATATGAGGAATGGTTACCTTTTTTATTTCAGAAAGAAAGGAAAGACACGTAACTTCAGCTTGTAATACAGCTTGCCCTACAAGATACCTTTCAACCTTCCCAAGTTTTCCCTAAGCTCCAGAGCTATTCTGTGGCATCCGTCAGTCAAATATTTGTACAGTTGCTATCTCCAATACATGCACATCACAGATTTGTGCAAAGCAATTTCAGAAATGGCTGCTCCAGTGGTTGAGGCTCATCCTGTTGCATTTGCAGATTTTATTCCCTCGAGAATTTCCACGGTGTATCATTTTCTCATCTTACTTCCAGGATAGGACTCCTTGTCTATTGTTCTTAGAACTTCAGTCTTGGTGCTTTTAGAGTATGTGTTTTTAACATATATCTATCCCAAGATTTCTCTCTTCTTTCTTGTGAGTGGAATTTTTTCTGCCTTCTTTGGATCTCAAATGATTAATGACTGCTGGTGGGCCTTTACTTTCAGAGAAGACTTGCATGCTTTCTGTACAGGTGCAAACATGGTAATGGCAAATACAAGACATAAATTGCTAGTTGGTGTGCTTTGTGCTTTTGGTAGAGGGTTGGTTTTTTATTGCTAGCATTGAGCAATGAAAACTTGCTTGTCCAACTGCTTTTTGCTGTTCCCTCATTATTGAAATGCAGGATGATGTTTTCCACTGTGATTCTGACAACTGAAAAGTACAAAATAAATTGGAAGCACTGATGATGAAAGTGAATTTTTAAAAGTAGGTATAAGAAGGGAGATAGCCCCTGGCTTCAGAGGGAATGATTTACTTTTGCAATTTTTTTCTACTTATAAGGCAGCCTTAAAAGTGCAGAGGTATGTTTTAATATGTTTATTTACAAAGAAATTTTAAAAAATAATGAAATTTCAACTTTCCTAAGATTTGGATAGTCTTCCAGGTAATGTGGGTACAGTATGAAATCTCATTAACTTTTGCTGATGAGACTTAGCTTGTGTCATTCAGGCTGGATCACGTTCTTGTTGAACAAATTGATGCATTCAACTTGTGTCAACCGCCACTCAACACAGATCCTGGAAAAAATATGTGGTTGAGTGAATAGCAGAGTGATTGGAAGGGAGCACTTCTTCACTGAAGAGGTTCACAGGAAGCATAGTAGAGTATTCAAAGAACAAATTAGAACCACAGTGTTGGAGGAACATTTAAATTATCCTGCTTTGTCTTTAATGAGAATTTTTTTTTAAGTGTTTGCCAGGTAAAAACATGTAGAAACAAATAGTGATCAGATTGCAAAATTGACAAAAGCAATTAAAGCTCTGGTATTTATGTAGAGTAAGACAAAACAACTAACAAGTATTCGATTAAAAAAAAAAAATCTTGAAACCAATGGACTAACAAAGTTTTTTTAGTATGATAATCTCTGTTAACAGTTCATTATGGGACAGACAGCAAGATGTCTCAAAACATGTCCTGTGCTTTATTCAGTCATCTTTTCCTAGGAAAGCAAGCTTTTGATTAAATAAAAAATGAAGGAAAGGACCACTTCACTGTAGAGTCTTTGCAGTTTTGTTGCTATAGTATAATCATCAGATATGGCTATATCAGTTTTTAAACACTGTCTAGACTGTGAGGGGTGCATTGAACTGAGTCTAATTCTAAGGAGCTGGATATTGGTGTTACAACTAGAGAATAGGTAATATCTATATTATCTTCAATAATTCTCTTGCTGTCAGTATTGAACTTTTTTTTGCAGGTCAAAAGAAAGCATGAAAAAGGCTTAATAAGGGAGAATGGAACATATCGAAATGCTCTTTCTGGACTGGAACTGTGGATCAAAGTTTTAGAAGACTGAGTATATCCAGTAGGAGTGAGCTGAATTAGACATGACTATGTCAATGTTAGGATGTTGGTGCTCATAAAACTTACCAGCATTGTATCACCTCTCTTCAGGGTTTTCTTTGAAAGATATTTAGAGCATAGAAATAATGCATGGAGGACTAATATAGTGGAAGTGTAAAGTGAAGAATGTCCCACCTCCTAACTTTGTACCTATAAGTTTCTATTTTGCTTTTCTTGGAGAATTTGGTTTTACAGTGTTATTGAATTTTTATCACAGATTTTTCAGTTACGATTTCCTGACTTTTCACTGGACAGAGTTTATAGCTTTTTTCTTAGGTTTGTGATTTCATTGTCTTAGGTGGTCTGATTTCATCATGCTGTTAGATTTCCAGTTTGTACTGCTTAAAGGACAGCTTTTGCAGATTCTGGTTTCATTGTTTATATATCCAGCTGTAAGTGGGGAAGAATTAGGCCTGTGATCAAAAGCACTGTGAGAAAAGAATTATTAGAGTTATCAGTTTTTGGTGATACTTTAAGGCTCTAAGGGGCAGTTAATGTTTTTTGTTAAAGGCAGACGTCCACATACATTTTGCTTTCAGGCAAATATGTTCTTTTTTTTCTGCTGAAGGTTATCAAATTTCAAGTAAAAACAAGCTAAAAGCAATTTCATTTGTTGTATTCTAATTAGCTGAATTAGTTAAATAGTTTAAGAGGAACTCGGCAGGTAGCGCACATGGAGCAGAAACAGTTATCTCGGCTAGTTTAAGGAGAAAGTAAAGTAATAAAATGGGGGAAAAGGGATTGCAGTGTACCATGAAGACCCTGCTTCTGCTGAGCTCAGGATGGTTGGTGTGTACTAGACAAATGAATCCCTGTGCCCATCTTGCATTCTGTGCTGTGTCTGCAGAGAGGATGCAGTGGCAGTGCTGGTACAAGACGAGGGTGAAAATGCCATCCAAGCAGGAGAGTGCTGGGCACTGCCACTGGCAGGGGCACTGCAGCCTTGCAGTGTTAGACACACTTCTGTCTTCCAGCTTCAACTGGAAGAGTGAGCTCTGGCTGTGTGGGTCTCAAGATGAGAGAAAGAAAATTTGCTTAAAATATAGAAACCTAGCTTTTAATCCACTAACATTATCCAAAATGAATTTGGCTCACAGCAGCTTTGATGCCGGCTCTAATTTATTTAAAATAAATAAATACCTCTATAAATAAATGCCCTTTATTGACAAATCTATTTGTTATTAGGTCATACTGAAGTAAATACTACCCTAGAAAAATAAACAAAAGGCTTTGCACATGAAGAAATGAGGAGGAAGTTTGCCAGTATCCCAGTGAATTCAAGTTTTATTTTGGATTATTTTATTTTCATAAGTACTGAGAACACTTGCAAGACAATAGCATCTTCTGTTCTGTGAACTAACATAGTTCAGCTGTCTATATTTAACCTGGAATATAAAATAATTTGAGAAGGTAATAAAATTGGAAGTGGTTATGGTCTAACCAAAGATTATATCTTCACATGATGACTAATTTCTAGCAACAGATAAATTTGGAAAACACAACCACCAGTATTCATCTTTGCTAATAATAATTAAAAAAAAAAAAAAAAAACTGTAGAAAAACAGAATCAAAATGTCAAGAAAAATATTCATTTAAAAAAACAACAATTTTGATAAGAAAAGCGTTTTACTCTTTTTTTTTTTTTTTCCCCTTTGGAAAGGCATTACAGATTCAAGAGAAAAGCAGAAAAGATGCTGTACAAAATTCTCAAGAATATATGAAATGCACATTTGAGTGTGACTTACATATCTGTTCTGAAGAATTTATTATCTTTTATACCTATAGTTAATACCACTTTTTGGAGTACCTAGTGAGTCACCTCACAGCTTATGTTAACTGAAAATCTAAGTCTTTATGGAAATGAGTTTTCTGACTTCTCACAGATTCATATCTTTATGAGATCTCTGATTTAGCTTGTAATACCCAACCTTTATTTGAGATGTAGCACAATCTATACAGAATGCTAAATACACTGAAATCTGTGAATGTAACAGAAAGGAAAGGAATAAATATTAGACCAATTGGATTTTTATTTTGTGTATGCATCTTTGAGTGTTTTCACAAAACGTTTTTGTATTTGTTTCCTGAAGGAGTATTTCCGTTTCTGGCAGAAACACTAGTTTCCTGAGATTCTTTTTGTTTTAGCTGAAGAAATTGAATAGGAATTGTGGTTTTTGTTTCAGTGGAAGTCAGCAAACATGTTGGATGAATTGGTTGGTACAAAGGAGAGTATATAGCTAGACTATCATCTCTGCTTTCGCTGTTTTATGCTACTCAGGTAGTCATTAATCCTTAGTCTTTCAGGCTTTCCAGTTACTTACTTGTAGTAATCAGTCCAACATAATTGAAAGGGTGGGAAGCTATCATGCATGGGCTGTAAATTATTCCTCTTTCTACTTATCACCTTAAGGCACAGATTTCAGTTCACTGAGAAAGGAAAGCTGTTAAAAAAAAACAGTATTCAGATTAAGCATTTTGCCTGGAAGCTTAAGTGAGACAGAGAGACATTTCTGATTGCTGCCTAGACAGAAATTTTGCTCTGTCTATCTGCATGTTTTTTGATGGCAGAGTTATGCTCTAATGAGTTTGAACAGGTGAAATTCCTTGTGGATCTACCTGGTTTATCACAAACTTCATCATAAATTCAGTTACTCTTGCAAATTTGTTTTTTTGAGTCTGTTGAACTTATGGGGTAAGTGTACTACAGAAGAGTTTTATCAGCACGGTTTTATCAGTGGTGGCTCTTAGACTCTTCGTTCCTTTGGTATTCCTAAACTGCTTTCTTTGAGATATATATATATTATGTATATGTGTATATAAACACCCTGTAGTAATAAGGAATTTGAAAGCTGGAAACCCTTACTGGAAAAATGAAAAGAAGCAAATATCAGTTTAAGAATTAGACAAATTCAGAGTTTAGGTTAAATGGGTTGCATGGACGCTGTAAAATTATCTAAAATCTAGGAACTGTACTCATTAACACAGAAAAGCACCTGTTAGGAGGTCATGAAGCACTTGAAAGTATCTGTAGAAGGCTTCAGCAGATCCAGTGAATATTTTGATGTATTGCATGTCCACTAACAGCTAGTAAATACCATAGCCACACACAGGTAATGATTGGATTCAGCACGCAAAAGGTAACTTCCATGGAGCACCTTGAAAACAGAAAAGCTGTAATTAGAGAAACTGCCTTGGCATAAAAGATTCACTAGCCTGACCTACTTAAAAGGATCATCATGTACCTAAAGTCGGGCTACAGTTTGCAGTCATAAATATTACATCAGGGCTTTTTTAAGGCTGCACTCCTCTTCCAGTAAATGCTTCAGTTCCCATTAATAGTTGAATAGTGCCATCACATCCAATTTCTCTGAGAAATATTCAAAGTGTATGAAATTAATCTAGAGGAAGATACTACAAATAAAGACTTTTTTCTATAGGTGAATTTCTATTGGAGCAAGGGAAGTATCTTTTAACTTCTAAAGTCATGTCTGTGTGATGGTAAGCTTCCTTTTCTTTTATCAGAAATATATCACATCCTTAGTTTATCTAATGCAGTCTGTAGATTTTCCTATCCCTCAAAAATCAGTCCTAAAATCAGTTCCTTATATCTGGAGTATACATCTGGAGACACTATATGCAATAGAATGAGTAAAAGACAACTTCTCAAAGCCATTCCTTGGTCTTCTCCCATCAAGCTCTGAGGGCAGTTCACACTGCTTTAGAAAGAGTAATAAGATTAGCTTCAGAAATTTCCATCTATTTTTACTCCTGCATCATATCTCCCTGCCTCCTTAGTTGCATTACTGCCATTTTTTCTGAGGTAATGCTGGAAAACAGAACATTAAAATGATCATGGTTAAAAATAACCTTTTCCCCACTCTGAAATCAGGCACGGTTTTCTTAGAAGCACTGCTAAAATATTGTAGCCTACTTTCTCCCAGAGGGGACATTTCTACAATCTGTTGCAGTGTCCAGATTCATACACACACACACACACACACACACTCCCTTTACTTTAGACACATGAGTAATGGTGCAATTTCATAATTGATTTTAGCTGCTCTAACTACTGACTGTTGCCAAAGAGTGATCCTGCATTTCTTCCTTCTGTATGCTTGCATGCTGCATCCATTTCTTTCTCCCCTCCCTAGTGACAGTGCAGATGTGTGGTGAGTTAATTGTCTTGCAGTATGTCTGGAAACTGCACTGAGAGGAGAGGAATGGTTAGTCTTTAGTCTAATAAGCAAAACACTCTTGACTTGTGTCTGTGCTTGTGACCTTGGAGGTACATAAGATGGAAAGCTACAGCAGGGGAGCAGGGAGGAGAGCTGGGGCAAAATGTCTTGGTGCTCTCATGCAGCTTGGTTAGTGGGAACTCATGCTGGACTAACACACTCAGAGATCCATTAGATGATAATGCAAAGTTGCTCCCCTCTGCCCCTATTGTGAGTCTAGATAGGGAAGAAAGGAGTCTGTCTGCAGTTTAGGTACTGGGAATCCCCAAAGCGTGAAAGTGCCACACACTTCTGCCCCATTCCCTGCACTGAATTTTTTAGGGTGGGATTTTGTATTACTAACTCTCAGTGTGAATGCATTGTGCATGCACTGGCCAAATTCAGTCAACTTTAAGACACCAATTCAGATTGGATGAATACTAAGTTGCTGCAAGATTTGTGTTAAATAGAAGGTTATAGAGATATTTCATGGTAATTCACTGAGAGAAAGGTTAGTATTTGTAGCCCTTCCTTACAAAACAGGGTGTTCAAATGGGAAAGGATACTTCAGACAGAGTCAGTTTGTTGCATGATGCATGGAATTGCTTGGTTTCTTTCAGCATAAAACCTGGCATCCAAGACTAGAGAGTAAAAAATTGCAATCTGAACACTGATAGAGATACTAAATTTACCTTCAGCATATTTCCTTGTAACCTGTGGTATTTGTATCTCTGAAGAAAATACAGGCTTTTATATTTGTAGCCGTTTGTATTCTGATGTCCACTACTTAAATGAAGATTGAGATGATTCTGTATCAGTGTATCAGAAGAGGTATCTAAAAATAGTGAAGTATAAGCTTTTTTAATTTTCTGTTTTACAGGTTGAACATTACAGCTTCTCTTGTGCCTGGGCTTTTTCCACTGATGTCCAAAACGCAATAGACATTTCAAACAATATTTAGCAGGTGCCTTTTCAGCTTAACAGCAGTCCTTCTCTGATACAAGATGGAGGACACGTACAAAGACAGGACTTCACTAGTGAAAGGGGCCAAAGATATTGCTAAAGAGGTGAAGAGGCAAGCAGTGAAAAAAGTGAATAAAGCAGTTGACAAAGCCCAGGATGGCTACACACAGAGATCCTACAATCGATTCCAGGATGAGGAAGATGACGATGATTACTATGGCCATGGTGTAGAAGCTAATGATGATGAAGGATCCAGTGAAGCAACTGAAGGACACGATGAAGATGATGAAATTTATGAGGGGGAGTATCAGGGAATCCCCAACATGGGGCAGGGTAAGGATAACATGGTGGCCTTAGGTCAGTCTGTGCGTGATGAGTACAAGGATCGTCATGAACTGGAAACAGAGAGGAAAGCTGATGAGGAAGAGCTAGCACAGCAATATGAATTGATCATACAAGAATGTGGCCATGGTCGTTTCCAGTGGGCCCTCTTCTTTGTGCTAGGAATGGCCCTAATGGCGGATGGAGTTGAAGTGTTTGTGGTTGGATTTGTGTTACCCAGTGCTGAAACAGATATGTGTATACCCAATTCTGGATCAGGATGGCTTGGTAAGTAAAATCTTCATTCTGTCTTTTTGCTATTAAAAGATTTGCTTAGACTAAGACTAAATATGTAATTGTCAACACAGAAGCTGTTATAAAAATAAGTTCATCTTTAATACAAATACAATTATTTAAATTAAAATGAATTGTATTAATTAATAACTTTATTAATATTGTAATTTTATTTTTAGATTATTGTTTTCTTTTTCAGTCAGTAAATGAATCACCAAAGAGAAAAACCTCACTGTAAAACTTAATAAGGAGAGGTACAAAATTTGTTCTCATACACAAGAGTAGATATCCAAATGAACTAAATCTAAAAAAAAATGCAAAACCACAAAACCAGATGGAGAATTGGAGTCCTGCTGAAATAATATAGGTGTAATAAAGAGCAGATGATACAACTGTATGGCAACATTTTCACATATGAACCTTTGCAATGTTGAGGTGAAATTCAATCTGGAAAGTTCAAAAAATTCCGGTGAAATTTGTATCTATTATAGCCTTTCACTCTCTTTGTCTTTGTCTTTAGCCCTTTTATACCAATGACAATTCTCCAGCCATCCAAAAAGAATCCTGTTACTTAGGGTCAGGATGACAGAAGAATGAACAAGAGCCTGGGGTGTATTTTGTGTCTATTCTGTTGATGGGATGGGCCATGTCTCATCCCTTGCCTGTTCCCTCCTGTGTTGTGGGAAACAGGCAGTCTGAGCCAGTCTTGTGTGGCTTGGTGAGAGCAACAGCTGCAATCAGCTCCATGCTGTCTTCCCTGGACATGGGCACACCAGGTAAAACAAGGCTCTCATGGGCCAGGGCTGTGGAGAAGAGTTCTAGAAATGGTTTCCCTAAGAAGCAGGAGGTAGGAACCTGGATAGCTGGGACAGAGCAGGAAATGGAATGTATATTTGTAGAAAAGTGACTTGGGCCTGAAGACTTACAGAAAAGAAAGACTTCTTACTCAACATTTAGAAGTCTTTGTTTTCTAGCAGATGTTCTGCTTGTACCCTCCATCTTTGCAGCACATGGTTATGTTGCAACAGATCTCACTTTAGCTTCAGTTTCCTGACATGTTGATACCTGCAGTTTGGCTCTGGGTTTCAGTGCTGTGGGCTGCAGTCTCCCCCAGTTACATCTCTATGCCTGCCTCCAGGTGACAGAAGCATGAGTGGAAACAGGTGGGGAGTTCTCAGATGATCATGTCCTTTGCATTATTATTTGCCATTTGATCATTTGTTATAAGAACTACTTTGCCTATATGTACAGTGCAGTGATTAAATGTAAAATGGAGGGAAATAAATTTTTAAAGTTTTAATGGTTAAAGAGGCTGAATACATTTAATATGTTTTGTACTGGTTGTTTACATGAAATGCCAACATTGCATGTGTCGTGCTTGGACCTATGAGCTTTCAAGTCTACTTCTTAAAGAAAGATGAGAAGCAAAACCAATGCAAACCTGTATCACTAGATAATTGTCAATGACTCAGTGCAGATAATAACACACAGTGCATCTTAGAAAAGTAGAGAATGCCCAACTTGCTTTGTTAGCATGATTTTTTTCATCTAGTCCTGGCAGTTGACAATATCTTTAAAATTAAAACCTTAATTTTTATAATTTTTGCAATTTTTATATTGCAATTAAATTTATATTATTGAATTTTTATAACTTTTATTTATCTCACCCCTATATTTTAATTACTGGTAAATCTGCTTGTTTTACCACATGTACCCTTCTAAAAAAATGAAACAATCAAAGTTGTCTTTGTTCTCCAGGGCAATAAAATATAAGGCTAATCCCAAATCACCAATTAATTAATATTTCTTTGTATTTTCTACAAAAGTATTCTTTTTAAACAACTGCATTAAGCATTATGGAGGTGTTTGTAATTGGGGATGGGGACCATTGTCCCCACAGTAGTAGTAGGGGACATGAGTATTCACATCCACCTGTTGGGGTTTGACCCATGTCAAGAAGGTTGAGGATTTCCCTGTCACTAGAATTCTCATGATGCTGTCTTGATATGTACTGGAATGACTCTGTAAATGTTTAACTAAATTCAGTACAGAAGCTGTTAAATACCTCATAGTTGTGTGTGTGTGTGTGTGTGTGTGTGTGTGTGTGTGTGTGTGTAAGTGATGCTTGTTGGCAGAATTAAGGCAACAGCTCTGGAAAACTCAGCTGTGCAAGTAATGTATTCTCATGTCTAAAATACAGAAATTGTAATGTATCTGCCTTTTGCAATAATATGAAACCTTTCTAGCCTTTCTATTATGGTATTAGCAAACAAATGATTGTGTACTAAAAGATTAACACACAAAAGCAGGAAAGAATGGAGATAAGCAATTTCTTTCCCAGTGTGTATTGAAGGCATTGCTACACGTGACTCTTTTAGAAATAATTTCACCAAAAAAATATATCTCTTGCCCATTGTTACTAGACATATATCATAAGCTGCAAGTCATCAGCACACTAATGTATGTATGGCTTATAAACAGAGTAGATACACTGCTTGCAGACAGCATAACCTTAATTCCACTGATACAAAATATTAATTTAGCAGTGAATGCTAGTGAAAGCTTTTTTATGTTGTCATAACTGGGCCCTCACAGCCATGCATTTCAATTAATTGCACTTCTTATTTCACCTTATAATTACATCCTAACTGGGGTCTTCCAAGCAGCATAAATCTTTTTTTTCATGATTAGAATTCCATAATCCAGAGGATTCTAATGTTAGAGTATTAAAGTCATTGGACTAATGCTAAGAGCTATAAGGTAAAATAAATACACATACACAATTTTTATCAGGCAATTTTCTGGACTGTCAAGATACACATAAAGAACATCTTAATAGTCTTTGAAAAAGCTTTCATTGATTAGGTTGTAAAAACTGATTTCTCATATATCATGCCATGACAGTTTACTAGGAAATGGGAGCTAATTAAAAACATGTGACAATATTTATTGAGCCTCCCTGTTGCATTTTTTTTTACTTTTTAAAAATTCACTTACATAAGAACAATTTCCCAAAATCCTTCCATATTGACCCTTGCGTGAGCTTGAGATCACTGTTTATGGATCACCAGCAGCATCTCAGAGCCTATAAAGTCACATTATGAGTACTTTTTCATGGAATCATGGAATAGTTTGAATTTAAAAGGACCTTTAAAAGGTCATGCAATCCAAACCCCTGAAATATGCAGGGACAGCTTTAACTAAACCAGGTTGGTCAGAGGTCCGTCCACCTCAATTGTAGAAAAAAATCTGAACATCTCAGGATTTAGTGATTATTTTAAAATATTTTGTTTTTATTTTTACATGTGTAACATTAGGCACTCTTATTCACTGATTGACATCCTTTACAGAGGACAATTGCTCCTCAGTGATTACTAATAGTCTCCCTGGTTTGCTTTGAATTCCTGTGTGATCCTCTGTATGAAGTTTAGATGGAATGATCTCCTGAGAGTGACTAGCCTTCTACTCTGTTCTGTTTTACCATTGTGTTAACCTATGTCAAGACTTTGATACAGGTTCATAGGCAGTACAGTAACAGACCTAGAAATAATTTTTATATGTAAAAGACATTCTTTGCTGGTGAGTCAGCCTGCAAACATTTTCTTCTGTCTAAAAAATAAAAATATTGTGGTAAATCACTGGACTGATAATGCAGGTACTGTGAATATGAATAGCAACAAACAATTTACCTTGGAAATAAAATTATTTTCTGAAATCCCATATTTAGTGCCAAATAATATCTTGATCTAAGGGTTTTTTTTCTGCTTTCTTCTGAATTTAATAATCAAATTTTGTGTAGCATTTGTATAAGGAGGAATATAATTGACATAACTAGGTCTTTTGGGCAGAAGTAGTTCTCAGCCTGGAACAACAGCCTACCAATTCTGCATTGATTACTAACTTGCACATTAGCTGCTTTAATAATAGTGCTACCCATGTCTACTCTGTCTTAAAACCTTCCAAACATAACATGTATAATTCCAATCCACACAGTCCTTTCTATTAACTGGAGATATTCTCTCCAGAGGTTTGGTAGCTGATGCAATGTGCTTATAAACTCTGCTAAGAATACAGAATTATCTCTGAATTTTTCCACCTCATAGTTTAAAGAAGTACTGGCTTGCCAGATCCATGCTATTTAATTTGATTCTGGTTTTGCAATGGTCATTTTCAACAACTTTATAATCGACAAATACCTTCCTTGAAACTTATCAATGATGGATACGAGTCCTTCCATGGGGCAGACCTCTGACTAAAACACATGCTGCAGCTGTTACACTTCAGTAAACTTTGAAAGGAAAAGAGGGTTAAAACTTGTGGATTGTACATAGGCTTGCTCTTTCAAACATGGCCTAGTGTGTAAATTAATTCAGGCAAAATTATATAGCTTAAATTATTTGTTCTCCTGAGATCTGGCAGAAACCTGGAAGCATGTGACAAAAATGTAGGTGAATAAAGGGCTGCACAACCTGAATTTGAAGGGAATCTTTTTAAAATATGCATCTAAATGCCTAGTGGGATTATTTACTGGTTAAGAGATTTGAATTTTAATAGATTGTCACAAAACTGTCCTTATAACACAGCGAGTAAAATGCCTTCTGCTGGTGTAAGTAGTTATCTGTGTATAACATTGCTGTCTTTATTTGTTAAATATTGGTATACATTTTTAGAGATGAATGAGATTTATTGCATGTTACTGCATAAAATACCATGGGAGGAGGTGAGTGTCTTCTGGTTATATTCCAGTTATTAGTGGGATACTGCATTTGTTATGACACAATACACCACAGGTGACATAAAATAAAGGAAACCCAGGCTTTGTTACTCTATTTTTCACTATTATGTTGACCTAGAAATTGTACTCTTAGGCACTTGAAAATTCCAGGGAAAATCCTGGTCTTTTATTATGGAAACCATGTTGAAGGTTTTCTTAAAATTATTTTATACTTCAGGGATAGGGAAAGAGGTTAATATCTAAATTTTTTATGTGGACACTTGGTCAAGGTATAAATTTTATTCAAGGGAGCAGAGATTTCCAAAAAGTTTGGTACTTATATATGATCTGGTATATTTCCACAATAAAAACATCTAGATAAAGAGTTCTTACTGGAGCCATATCAGACATTTGCTTGTGAAGAAATAACAGTAAGAGTCTGTTGCACTTTGAGTTAATAGTAGTAATAAATCTTTAGCAGCAATGGAAACATTTAAAAATAGAGCTGCAGTCATTGAAATGCATTCTAAACATTCCAGAACAAGGATTAATGTCTTATTTCTTCAGAAGGAGATGCCAGAAATACAAATGCCATCATGCATGCTGTTCACCTTTGTACAGTTCAGGTGCCTTGCAAATGACATTATTAAAATCCTTCTACTGCAGTGCTTTTGCCACTTGCCTTCCAAATACAGTTTCTGAGGGAGAAAAATTAAGAGACAGATCCTTATATTTTCCAAGCTGTTACAATATATGAAACGAGTGAAAACAGTGGTTATGTCTGGTTTTGTTTTCTGAGGGGAAAAAGGGAACAGTGGAGGGAATATGCAAAGTAATTTTGTCTGTTATGACCTGGATTAAACCTGTATCACATGGAGCATCATGGACTGTCATGAAACAGGAACTGGGAGCACAGATTTGAACTATTAATGGAAGACAGTGTACTCAGTCCTCTGTGCTGGCACAGGCTCCCACCATAAGGCACTATCTAAGGTGGGTCATTGCTGCCCTCCTTTTCTGAGCATGATGTTGTTCCCAAACCACCTTACTGAAGCCAGTATTAGGAGGGTGGGCAGACCTATTTCAATTGTTTTTCCTCTTTCAGGTTGTTTCTGCATGCAGCTTTACTGGAAGGACCCATAAGGGTTATTGAGTCCAACCCATCATCCTGCTCAGAACAGCCCCAAAAATCACACCTGAGAGCCTGAAAGCTTGAGAGCATTGTCCAAACACCTCTTGAACTCTGTCAGGCTGGTGGTGTGACGGCTATTCTGGGGAGACTCTTGCAGTGCCCAACCATCCTCTGTGAGAGGAACATTTTTATGATATGCAGCCTAAACATCCCCTGGCACAGCTTCATCCTCAGGTCATGTCCCTTGTCACCAGGGAGATCAGTGCCTGCTCCTCTGCTTCCCCTGGAGAGGAAGATGTAGATTGCAATGAGGTCTCCACTCTGACTCTTTCAGGATGCACAGCCCAAGTGACCTCAGCCACTTCTCATAAGGCTTCCTCTCAAGACTCTTTATCATCTTCATTGTCCTGCTTTGCACACTTTCACACTTTCTAATAGTTTATTGCTTTTTTTTTTTTTTTTTTTTTTTTTTTTAATTGTGGCACCCAGAGCTGCCCCCAGCACTGGAGGTGAGGCTGCCCCAGTGCAGAGCAGAGCAGGACAATCCCCTCCCTTGCCTGGCTGGTGATGCTGTCCCTGATGCCCCCCAGGACACAGGTGGCCCTCCTGGCTGCCAGGGCACTGCTGACCCAGGTTCACCTTCTATATCGCTTTCCAAGGTGCTACTGTCTAGCCTTTTGTACATAGAAAACTCAAGTGCATAGAAAACTCAAGTTAAATAATTATTCTTTACTGTTTTCTTCAAATCTGTCTCAGAAATTGAGTTTGTCTAAAATAATCTGAAATCTTTGGGCAGCTTTTTTGCTCATGACAGGTTATTTTCTGGCTGTCCCTATCCCATCACAGATCATTAATTTTACCATTTATGTCACACAAATTTATAGTCCTACAAAAGTGACCAAAAGAAGGAAATGCTTCCCAAAGGAAAAGCCTGAGGGCCGTGTTGATTTCACAAATTTAATTTGGCTGTCGCCTTCACTTTTCCTTCCCTCTCTCAACTACCATGGGATCCCTGGTCGACAATACATCACTTCTTAAATCAATGTGTCAAATACAATTTTTTAGCCAAACGGAACATTTAAAATATCAATGTTCACTCTCTTCCAAGTCTCTATTTCGTTAATTCCAAAGCAGAGCTTAATATAATCTGCAAGCTTTCACATTTTTTGCGTAGCTTTGAATTTTGCATTAAATGCTGAGCTATTAAATGAAACAGAGCATGTATGAGTTTCTTGTCAAGAAGAAGAAATATTTTCTTGGAGAAAGTGTTAATGAACTTCCTTCAGACATGGACCAAACAGTATTTGATGTCTTGGTTGTCACAACTGAGTAAATATTTTCCTAAGCATTTTATCCTTGAATTTAATCAGTCAAGGATTTCTGAGCCTGTCAAAGGTTGACTTGTCATTTTATGTTACACTAGCAGTAGTTGAAGAATTGAAAGAAAATTGTATATTATTATAAAATGCATGTTATGATAGCAACCATTTGAAATAGCTTCTTGTTGCAGACCTTTGGCTTGTTTAAGGGAGTGTCAGTGCTGAAAAATATGCAATAAAAATAATTTTAAAAAATCTGCTCTGGCTGTGTTTTACTGCAGATGTAATTCTTTCCTAGTGATGGATACATCAGTTCTCACTCTACACACTTGTTTCATTTGTTTGAACTATTAGTTTATGATTGTTTCAAATGTATGGAATATCATTACTTTCATAGCTGATGCAGAATCAAAGAGGTGATTATATAATATCAAACAATAAATACTTAGATGAAGAAATAATACAGAGTCACTGCTAGAACAGATAGATGAGTATGACATATGAATTTTTTTTAAAATCTTGCCCTCATGCAAATGCTATTTCAGCAATAGCTATAATAGTAGTTAAAAGTCTGTCCAGGATACTGTGATTTACTGACATTTAAAATAAAGCCTATTTTTTGCATTTAGCCTTATTCATTTTCCAGTGCTTCGTCAGCCTTATACAGAATGAGAAGTCTTGATATAAAGGAACAACATAAATATAAGGTTTTGTAGTTTCACATGCTACTAACAGGCCACAGGAGTCTGGGAGGAGATTTATTACATGGGCAGAACTGTGAGTAATTTAGGTAATGTTTAATGAGAGTAATTACAGATATTTAATTTTTTATCTAGGGAATCTCAGATGTTACACTCAGATCAATTTCACTTACTACTCACTTCTAACTGCTAGCTGGATAGGAACTGCTGACTGGAAAGTGTTGTTCTTTGGCTCTACTAAACCCATGACATGTTTACAGAGCATCTACCAGCCTACTCCAGCTAGAGGGGAAAAAGCCAGGCAGTTTTGATGACACATTACATATGTTGAGTTATTCCTACTTAGCAAGTAAACTTTGCTCAGGATAAACATGTAATGGACAAAATGTTTTCAAAGACTCAGAAAAACCCGTTTAACAGGCAGAAAGGTGTTTTTTTTATAGGCTTTTTGAGAGAATTGCAGGAAGTCAGCAAAATACTATGAGGTAGGAAAATTAAGAAAATGGTGTAAAGCAGAACTGGCATTACATCTATAGTGTTAAAAAGGCCTGCATTTTCAGTGATAGGCAAAGGTGGCTATTTGCAAATTTCTTCATATCAGTCTATCTGGACTGAAATTATTTTCTTTATTCTGGAGAGAAGTGGAGCGTCTTATATAAATTTGAGTGAATATGGATGAATATAACCCATGTGATATGTGACTTTTTTGTGCTGCATATTGCTTTTGTCTGGTGTTTGTCGGACCTGCTCATTTTCACAGAGAACAAGTATTTTCCTAATCCATTAGAATTCAGGGCAATTTTCAAGGCTGGTTCTGAAGTTGCCACTAGCAAGTCATGTTAAATGGGTATTATAAACTGATAGATGCACTCATCTAAAAAATTTTCCATTTAAACATTATAACAGTGCCTTCCAGTGCTATGGTAAATACATAATTAAAAAGCCTGTTTAGCTTCACCAGCACCTGCAGGTGAATTGGCAGCACGCAGAAGATAATTCTGATCCATTATTCTTAATTCTAACACTGGATTATTTACTGTTTCATTGACTCTAAATTGGAAATCAGAAAGAAGACCTGGGATGGAATGTTGTTTTCACTCTCATGCTACTCTGTGCTAGGTGAGGTAGACCAGGCATCTTGTCAGACACTGGAAAATGTGTGTTTCAGATCCTTAATTTTTCAGACCCTTATTAATTTTGGTAATCTGTTTCTGAACAAATTCAGCCTAATTCAATGTCTGTTTCTGGAAGAAAAAAAGTTTGGTTAGGTTTTAGGGTTTTTTTCTTTAATTTAGTTTTGGGTGGGGTTTTTTTGAGTGTAATTTTTCTTTCCCCACCCTTCCAGTTCATCAGAACAATGAGAGTAACAACCACTGTATGGATGGAACCAAATAAAAAGAAGATGTTTTCTCTCATTTACCTCTGCACTGGGATATAGTTACAGAAAAGAGATTTAATGTCTGATTGAACACTGGAGAGTTAAACAATGATTAGCTTAAATATTGAAGAGAGACTACTGAGATTGTAGTTTTGGTAATTTGTTCTTAGTATGATGATTTACTGAATTGGATGCATGCATTATTAATGTAGGTTTTTATGCTTTGGAATTTTTGTTTTAATTCAACACTAATTAAAAGTGAGTGATATTCATGGGTTGTGTTCTGTTTAGGGTCAGAAGCAGGAATAGTTGAATAAGAAATGAATATTCAGGCAATAAAACATGTAGCCAAATGAAGAGTTTTGATATGAAATGAGATGATTAATGTAGATGACTACATGGGCAATTTAAAACTTTAGTGAAATATATCTTTTGGCTTTGAAATTTAATTAATCCTAGCTCATTGCACAGTGCTATGCACTGTTCAAGCATACACAGCATTTATAATCACTCTAATTCTCAGGACTGCCATGGAAGTGCATTTCAAATTGCAAAGTCACACCAATTTCTACCATGACAGGGTCAATTCAGAGATGGACAAAGAGTGCATTGAATTTAGCATCTAAATCTGAGAGCAGAAAAATCCAGAGGAACCTCCACAGTTGCAGTGGGATAGAACAGGAATTAGGGGGGTTAGGACAGCTTAACTAGGCGTGTTTTATCCAAAGCTTGTCTGTTAGGATTTTCTTGCTAGTGCCAGAGGGAATTGTTGGATCAAAGGAGAGGATAATGTGAAAATAGTATGTGCAATGACCTAGGGAATCTGTCAACAGCTTCATGTCATCACCTGAGACTACCTGAGTTTATGTTAATGTCTTTGCTCTATATATTGCATATTGGTAGCTACCATCTTTTAAAATATTGCTTATAAGGGAAGAAAAATACCATGTATCTATTGGTTTTTACTGTTCCATGCTGTTAAAGTTGAATGCCAATTGACTATTTTTGTTGGAAATAGCAAGGAAAATAGTGCCTTAGTATTTTTTTTAATAATGTATCATTGATTTATCTAGCTAAGTAGTATCTGTATGAAATAGTGTGCTGCTGTGTGCTGACATAGTGACTGTCAGTATCCAGTTTATAAATTATTCCAGTGAAGAAATGGAGGAACTCTGATCATTTTTTTTCTGATAAATCTGTTATGGAATAAATAAAAATTATGCTAGCATCTGGTAGGAGACAGTACTTTTTAAAAAGACTTAAGTTATTGGCATGATAGCATTTTAAAAGTAGAAGTGATGATGACAATGTACTGCTGCCTTATCAGAAAATGCAGCTGTGAAGAAAATTCCTCACCCTAGCAAGTAATCTATTACCTGTCACAATCTCTGCAGCTCCTGATCTTCTTCTATTAATTTATTGGTTTATCTAATTTGGATATGAGGATAAGCAGAAGCTGTTATTCATTTTTTCATTACAGTGTTTCAATTAGAATAATGTCTGAGTACACAAGAAGGTGTATTATTAATGAAATAACACTCCAGAACTGTGTATTATTTCATTACTTAAAAAAAGAAGTGTCAGCTTACCTGCTGGTGTAAATTTTAGATCTACTGTAAGGTGAATGTCACTCTAAGGAAAATGAACAGCATACAGAAATGTAGAGCAAGAAAATACGATGTTTTTCAAAATTAACTGATAGTGTAAAGGTCTAGAGCTATATCCACTTGGTCTGCACTAAATATATAAAATAAAACTAGTCTCACTAGCTTAAGGAAGGGAAATTTTGCAGCAGAAAATGCTTCAGGATGGAATTAAATTGAGCCTTATGCCAGAAGCACAACAGGTTGTAAATCTCACAACTGAAGTACAGGAAACAAATCAAAATTAAACATATTAGGCATATACATATAATATCAGGATGCCAGAGCAAACAAAATATTATTAATATTGATTAATATTATAATTAATTATTAATAACAGAATGAAATTGGTGTCAATTATTGTTGTGGACTCATTGATGTTCACATGGAAAGTATTTCTGTTACAGGACTAGAAGAGTTTAGATCAAACATTTGTAGCAATGACTTTTTATTTTTGTGATTTCACTCAGGATGGGTCCACATTGGAGTAGATCCTTGAGACATGCAAGATGTGTTCCTGGGAAAAAAATGAAGTGGTTTAATGTGGTTTGTTTTTTGGATTTTTTTGGGGGTTGATTGTTGCTGTTTTCTTCTTTTTCTTTTTTATTGTGGGGGGGTGGGATGTTGTTTTTGTTCTTGTTTTATTTTGTTTTCTTTATGTATTGGAGAGGATAGAACAGTTCTCACTTCACCTTTCCTTCCAAGAAAAAAAAAATTGTCTCTTTGACCTTTTGACCTTTGGAAGAGCAAGCTGGTCATTTTGGGTGGCCATGACATCAGGTGATTTTTACTGAAGTCTAAATGTTGATTTGATAGGTATTTGTCAGTTCAAAGTGTTGCTGACATAAAATTATGTATTGTCAAATTTTGCCTTGCATTACAATCTTTATGCTTTGTAAATATGGCAGAAATCCTATGCACTTAGTTCCAGTTGTTTTCCAACAATATTGGAGGCTCCATATTGGCTTATATATCTATTTCCCTTTTCAAATTGAGTTGTCTGGAAAATTTGGACTTGATGTTTTAAAAAAGAAAAAAAATGGAAGAAAGCCCCAGTTTTGTGTTCTTTTTAATTTTCATTTAATGTTTTGTACTTTTTTAGGCTGTGTATTTTGTTTTGTATTTGTGAGACTTCTCTATAGCACTATATTACTTGGCTACCTCACAACAATTTGTCTTTTACTAAATCATTCACCAAATTATATTTATGTCTGTCATAGTTTTACAAACGTGTATTTTTTAATTGTTTGATTTTTTTTTCTCATTATCTTAAAATTGATGAAGAGGTTTGCATGAAGAATTGTTGAGTTACTTGCTCTTTTCACTTCTTGTCTATGCTGATCAGATGAGTATGATATTGCTTTTTCTTGGTTTTGCTTTAAGTTCCATTTTCTTGATTTTCATGGTTGAGATTCTCTGTTGCAGCTCATCAGTATTGTTTGAGAACAGGATCATTTTATGTGAACACTGGATAGAGCTCATTTGATTTTTATTTGTGTGGAATTTCTGGTTGGTATTTGACTGAATGTCATCTGATATTTGTAGGCATATTCGAAAGTGGTGCTTGGGTTTGGTGGTTTGTTTTTTTTGTTTCTTTGTTTAGGTTGTTTGGGATTTTTTCCTATTGATAGAGCAGAGGGGCTATTTCTTGTATTGTTTTAAATTGATTGCAGTGAGCTATCAATTTATGAGATGTATTTTCTGTAGTTTCTACATCAGAGGATTTCCCTGAAATGCTTTTTTAATGCAAATACTAAAGAAACGGAGTTTTAGAAATAAATAAATAATTTTTAAAATTTGTTTTAGGTTGAAACAATTTTTTTTAGTTTTTTGCCTTAATGAAAACATTAATGTTTCCATATTGTTCAATGAGTTTAAGAAGAGATGAGCTTGTATTTTCTTTTTCCAGGGATCTCACTGGAACGTAGACTTTTCCTTTTTTTGAGTTTATACCTTTCTTTAGTTATTTTGGAGATAAAGTTGACCTATTTTTACTGACTGTGAAGCATATCCAAAATGTGTTGTGACCTAAGCAGCTAAAAAAATTTGCAAAAGCAAAATGGCTGTCATGCAACTGTTTGACACTTTGGAATTATTACTATTAATTAGAGAGCTGTGCACAGACTTAACTTGCAGTTCAGCTGGAAGTTTCCTTCCCAAGAATCACTACAGCATGATTGGTGCTATAAAAACTTCCATGTTGAGAATGGGGAGCTTCAGTATTCATTTAAAAACAGCTTTATATCTTTCATGTATTTAAACAGAGAAACCCCATTACCCTGATTTCTAAAAATAATTCTAATAATACAAGTGAAACTTGGTTGTTTGTTAATGTATTATAAGCCAAAGAGCAAAACAGCTTCAAAACAGGTGTGTATTAAGAACCTACACTAAAGAATATGACATTTTGTATCAAAGCTTGTCTGCAGTTGTCTTGAAAGGGAAGGCAGGAGGAGTGGATTAGTCTGAAAAGTAGTAATACAGAAAGAGCCTGATATGATGTGGCATTTTGGGGATTTGCATACATTGCATATTATTAGGTAGGATGAGTCATTTAACATCTGAAGTTAAGACACAAAATTATTACTGTGAGAAACAGCTAGCATTTAGATGAAGGAAATCCAAGGCTTGAACTTGCAAAGACTTATGCAAAAGTTTAGTTTTAGTTAATATGGTGTCTGTCTCACATGTTTGTTGGAAAACAGTACCTATCAGCTTTTTCAGATGGCTGGACAAGTTTTTACTTAAACCACTTTGATCCACACATTAAAATTTTGACATTCTATATATATAGAGCTTGTTGTTTCACCACTGCAAGAACCATTTAGAGAAAAAAATAGTCATTACAGAGAAATATTAATTTGTGGCAAGTCTTTATGTATGGGTATGGCAGCCATGGTACAGCTGAGGGGATGAATGACATAATATTAAAAATAAAATGTGAAGATTGAATATACTGAATACATAGATTTTAGACATCCAATGACAGGGGCTGTAGAAAATTTGAGTTCTTTAGTCAATTCTGGAGTTATTACAGCTTTCTTATATTTGTTGTCTTAATGGATAAGTGTTTGCCTTAATTACCTCCCACTGCAAACACTTAATTAGAGGTTATGTTCAACAGTTGCTGTGTGAGTTGCTACTATTTTCCAAGTCTTTTCTGATCAAAGAAACTATTAAAGATTCTAATTAGATAGAGGTCTGAAAGATTGTCATCCTTAAACTCCAAATATACTGTGTTATCAAGTTTAAAACAAAGATAAATCTGGTTATTCTTATATTCATTAAGCTACTTATAGACATTGCAGTATTTCACTATGAATTATATCCTAAAAAATAGCACATGGGAAGATCCTAGTAAAAGTAAATAAAACACTGATTACATTATAAATATTATGAAAATTGTTTTCTTCTTATGGACCTGCATTAGCATCACATTAATACTTGCTTTTTACAACCTATAAATAGTATTTTAATCTTATTTTTAGAGTTGTTTTTATAACATGAGTACTTTTTCTGGCTGTATGAAATGCATTCCTCATTTAGACAAATTACCTAAACAACATAACAGGAAAAAATAACAAAATTCATGCTAGTTTTGTAACTGATTTGTAATGGGTGTGTTAATGCTAAAAGCTAATCAGGGAGTCCCATAGCATCTGAGTCTCTCTATTGCAACAAAGTCTGAGTTTTCTTCCATTGCTGTATTTTTTCTTGATTAGTATACCTACAAACTGATTTCTCAGGAGGTTTTGCCTATCATTCAGATATCAGGATATGAATTACAACAGGTATCATGAATGAAGTTACGGCAATACAAGGAGTAAAACACTGCTGAACTGAACTGAAGTGTCTGGTTATGCATTTAGTGTTATGTCACTGTTTAAATTGCCCATAATGAGTATTTGGATACTGAGGGAGTTCTTGATCAGCTGGTTTGTAAGGCTAAACTCTTTCTAGCAGTCTGAAATAAGCTGTGTGCACATCCATTTAAAAATATCTAGTGTATGCATAGTGTAAAATAATTACAGACTCAGGTTCCATTGTCTGAAGATGATGTGAGTGTGTATTATGTGCATTTGTGCAGTGGGTGAAAATCATCACAGTATGTAAGATTACTGCTGTGGAAGTAAAATACAGGTTTGTTAAAACTTGTCAAAAGAACAATAACAGAGATTGTTTATTTTAGCATGTTTCTTTTCAGCTGCCATCTGCCTTTTCTCAGTGCTTTTCAGTAAATTGACAGTTTTAGATTAAATGTTACTTGTGGGGAAAATACAAAACATATGATACAGATATCATTAGAATATATCTTTAATATCTTTATATTTTAAAATATTTAAACATATGTTCTAATATCAGACTGGATGTCAAACCAGTGTGTTCCTTCCACTGTATTAGCTGATTTCTTTAGAGGCATGAGTGTGCTGTACTAAAAAGAAAAGCTGACAGTCTTGTGATGGGTAGTAGCTGTTCAAAAGGGGAGTATCACCCTCAGCATCACGTGCTAGGTTGTCTTCTACATGCATATATATACAACCATACTGTTTTGGTGATCAGTCTTTAAAGGCAATGAGAAAAGGGTACAAGGTTTGACCAACAACATGGTATTTAATTTTACATATATGAATTTATGCAAAATATAATGTGTGAATTATGAAAAATGTGTGAAATTCAGCGTTATCGACAAGGGATTTATAGTCTGGCTAGTGGCATAACATATAAACAAGAGCTACAAAAGTTGGAAAAGAAATGCTCATGATAACCTGATGACAATAAAATTATCATCTTACCTCATTGGTTACTTGCCTTTGTTGGGTGGTTGTTCAGCTGTTTTACATAATTAGAGTTGTCCTTTGCCATAAGTCACTTTTATGACTTATTGTGAATATTGTTGCAGGGTAAAATCATCTTTAGGAAAAATTTGAAAGTTGAGAGGAAGGACACTTCCTTGACATGATGCAGCAAGGGTTTAAGCTAAAGTTTACAGGGAGGAGAACTTCAATCTATCTCACTCTTAACATTTTGATGCCAGTGCCAACCAGAGACACCCAGAATCTGGAAGATGTTCAGATTCCAGCATTTAGATTAGATAAGGAAGAAACTTATTTATCATTAAGGTAGCCAGGCACTGGAACAAATTGTACAGAGAAGATGAGAATGCACCATCCCTGGAAGTTTTCAAGGCTAGGTTGGATGGGGCTCTGAAAAATCTGGTCTGGTGAGGAGTGTCCCTGTCCATATCAGGGTGGTTGGAAACTCATGGTCTTTAAGGCCCTTCCAACCCAAAGTATTCTATACTTGTATGATTCTTCTACAATAAAGAGAGACAGAAAATACAAAACAGAGTTAAGACAGGAAAATGTACCAAAACATGTATTTTTGGTAGCTGCAATAGGTTCAGGGTGGAAGGGTTGCAGACTAAGGAAAGGGTTTGTGCAAAGACTATGAGACTATTAGGAAAAAATTAGAAGTTACTATAATGGGAAAGAATAAGATAATGCTGCAGCCCAGAGAGCAGCTTATTTATAGCAGCTTATTGACAGGATGAGAATATTATTTTTAGCAGCATCTTTTGAATGCTCTTTAGGAGAATTACATCAGTGTAAGAGTCCAAAACACAATGTACAATGACCAAAGGATTTGTCATCTGAAAGAAAGGTTAATGTTTTTAAATTCAAGATTTGGAAACATTTTTCTTTCATTGCCCAAAGTGTTTTGATATTTTTGTGCATCACAAGGAATATAAATTTGTAAAATTAGGATTATTTGCATAGAAATATTTCAAAGTTATCTCTATAAAGAAATAAAGGGCTATTTAATTTGCCTTCTCTATTTCTGAGTATTAGAATGTTGACCAGGAAAGCCCAACAATTCTTATATGGAAGAGAATGTAATTAATTTCACCGTAAGAATAAAAATTAACTATTTTTTTCCTTTTCAAAATCTGTCTGCTGGCAATGCAGCTATTTGTCTATCTTTGTTACACTCTTGCCACTGCTCTTGACAAGCAAGAAGCAGATCTGTTGGAAGGAGTTCCTAAACTGCTTACGAGCAGTGATCCACCTGCAGCATGGTACAACAACCTTGACCACAGGAAAGATCTTAAAACAGTTGGATGAATATCCTAAGTTACCCACCAGTCTTTGTCTTTTTAGGACAAGAAAATACATTAGCTGTGTGCATTTACAGGAAAATCTCAGCTAGTGGAATAAAATTTCTGATCAGAATGAAAAAGCTATCCCATAAAAGTTTGCTTCTAAACACCTCTAAACTGAAAAAGAATATTGTAATATCTCTCTTCTTCTTGGGCTAAAGAAAGTAAATAAACATGTCTTAGTAATTCTGCAAATTCTGTATTTATCCACGTTATCATCAGTATTCTTTGGTGAAAATCTAAGAACACAGCAATATCTAGAAAATATCCATTAACAGAAGTTATTTTTAGAAGACATTTAACTGTTGTTCTTACAGAGTTTGTTGCTTTGGCAATTCTTCTGCAATGAGCAGCATTGGATCTGTTATCTTGCCCTGAGATTAGATGCAGCTCTGAGAAATCTGATTGAGTGGAAGATTCCCCTACTCATGACAGGGGACTGGAATTTATGGTGGTCTTTAAGGTCCCTTTCAACCTGAACCATTTTATGATTCTGATTCTATAGTCTTGTTAATATTCATTTAACGCAACGTGTATCCTATTTTAAAAATATCCTATTTTAAATTATGTCTCATAAGGAAACAGCTATGGAAACTACTTGTACAAAACAATTTAGGGTGCATAAGACCCTGCAGATGTCAGCACTTCAGATGTTATCATCTTTATTCCAACAACAGAAATACTTAAGAGTAAACTCTACACTGATAAGCATTTTGCCAAGCCCAGGAATTTAAATGGGGTTTTTTTTCCAGCCTCCTTTATCATCCAACTACCTTCTGCAGGGCAAAGATGACTATTTTGGAGGCCAGAATTTCACAGTAATTAGAGTCCAGCAGAGATGCTGGAGAATTTGTCCATTCTTGAGAGTAATCAAAAGGAGACACAAAACAAGGATTTCTAGTATTTTAATTACTTCTAAAAACTTTGTAATTAATTCCTGCTCTGATGAAGATGTAGGAAATAGTAGCAATATGCAGGATATATAAAATCTAACCTGGGAAGTTCAATAAGAAATTAAATGGAAAAAGAATTCCATGTATCAAACAAAATACAGTATTAATGGTTCAGTCCAAAACTTGGGAATTACTCTTTCCTTCTGACAGTCTGCTCAATGTGTTGCAAATCTTTGTCAAATGTTCCACAGGGTGTTTGGAAAGGAAATTATGTACAGTGTGCTAAGATGTGAAAAGTCAAAATGTTAAGTATTTCAACTTACCTTTCTGTGAGAAAGTACATGTGGAAAACACAATTTATGTTAAAAAGGTATCACCCCATTATTATTTTTTGCTATATCATTTTAATAATTGTAGCTGAACTGTGATATATCTGTTCAAAATTATTGGAGGGGGTAACATGATAAAAATACCTCAAATAACAAGAACATTACCATGCTTTTGCTTTGAAAGGACATTGCCTTTTAAAATAAATACACTGAAGTAGGAGGGAGAAAAAAACAATCAAGATGGACGTCTTTGATTCTATAGATCTCAGGTGGAAAGTATTAGTTTTATAATCAGCTTTCTTTAGATTTAGCACATATTATAGCCAGTGATCCAGTGTTTAATCCCCTGCAGAACTCTTCCTATTCTAGATTCTAGAGATATTCACAAAATTGTATCTGTAGGGGTAGTAATAATTTTTTGCAATATTTAACATGAAGTAATTTTAATTCTGAGGAAATAGTGCCATTTTCTAGCCCTATTCAGATTTATTTGCCTACATGTTTATTGTTTTGGCTAGAGGCACCTTGTTCAATATTTATATTAAGCTTCAGTTTAATATTTATATTAAGTGTGTCTGGTAACAGATGACAAAGACAGTAGGAAATCTGTTCTCTCTAGATACATTTGCAAAACTGTGCATATAATTTATACTCAGTGAGAAAGGATAAAATAATCTGTGTACTGTTCTTTTTGTAAATATAGAAGGCTAACTGATTTTGGTATGGTCAATTGTGGTCAATTATGTAGCTCACAAAACATCTCTTTTTTGTATTTTTGTGTATTACAGGTAGCATAGTGTACCTTGGGATGATGGTGGGGGCATTCTTCTGGGGAGGCTTGGCAGACAAGGTGGGAAGGAGACAATCACTCCTGATATGCATGTCTGTCAATGGATTCTTTGCCTTCCTTTCATCCTTTGTCCAGGGCTATGGCTTCTTCCTCTTCTGTCGCTTGTTTTCTGGATTTGGGTAAGCTCCCCTGGTTTTGTTCATTTTCACAATTCTGTGTGTTAATAAAACCTTTCTGTTTGCAAAAGAACATTATTTAGTGTAGAAATACTGTCTATGTCAGCAGTGAGGGAATTAAGAAAGGTAGCTACTACACTCCTAAATAACAGCCTGAAGGGAAAGAATAATTCTGGTGGAAAGATACAGACTGAAAACTGTGAGATTGAATTTGTCCTTATATAGCAAAGGATTTGTTTTGTGAACTTGATCAACTTGCTTCACTCTTTCATGCCTCAGCTTCTTCATGTTCTGTATGTTGTTCAATCAGCAAAATAAAACTCTCCTCACAGGTGTACTAAAATTTTTGTTAATATTTGTAAAATTTTAATGTTTTTGTGTGCACAATGCTTTATAATACCATTGCATCAAGATAGTAAAATTTAAAACAGGGTCCTAAACTGTGCCAAATGTTATTGTTCTCTCTGGAAGAATGGTATTTATGGACCTGTGTTTTCTTTACTTTTCATTTAAATAACTTCTCAATGATTAAATTTATAAACCTAAACTTTAATGAGCAGAGATGGACATACATAAGTAAATTACTATGACAAAGCCCCTACCTTTACTGCACCCTTGGATAAACAAGAGGTCTGTTCTGCAGACTGCTTAGTTTAGCACTTCTGGTCATTGCTTGATTAAGACTCCTAATTACAGTTCCAATTCAGACCACTATCAGTCTTAATATGCTGAATAGATGGGATCTGGTGAGAGCACAGCAGCTGTGTTGTAAAGCCATGCACATGGACTCCACTGCTTTTATGATTTGTTGTCCTTATTGTACATAGCCATGGTTCAGCAATGCAATTGTGTGATATTTCTGTTTTGAGAAATCCTTTGAACTGGCCTGAAGGAGGCTAGGGCTCGACATGAATACCAAAAATGAAATTACCATAGTACTCATTAGTTTTAAACTGATTTAGGAAGAGGAATGGAAGGACAAGAAGAGAGAGAAAAAGGTGAGAAATCCTCTAGCTAGAAGAGTTCCCTTAATCTGTCACCAGATTGTCAGATATGACTTTATAAGACAACAATGGGAAATCACAATATTCTAATTAGTAAAAATGCCAAATCCCATAGAAAAACAAAATTTAAAAAATCCTGCATCATAAATTACCATCAGTTCCAGGAGATATGTCTTCTCACTCCATGACAAAACAATATACTTCATGACACTTTTATTCTTCTGGCAAAGTTGAGAAGCTTGTTGTATTTCTGCTTAGCCTTGCCAATTCCCTGGGGCAGGTCTGGACCCTTAAGCTACAAAGGTTTGTTTTTTGGCAGACAGGTTTGACTTTAACCTAAATTATCCCTTTGGAATATACTGCAAAATATGTATTTATTATGCCTCATAAGAAACTTACCTGCACCATTTCTTCCTCACTGTCCAGGAGCTATTGCAGTAAGACTCAGTGCCTGTAGCTTTCCCTGTGATACATGCACGTGCTTGATTGGGAACCATGTTCTCTTGTGATTAATGGTCCTTGAAGGAGCAGGCCCTTCCTATTGGTATCCTGTACCTTCCCCACTCTTTTCAAAGTCCTCTACCTCATCTTTGAGAGTTACATGGATAGATCAATAGATAATTTGTCACCATGTACAGTATTTTAAATGGACAAAACAAACCCCAAACCAATCAAACAACAAAAAAGACTGCATAAACTGCAGTCATTCCTCACAGCAATTGCTGCAGAGAGAGGTTAATAGCTGGCTCATATTTGCTGTTGTCTCCAAATATTGATTTTCCCCCTAAATAATTCCCTTCAGATGCTATCAGGGCATATCAGTGTGAAAGCCATGAGGTTTCTATAAAATAATCTGTTTTTCAGACCCTCAAGATGAGGAAAAACTCATCTTGATGGGTGTTTCCCCTTTTCTGGTCAATGGGCATGTCACCAAATTGTGACAATTTCTCAGATATTGAGGATAGTGGCTTAGAAACTTTGTGTTCCAATTCCATCAGGACCCACTGGTGTATCATACCAGGTCCCATCAGTGTTTGCACCTGCAGGCTACTTAGATACTCTCAAACCTGATCATCTTCTTAAGAAGTGCCATGGTCTAGTTGAGGTGTTAGAGCATAGATTGGACTAGATGATCTTGGAGGTCTCTTCCAATTTATTTATTCTGTGATAGATAGAACCAGTATTTGATAAAAGATTCTATTTTTTAAAAAACTACAATAAAATACATTCTTCTCATACTCGCTTGTGAAAATGTGTTTATAGAAGTGAAATGTTTAGGGAAAAAAATACCCCTTCAAATACTTTTTTCCCCCATTTTTAATCTGAAAAAAACCCTAAGACTAGTAAAATTTTTGCAGCCAGAAAAAGAGATTTTGAATACAAACCAGTATAAATAATATCAAGATACTGCTTCATAAAGAGTATTGAGACATAAAAAATTCTGAAATGTAAACTTAAGCTAGACAAAAGAATGAAGAAATGTTGGAAAACCTGCAAAATCATTTCCTTTTCCAGAAAATAATATTAGAACTGTGATTCTTCCATTGATCAGTTGAAAATCAAAACCCAAATGGAAATGGAATCCAAAAGCCTGATAAAGGTCTAGGAGGTCTTTAGACATGATTTCTTACAGAGTGAAAAGATCTAGAAAAGAAACTGAGTTGTATTCATCATTAGCCATTGGGGGAAGGTGCAAATATTTATCACCAAAAAGCACCTTGTTGTATCTGTCTGAAAATGTCAGAGGAATACAGATACAGAGCATGACTCACAACATAGTTGTTAACTTGAATGAAACTAGACCTGCTGTCTGTTCAACACTACCACTGTGAAATATTATTCTCAGATACATAATTTCACCCAATTTCTAAGAAACATTAATCTAAGCTATTAGTTTAATATATTTTAATACTTATAATTTTAGGTGCATTTTTTTAAAAAGTGCAACAGCTATATTTAGAATAAAGTAATTAAAACTGCAGTACAAATTTGTCTTTTCCCAGTAAATTTCATTTTGGTTGCTTTGAGATATGCAGAGATTATACAGTCTGGTGGGGGGGGGGGGTGAACATCATTCTTATCCAGCCCAAACATTACTTCTAAAAGAAATAAAATAGAAGTGTTCATACAGCGAAAACTAGCTAAAATAAATATCCTGAGGTAAACTAAAATTTAGAAATTTTTCAGACAACTTCATATATTTACTCCTGGTAGAAAATTATTCTTCTGGGCAAAATAAAAAATGCCAAATGAATGAGACCTATTTTAAAAGCTTGCAGTGTTTTCAGATTGCAAAGATTTCTTTCAATTTGCCAGAATTGACAATTTGGTCAAATTTCTTCTCCAGTCCCACAGAAATATTAGGAAATACAGGTTAGATGTTGTTAACTGATGTAACTAAACCTGTTAAGAAGTTTTTCCCCCTACCTGGTTATCCCTTTTGAGTAAAAGCCTTTCTCAAGATGTATTAACATAACATTCCTTTTCCAGACTGCTTTAGACTCTACTTCATTAAATCTGAGGTTTACCTTCATCCTTCCTTTGACAATCTCTAAACCTTCATGCAGTACTCCTTCTAATTATTCAGATCTACCACAGAGTGCTGGTATCACTACGGTAGAACAAAACTCGTAATTCAGATATTTTCTCAGATTCTTCACATTCTCATGGGGAATCAAAAGTTAGAAAAATTCCAAAACCATTAATGGAGTTTCTCACAACTTGAGGTTTTGAGCGATTGCCTAAGTCTCCACATGCTGACTTTCACCAGCAGTTTTGTATATTATGTCTAGAGGCAACAAGCACTTAGAGTTGTATATCCACCCCTTAGAGACTATGACATGAAGGGTATGCAAGCAGTCTACACACATAACAACCACAAAAATCTTCCAAGAAATGTAGACCATGTGGAAACAGGACAAGTTGGCCTACACAAGCCTACACACTTCAGAAACTTCATATCTAGACCAATATTCAGCTTTCATCATTTTATGTCATCAGTATTTAGTATCATGTTGTATTTGTCTTTTACATCTTCATTTTCACTGGTTCCACTTCCTTTTCACAAAGCAGCTTGTATTCTCTCACTCTCAAAAGGTTGTAATCTTCTGCCTCTGATTCCTCTCCAGCATTTAGCTGTGTCCTACCCAGGGCTATCAGTGTTTTTACACTGTGAGCTAATGAATAGCTCTGCATGTGACTGGCTTCAAAGCTAATAGGCTGTGCCAAAAGGGATATATGCTTCTCAGTGCAGCCAAGTAAATAGCTGGCATGGTCGGAGCTTCACAAATAGCTTTGATTCACTCCTTACAGCTTCAGATGTGAGTAAAGGTTGATGACTCTAAAACTCAGAGAGGGTCTTCCCTAAGTGGTTTCCCTAAACCTTCCCTTCCCTAAGAGAAGACACAATTCTTATGAGGAAAGGAAGATTATAAAAAAGGGAGAAAAAGACTAGACAAGGATAAATAGAGAGAGCTTGTGTGACAGAAAAAAAGATCAAAATAAAAATTAGAGAATCACAGAATTATTTAGATTGGAAAGGATCTTCAAAATAATTGAGGTCAACCCTTCTACTGCCAAGTCCACCACTAAGCCTCATTCCTTAACACGTCATCTACACATACTTTAAAACTCTCCAGGAATGGACATTCCACACTTCCCTGAGCAGCCTGTTACAATGTTTTGCAAACCTTTCCACGAAGAGACATATTCTAGTATCAAAATTACCTCCCTGTAGTCATCAAAATTACCTTCGGCCCCTGTAGAGGGGCCAAAAACTAAACACAGGATTTGAGGGGGACAATCCCTGCCCTGCTCCTGCTGCCCACACTATTGCTGATCCAGCCAGGATGCCATTGGCCTTCTTGGCCCCTGGGCACACCCTGGCTCATGTTCAGCTGCTGCCACCAGCACCCCCAGGACCTTTCCAGCCCCAGCCTGTGGCACTGCCTGGGGTTGTTGTGACTCAAGGGCAGGACCCAGCACTGGCCCTTGTTGAGCCTCACACCACTGGCCTCAGCCATGATCCAGCCTGCCCAGATCCCTCCAGCAGATCAATAACCCACACAGCTTGGTGCCACCTGTGAACTGACTGAGGATGCACTCAACCCCTTGTCCAGGTCATCAATGAGGGCATTAAACAGGAATGGCACCAGTACTGAGCTCAAGGGAACAGCCCTGGTGGCCAGCCCCCACCTGGATGTAACTCCAGTCACTGCTGCTTTCTGGCCTGGCCATCTGATGGATTTTTAAGCAACTGTCCAAGTCATTGGCTGCTGGTTTCTCCAGGATAGTGCTTTGGAAGATGGTGTCAAAGGCTTTACTAAAGTCCAGCTGGGCAACATCCAGCATCTTTCCCTCATCCACCAAGTGGGTGGCCCTAAAATAGGAGATCAAGCAGGACCTGCTTTTCACAAACAGAACCATGATAGCTGGGCCTGATCCCCTGGTTCTCCTAGATGTGCCATGTGTTGATGCAGGCTGATTTGCTCCATGATATTCCTGGACACCCATAAGTCCTGCAGTTTCCCACATCCTCCTTCTGACCATCTGTGTAGATGGGCATCATGTATCCCAACCCCCAGACAACTGACACACCCCCAGTTAGCCAGGACTGCTGGTAAATTATGGAAAGTGGTCAGTGAGCTCTTCCACCAGCTCCCCTAGGACCCTTGGGTGGATCCTATCCAGGCCCACACAGATGAGCATGTCTAAGTGCTGCAGTGGTCACCAAACATCTCCCTTTGGATTATGTGGGCTTCATTCTGCTTCTTCCTCTGTCCTACAGATCAGGAGTTTAGGTACCCTGAGAACAGCTGGTCTGACTATTAAAAATTAAAACAAAGAAGACCCCAATCTTTTGTTCACCCTTTGTGACTGTGTTTCCCCCTTCCTGTAGAAAAGGCTGGGTATTTTCCTTAGCCCACCTTTGTTGTTAATATATTTATTGAAACCCTTTTCTTTTTTTTTGTCTTTTACAATAGTAGATAAATCAAGTTCCAGATGGGCTTTGACTATTCTGATCTTCTCCATGCATGACCTCATGAAATCCCTTTACTCTTCCTGAGCAGTGTGCCTAGTCTTTCATAGATCATGAACTCTCTTGGTTTTCTCTGGAGTTTGGCTCCCTGTTCAGTCCAGCTGGTCTTCCCTGCTGGACTAACTTTCAGCACATGGTGACAGCCTGGACCTGCACTTCTAGGATTTCTTTCCTGAAGAATGTCCAGTGTTTCCTGGGCTCATTTGCTCACCACAACTGTCTCCCAAGAGGCTTTCTCAACCAGGCTTCTAAACAGGCCTAAGTCTGTCCTCCACAAGTTCAAGGGACATGTTCTCCTTGACTTACTTCTTGCATGTTCTCCCTTACTTCTCCAACAATGAAAAGCCCTGCCATTTTGTGATCACAGTGGCCCAGAGAGCCTCCAGCCATCCTATCACATCACCCACCAGACCTTCTCTGTTCACAAATAACAGTTCCAGTAGGGTGCCCTCCCTTGTTGACATCCTGACCAGCTGTGTTAGGGCATTATCATCCACACAACCCAGGAACCTCCTGGACTGATTCCTCTCCACTCTGTTGCTTTTCCAGCAGGCATCTGGTAGGTTAAAATCCCCCGAAAGAACAATGGCCAGTGGTTGTGAGAGCTCTTCCAGCTGCTTCTAGACTATTTCACCTGCCTTTTCTTCCTGATTTGATGGTCTGTAGCACACACTGACCATAGTATTTGTCTTTCGAGTAAAAACTTGAAAAGAGGAATGAAAAAAAAGAAGAAAATCTACAATAGAAAGAATTAATTGGCAGTGATTTTGTGATTATCAATATTACCACATGTGAAAGCAATTTATCTGACACATCAGCAAATTATTTGCTATTATATACTTGAATGTAAATTAAACTTGATTTTTTAAAATAGTGTTGGGTAAATATGGGGAATTAATTATTTTTGTCAATTCGTCTTCCATCAGAACTGACTGCTGTAGAGTTTAGTAAATTATCATGTGCATCTTTTTTACAAGGACTCTCTTTCTATTAATAACACATCAGCCACTTATATACCTGCAAGAAAACTTTCTTATTATTAGTAGTCAAAAGAAACACTAGTATTTAAAAATGAGTACAATGATCAGCAAAGCTTAGTCTTTAGTGTGATGCAATTTTCTAGGGCTTTATCCAGCAGTTCTCAAGGAAAAGGTTGATCTGTTTGCTCACCTTTAGATACTTTGCCAGTCTAATGGCAGTTCTGAAAGGAAAACAACCGAGATATTTTTCAATGAGACTTGTGGTACTGGCATATAAAACAGTTGAGAAGAAATTTTATGTGCAATTTAATTGGAAGGACAAGGAGTGATGGGCTGTTTCTAAATCTCTGAATCTGTGTTTTAAGCTCTATCACTTTTTAACAAATAGCAAACAGCAAGGTGACGACTTGCAAATGCTGGCTCACGCAGATACTATCTATTTTTAGTCTGGATGTTGTTCAAGTTTGAAAGAGAAGACAAGGTATTTCAGAAGAGCACCATCCCACCTTGTATATTTAGTATTCTGTAAGGGCTTTTTGTCCTAATTATCTCTATTCCTTGTATGCTGTTGCATTTCAAGCCCCTTTGGCTAGTGAATCTGCAAATAAACAATAGCTTCTATCTGAAGCCAGAGGTTTCTGAATGCCTCACAGACGTGTTTTCATCCCAGCTGTCACACTGTGCTGTTGCCAAAATCTGTTGTGACAAATCACAGCTCTGAAGGTAGATTAGCAGACATTTATCATCTTTGTTTGTAACAAGGAAAATGCAAATGTGTCTTAGCTTATTGTTTGTTTCTCTGAATCCCACTCTCCTAATATTCGTCACTTAAATCTCCTTTTTGTTTCACCTTTCTAGAAATTTCACAGAACAAACATGAACTGAGAGTGTACATCGATACATAAATATGCATTGCCTCTTGCTCTGCCTACTTCTGATGGGCTTTATTACATAAAATGAAGAATGACTGAAAAGATCATTATTTATCATTCTTTTGATTGATATTTATGCTGTTGTCTCACATATAAACAATATATGAAATAGCAAAAGGTTCCTGCTGTTTCTTCAGTGTTGTTCTTGCATGTATCCCCACATATTTATTAAAAAAAAAAGCAAGATTGAAGGCATACATACTTTCATTTCACTTGAAAATTCTGATCCTTATTGAGTGAGAGCATTTATTTTTGGCCATTGATCTTGGGCCAAGCTCAATGAAGTTTTGCCTCCTGTTGGTATTAGATTGTTCCTCATTACAGAATGTGTTATTCAGGAGACAGATATCACTCATGATCATCATCCCAGAGGCTTAGACCAGTGAGTTTTTTAATATTTTAAAAGATGTTCAGACTCCACACAATTTATCTGTGAAGATACAAAAAAAATACTTAGTTTATGTGCATACTGACAAGATACGTACTTTTGGTGATCCCTAAGGAAGTAGTACATGGATTTTTCTCTGTTATCTGTGGGTAACATGTTTATGTCCACTAGTTTGGTTAGGATAACTGAAGAAATAACAGAAATGAATAACAGATGAGATAAAAAATTCACCATGTTTGAATAATTTCTGTACAGGAAAGTTAAACTCCTTCCCATTTTTAGGATTAATATTCTTCTCAGGTCAACATAGTTTTCATGGGCTTTTCATCTGCAGGCAGACATATCAAGAGAAGAATATAGTTTCATTTATAAAACAATTTTCTATAAGTGACGATGAGCCATATAATTTATAAGCACAGTAACAGCAAACAGCCCACTGTATGATACCAATTAATTGCCAGCAGACTTGACATTCTATCCTGAGGAAGAATAGCATTTGTATTTCCCTTAAAACAAAAGATAAAGTCTTCTTATTGGGAAATTAGTAACAGCTCTGCTTTTAACCTTACTTGAAATTCACTCCTGTGCAGGCCACCACACATTTCACAAAATGTTGGTGGGCAACAAAGAGGCAGCTGCTTTCAAACTTACAACACAAAAATGTTGAGAATCAAATTCTGTTCCTTCCATATAAGTATGGAGGAGCTCACTGGGAGGAACTGAATTATTAAGGGTTTATGCAACCACAAGTGACGATAGGATCCATCCTCAGTTTTGTTTTTAAAATGGTAAAAATTATATTCTTCCTTGCAGCTGTTGGGTGATTTGGTGATGGGTTTTTTAAATAAGAGCTATTGAGAAATTAATTCATAAATAGCAGTTGCAGCTGAAGGATCTGAAAAATCCTCACAAGAGAGTGATGGAAGAAGTTTATGATGGAAGTGATGGAAGATTGGAGATACTCTGATCTTCTCTTGCCCAAGTCTTTGAGAGGTACTTTGTCCTTCTGCTAGTAGTGTTCAGTATACCAGATACCATATTAGTTCTGTAATAGAAAATGACTGTTGTACCAAGTATAAGTTAAATTTTCTGTAAGTCAGTGAAACAGCAGGGTTCCCCCATCACAGGAAAATTAGTTGTGGTTCTATTCTTAGCCACGCCACCTCAATTTTTTCTCTGCCCAGGCTTCCAGGGGAAGCTCCAAGGACACTGTCTCTTGTGTTTCCATCCATGAGAATAAATGGGATACAGCCCTTGCTACTTGTGTATATAACCAGAATTCCTAGAAGTATAAATGTTTATGTCACCAGCAGAGCCTTTAACAGCTACCAGGTTCAGCTATGCAAAGCTAAATATTCACCAGCAGTATTTCAGAGAAGACAAGGCTTCAGGATGTCCTAACTGGATCCTCCAGTACCTGAAGGGATCCTGTAAAAATAATTGAGGGAGACTTTTTACTAGCATTTAATGATAGAACAGGGGAATGGCTTCAAACTGAAAGAGGACAGGTTTAGGCTAGATATTAAGCTCTGTTCTGTGAAGGTAGTGAGGCACTGTAACAGGAATGCCATGCCATCCATGGCAGTGTTCAAGGCCATGTTGGATGGAGCTATGATAAATATGGTCTAGTGAAGGTGTCCCTGCTCAAATGAAGGGATTGGAATCAGGTGATCTTCAGGTCTCTTCCAACATAAAGCATTCTTTGATTCTGCGAAGAGCTGTATAAAGGAAAAGAGAAAACAGAAGTCTCCTATACTAGTGTAACAGCTCAATCCAGCACTTCATCACAGTACATGAAGATATATTAAAATAAACTTATGTATGGCTACAGCACTGAATTTTCTTAGTGGTGAAATACCATTTCTGTATTCATGTTTCTCTTATTAATACCTGTTTAAAACTATTCTGGGCTATGCTGTTTACTTCCAGTTTGGAAACTCCTAGATGACATTACAAATATGCATTTATCTTTAAAATTCATTCAAAAATTCAGACCATGCCATATATTGCTTCAGAGTAGGTAATCTGATGGTATTTTCTTCTTTGGAAAAAATTAAATCCATGAGCACTTGTCTTGTTGTAGAATATTAGACAGATTGCTTACATAGTGAGCAGGTAAAGGCAGTAAAAGATGATTTGGAAACCAAATACCAAATGTGATATGTGTTTTGGGTTACTTCAATTTTTGGAGAACCAAGTTGAATCTTCTTTTTAGTTTTTTTTCCGACTGACCTTCAGATAATGTTTATTTTACCATGAGAGAAAAGGAATATTACATTAATGCATATGCTTTTCATTAAAAATTAAGTTAAAAGCCAGCATGGTGTTAGCTATTCACACAGTGCAACTGAGTATGTATTCAATATGTTTTGAACTGTGTGTAAAAAAAACCGTTGACACTTCTTGGTTGCCTAAATCATGGGAGGTAAGACTTAGAGAAATACCTATTATTCTTTGTGAAAATGATTAATATTTTTCCATTAGAAGCAATGTACTTTGACACTTGTCAGTAGACTGCTATTTCGTAATGGTGAAAGTCAAGACTTTGTGCTGGTTTCTGTTTCAGTGACTGACACATCGATAATTCCCCTGAAACATTGGATTAAATAAATAGTACATAGAATTTTCAGGGAAATATTTAACAAAAATTGCATCCAGACTAATGGAAGTTTTCTCTAGAATTCCCCAATACATTGTGCAATTTGAGAAAAAACACTTGCCAGAGAAGTTGCTTGTGTTTTATGTTTTTGATGACTGCTGCTACGGACTTGTTCAAACTTTTTCCAGCTGCTACTCTCTTGCTTAATCCATGATCTGTATCTCCTTTTAGGATTGGTGGAGCTATGCCAACAGTCTTCTCCTATTTTTCGGAAGTGCTTGCTCGGGAGAAACGAGGTGAACACCTGAGCTGGCTCTGTATGTTTTGGATGATTGGTGGCATCTATGCTTCTGCAATGGCTTGGGCAATAATTCCCCATTATGGTAAGAAAAGCCATAGAAGAAAAATAATCTCCTTGTGATTTGGAGGTCTTCTAGTATGAAAGTAAAGATCTTGAAGTATAGCTTAAAGAAAGGTCTTCATGTCTGTTCACACACTACTGACCCAACTGATAAAAAAAATTGATTCCTTTCAGAGGATATGGTGGGAATAACTTGTACATCAAGTAAGAAATAATTTATTACAAGATGCAAAACTTCACCAATATCCATATTTAGTCAGATTCTTTAAATTGATGAAAACCTCTACACATGAAAATGTAAATTTTTTTGTTGCTAAATCTGGAGAAAATTGATGTTGTGAAGATTTGCATCAGAGACATTTTAAATTGCTGGAATATCAAATTGGCAGTCCTTTTGACACAGGAAAGATTGTAAATTAACATTCTTGAGAAGGAAAGTAGGAACTTTCCTAAAGTTTGCAGTGCTGAAATCTGAAATTAGTCTGAAAATAAAGCTGTAATGAAGGTTTCTTAGTGATATTTTTAGTGGTGTGAAAACAAATTAATAGAATACAGTACATTTAAATGCTGAGGGCAATGGCTGCAGTTATACTCACGTGAAATACAAGCTGCTTTGTCAAAGGGCTCTTTAATTGCCCTGGCGTAGTTAAATAGAATATGGAGGTACAGATTCAATTCTTTGTCTCCTGGTCTTGCCTTTTAGAAGAGTCAAGTGCTCACAGGTCCCCAGTGTTGCTGAGACTGCTCAGGCATTCTTAAAAAATCAGCTTCTCAAGCAGTTCTCTCTGGCAGGCCTCGAGTGAAATAAAGCTGCACTGTGAGTTAGATGGCATCCAAAGCAGCTTTCTTTAGCCAAGCAGTGAGGTTTTTCAAAGCTATGTTGTGAAGGTTTCCCAAAGTGATGGGAACATTTAGCAAGTGATAATGTCCAGAAATAAATTATAATAATGCAGACTAATCAAATACCAAGACTGTTGCATAAAAATTAATTTTAGGGTTCAGTAAACTCAACCTGAATCTATATCTTCAACCTTGCCTTTTGACTTTGAATTGCTGGAAACAAAGAGAGGAGTTTGTGCTGATGAGGCACAATATGGATCTTTTTTTTCCAAGTAATAAATTGCTACTGGATGCCAAGTACTTTTTGCTTTCCTATTTTATTTTTTTTATCTTTCAGTGGAAAATGCAAATGTTATGACAGATGTATACATAGGTTGTCTAATTTCATGTAGATTTTATAAATAACTTTATATCCTTTACTGAGGTGCTTTTAGGACATAACATGGCAGTATTTTAATACAATACACGCATACTAAAGCTGTGTCCCTACAGGGAAAACATTTCTTCTTTCTTTAGCAGTGGAAGAATACCAGCAACAAAAAGGAGTGCTGCACTAATTTTTTTGTTGTTATTCTTGTTGTTGCTTTTTCCACATGCAAAAATATTTAATAACATAATACAAAAGAAAGAAAAAAACAATTTTAATACATAATATGCTTTAGTGCTAGACATACAAATCACTACTTGCAGTTTGTTAAGGTAAGTTATAATGATCAAAACAAGGAAAAAAAGTCAAGCTATAAACAGATTCCTTTTTCACAGTAAAAGAAGTAAGTTCATATATCATTTTGGCAAAATTAAACAGAACATATTTATGTGTTTTGATGAGGTCTTAAAACTGCTTTTACTTTTAAATCAGACTTTTTTGTTATGTTTGAAATGTAAAACCTAGTCTAAGTTCCTACTACTAATGTGAAATCTCTCCAGGTCAAGCAAACTATTTTATAGCCATAATGTTGTGCTGAGTTGTCAAATGTTGTAAAGGGCTCCCAGGGAAAACCCTGCTGCATCATTTGGGGAATGTGGTTCCACATTGCTGTCCCCTCGTAGAAACATTCCAGGTCAAGCAAACACCCATGCAGGTGTCTACACCATTTGTATTGCATGTGTTTTCAAGGAGTCTCTTACGGTATCTTCTCTTTTGCAATTTCTACTCGGTTTCTACGCAATTTTATTTTGCCAGAATTAAGCAGAGATAGAGATTTTCCTCCAAAACACCTCCTGCACTTCTCATCATTCACATCTTCACTGATCAGGAAGCAAAACATAATTATAAAGAACTCACCCACTTTTAAACCACACTTATATTTGTGCATGGGTATTTCCGCGTTCTGTGCTTCTCACTTGAGAAGTTCACAGTGTTTGTTTTTCTCAGCTGGACTCAGAATTGACCCAATAGCAGTGAGTGAAGCTCCATCTGTATAAAAAACAATAACTGTCATTGAGCATAGTGAAATTATTCTTGTATTAATAGAAAGATGTCAGGTCAACACAGTAGAATAATTTTGATTATTCTTTTCTTCCCTCTTTTACCAATATATTCATTTCATTTGTACTCCTTCTTACATAAGCCACTTTTAAGAAGTCCTAGATTCGTAATACAATATCTAGACCAAGGCAGACAGTGAAACTGTGTATGTATGTTTGTCCATTTAACATTTAGCTATATCTTTCTGGGAGAAAATGAGGATTGCTCTCTGTATGTAACAGTTTATCTCTGTTGTTGTTCAAGCAGCATAGCAGAGTCTGAAACAGGAGTAATGCCCTGAAACACAAAAGAGAAGTGTTGATAGCTTGTCTGGACATCAGCATGTTGTTAAGTGAGGGATTATGGTGATACAGTGCTGCAGTGAGCACATAGGCAAAGGCCAATATCATCTAGAAGAAAAGCATCTCTGTAGCAAGGCTTTTTGATTTATATATGTGTTGGTCATTGTTTAAAAAGAGAAAGTTTATGTAGACTTGTTCAAGGTATCCTAAACTGGAGCTCAGGCTGTGAAGAAGAAACATCTGCAGAGAAATGCTTCTAATGACGACTGATTTCAAAAATCACTGATTAGACTACTAAAAAGAAAATTCCTTTCTACAGTGAGAGTAGTTTTTCTAGAGAAAGACTTTTTTCCTGAATATATGTTTTTCTGAGACAGTAAGTTCTTTATAGTAACAGACATCTTAAAAATACAGACACGGAAGTGTTCAAATAATGCACTCACACTTGACTTGCAAAGCATTGTATTTGAAATATTAACAATGCCTTCTATTTTTAAAATGTTTATTATGTCTCCTACTGGAAATTTTTGTATTAATTTCCTGGTCTGTAGAATATATTCACTTCTATTCTCTCTGAAGGTTTTTGCTTATTACTTTTCTCCTGTCTACATGATTAAATTAGTTTAAAGGGAAGAAACTGGGACTTTAGATTTACGATAGAATTTAAGTTTTAAATACAGTTGTTACATAGTTCTAATGTGAACTGCCAAATATATTTAGAGAGTCTTCATTCACTGGATGTTGTCAAAGGCACATGAAACTAGAACCTGTCCTTAATAGCTTAAAAACATACAAAATTCACTTGACCCACTAATGGAGACCTGTTGCCTGTTCTTAATTCTACAATTAGATAAGACTTTTTGTAGGCACAGGGTCCATAATGGCTTCTATCTGTGTGCAAATGTGAGGAGAACAGACGAATCTGTTCTTCTTTTGAGTAAGAAGTGGCTGGAAACTGGCCTGAAAAATATTTCTCAGTTTGTAGCAGAAGATTATTGCTGTAAAGCAGTTCAGTTCAACTGGCAAAGAAAGTGATCCTTTTGTCACCTTTCTAGCATAGTGAGAGAACAGTTTTTGTTGTATTTTCCATGTCATGTTTGCTCTGGTTTTGTATCATCCAACTGAAGATTTAGAAAATGAAATTTTGAAATTTCATTTCAAAATTGAAATGAAATGCCCTTCTGCATGAAACCAGAATGAACTGTATTGTAGTAAAACAGGCAAGGCAGCAGAGCTTCATGCAGCAACTATGCAGATGAGGAGATAAGAGAACTACTGGCTCACTGTGCAACTCACAGCATGTGAAGCATCAGGCAGTGTTAATGGAGGAATTAACCTCTCAGCCTGCTGCAGATTTAACTGAGAAACTGATGGACTAAAATTGTGGAGCAGCAATGAAAAAAGAAATGCTTTTAACTCCCTTATTCTATCTAGGTTTTTTGTTGGGCTAAAGGGTTTCTCAGTGTCACAAGGCAGCAGTGATATTGGGTTAAAAATTCCCAGGCTAATGCTACTTACTGTCTGTAGGTTAAAGGCTTAGGAGCAGCAAATACTAGTACTTGATGACAATAAAAGCAGAAAGATCCATCTTTCAGCACTTCTGGTGAGCAGACCTGCATCCTTTTGAGTGGTAAGAGCTGTTAAGTATGGATTTAAAGACAGAGCTGATATTTCTGTCAAAGGAAGGTAGTATAGATAATTAAAAAGATTTTACAATTTTTTTTTAGTTAGGCATCTAAATTAAACTGCCATGAAAGTAATGAAACCTCAGGCCTTGAGGTTCCTGTTGCAGGGGCCATTGTTGATTCTGGTTTGGACCAAGTTGATGCACCAGATGCTTCTCAAAGTTCCCTCAGCCCTGCTCTGTTAAACAGATACTATTCCTTCCCACTGTTAGGGTAGATCAAAAAACAGCAAATGAAGAAAAAACCCCAGAACTTTAAAAAAATCAGAAAAAGAATGAGTAATGAATGTTTCCAACACACGCAGGAAAATGCCTGTCTATCAAATTGTTCCTGCTGGTAGCTCCAAATGGAAGACTGAAAGCTTCTTGGCCAAATAACTCTGCATTGGTAGAAAAAGAAATTTATGAGTTGATCCTTCTTTAATTTTTAAAATTTCTGACCCTCAATTTAAAAAAAACTTCAACTCCTTAATATGGTTTTTCATTCCTGTTGTTTTCCTCAAACATGTCTCTAAAAATCTTCCTTTTCATAGTAATTCAGAACAAATTCATGACATAGCAACAGATGTTTGGGAAAAAGCTGAACCCAAGGTAGTTTCTATTATATGGTATATTTCTATTTTTTTGCAAAAGATAACGAATTTCATCAGTTGTTTAGCACAAAGAGAAATGCCAAAGAGGATGGCCTGGGGAAGAAGACCATGGGTTTTTTCTAAGTTATAAAAAGCCCAGGAATGCACCAAGAAATTGGCAGAAATGAAAGAAATTGGAATCAATATAATGTCCTCTTTTTCAGACTTGGAGGGAACAGGTGAACCAAAATTTGAAACCAAGAACAAATCTTCAAATTTGCCTAATGCAATTTCCTGTCTGATAATTCTTTTGTCTTCAGAATCAGCCTTAATAAATGAAAAATACCACTTAAGGTTTAAAGAAGAGCTTTGTTATGGTTGAATCTGCATTTGTTGTGAGACTGCCTCATGCTGTACAAATGGAATAGATCAGACATAAAGGCATCTACAGACACATAACACAGCATCTGTTGATCTGTTTTACATTTCTCTAGCAGACAAAGTGACTGATCCCCAATGTGCTTTGCTTCCTGCCTGCAAATACTTAATGCACTTACATTAATCAGGTATTCTGCAGATGAAACTGTATCTATACTTATAAAAATATGTATTAGTTAAAGTGTGTACAAGGCAATTTCAATGTTAACTTCAGTTATCAACATCTGCTTGTGAATTGTTCTTCATTTGAAATAATACTATTAAATTAGATTACACTGAATATGTTCTTTAAAAAAATCTTTATCTTTAGGAAAAACAATAACAGCAGAATTTTGAAGAGCTGCTTATGCAAATCTAGCCAGGAGAGCAAAGCAAACCACTTTATCAGGTTTTTTATTTTCTATGCTCTAATGCGGAGTTTGATATGGTCATTTCAATGTTTATATTTGCAAGCCCTAGAAGTTTAAGTAGCTTTTAGCACATCTACTTAATGAGCACTGAAGAGGCTCATTAGTGAGCTTCAAATACAATCTTTTCCTTGGCACCTTAGGTTGAGGGTGAAAGAGAAAATTTGTTTATGGAGAAGTTGAATAAAAATCTAGCAAATTGTTTTGTGAGCAAAGAAGATATGAGTCTCAATTTCTTAGGGGTTTCTGTCAATCACCTTTTATCCTGTCAAACTCCCTTCTGCCCTCTCTTCCCCTACGCTGCTTACAAGGCACCACAGCAATCCTTTTGGTTTATCCTTGCTTTTTCTAGATCCCTTGCTGCTGTAGTCTCTAGAGTTCCCCTTTCTTTCCCTCAGAACCCTGCTACAATAAACACTGAGATATCCAGACTCTCCATGCTCCCTGGTGCAATTCAGCCATGCTCTGTCCTAGCTGCTCCCAGGCACAGGGAGCTCATTTCAGCTTGGGCCACTCAACAGGTTGGGTGGCTGTGCTGCAGTCCCTATCCCAAGGTAGGCTCCAGCATTCCTGAGGGACCACTCACATATTTTCCCTTATCTCATATTTCACAAGGCTTTGGAGAATGCAACTATCTTTGGGACTATTACTTTTTGTGACATTTGATTGAGGGAGCTTAATGGCTTTAAAGAATGCTGGTGGAGGCACTGACAGGTGAACAGTCTGTTGCTATCAACATCATTGTTCAATGCCATAAACATAATTTTCCAAAGAAACCATAGTAATAGTCAATCATTCTTATGACAATAAAATTGTCAACTTCTCAGTATCACTCTCAATGAAAATTCAGTTTCATGCAATGAAATAGCCTTGGGTATAATTTAAGGAAAATTACATTCTGGTTACTAAAGCTGCCTTAGAAACCTGCTCAGACTGACCAGCAGAAGTACCTGCAGTGTCAGGCATTAACCTTGCTTTTCACTTTTAGAAACAAGGAAGATGCTAATCTGATAATATTTCTTTGTTAATATTTTTAATGTTAAATCACAAAAAAACCTATGTTTAATTTTGAAAAATTAATGTGATTATGCATATACAAGAATATATTAATTTCCTCTGGAACATAGTATGACAGTTTAAATTTGTCAACCATACTTAAATATTATTTCTATGGTTTGTAAAGCTATCTGTTTTGAAGAGCTTGGTAATTGTCCTTTTAGTAAGAGTTTATTTTCATTTTAATAATCTGTCTAGGGATTGCATATATAATAGGAATATAATTTCTCAATTTGCAGTCCAGCTGCCTTTAAAATAAAATCAACAAAATCAATTGCAAATTACATTGGATTTTTATTTTTCAGAAGCTTGTTACCCCTTTTTCTCACAGGAAAATATTTCATGGTACTCTTGAAAATCATGCCTACTTTAGTGAGGGTCATTCCATTGAGGTGTGTTCAAATATCCCTGCTTACCAGACTATCTGAATACAGCATCTGACCATATTCTTTCTACTCATACCTGTAGGAGAGGAACTTTGGCAAAACCTGATCTACCTCCCTTACAGTGTTTGTGCACTTAATATTTCCAAGACAGCTCTGTTTTCACACCTTACAAAGATGTCAGGAGAAAACAGTATGAAATGAGCAGCGATAAGTATGAAACAGTGTGATAATGAGCAGCATTAAGATTTCAAAGTGAGAGCTTTAGGCTGAAGTTTCCATTCCAAATTTTCTCAGCTTTGGTGCTGGGCAAGGTGAAGAAACACTGCTTTCTACCACTCACTGTTCCTTCCTGGCAGTTTGCATTGGTATTTTCTTTTTAGTACTGGGGAAATTTGATTTTAGGCATTGAAAGTTTTGATGACTGTCTTGTTGTTTCATGAAAGTGCCATTGCCATATAATAAAAAACATAAGGACTTACAGATAAAGAGGAATCAAGGTATTTCTTTTCCCACAGAAACATTATTTAATTCAGTCTGATATAAAAATTCGATTATGATTCTAGATTCTTGAGGAAGTCATGAAGCTATATAAAATAAAGAATGCAAATTAATTCTCTATTTTTTTAATAGATGGTATTTTCATTGTTTCCTTTGATAATTGCATTTCAAACGCTGTGACTGTCTGTTTATAGGCAAAATCCACCATCCACCTCCCTGCTGCCACTATGATAGGCTGAAAATCATTAGTACTTGATCTGAGCATGCAAAAAATATTTTGCTGGAAGTTTGGCCAAGGCTTGACTTCAATACTTCTGACCCATGGTTCACAGAATGTACAGAAAGGCCCTACAGTCTGTACAGTAAGGTCAGAAATGTGACCAGGCTTGTTCAAATGACTGCTATTAGATTAGAAGATAATTCCTAAAAAGCACATTGGCTCTAATAATTTGATCACATAAGCTACCTGCTTAGTCTACCTGTCTCTCTCACAGTGAAAGGATATTGTTCCTTTCCATTTAACTTTCCTAAAGAGAAAACAAGGGGCAAGTTAAACAGAAAAAAAAAAAAAAAAAAAAAAAAAAAAAAAAAAGGAAATAAGACTTAAATCACTGAAATGCTCATTGCAAAAAAAAACCAAAAATTTCTTCCCTGTGAACAAATAAGTATAATAGATTTAAATTTTGAAAGAGTTTCTTGGATTGCAGAGATATTCTGTTGTTACACTGCAGCAGCACACAAAAGGTAGAATGTGTATCACTGGTAAAATGCATATCCTCTTGGTATTCTTCAAATATTGTTCCAGCATTTCAATTAATGTTTTGTTTCTACATTAAGCTAGATAAGGAGGCTCCATTTTCTTTTCATAAGCTACAGTGTTTCACTGTGCCTTTTACTGATTGTCCTTTTTGATTAATTGCTTCTCTTTCCTTCTTTTCCATGAGCCCATTATTTAAATATCCTTAGTCCAGATGCACATAAATCACTGGGAGTCCTGGAGCAAGACAAGAACACTTACATTTTAAATTAATTTCCACATCTAACTGCTGCTTTTAGTAGTGCCTGCAACAATGCATCATATTAAAAACAGCACCATTTCTGATATCAGGTCTGTGGATAGACCACACACAGCTTGTGTGGAGAGCACCACACAAGAATACATAGATTTCATTGTATCTGTTTTTTGTGTATGGATGGGACAACAATATGAAGGGATTTTGATGCAGACAAGTGTTTCCCTATAGACTTCCTTCATAATGGCTACTGCACAGGGCATTTGACAATTTTGCATTGTCTCCTTATAGAAGTGGATTCTGTCTGCTCTCTATGATTTACACTATTGTACTCTAGCGCTGTCCAAACAAATGCCAAAATTAATACAATGCCATTTTTTAAATAAAGTAGTGGAAAACTACTAAGCACACGTAGGAGAAAGCAGGTAAAAAGCTTAACACAAATTTGAGGTTACATACAGATGAAGTTCATACAAAGTTTGAAGCACATTTTAGTGACATTTGGTTGCATAGCCTTGGTGCCAATATTGGCCGTGTTATTTTGAAGCCCTGACAGCAGAATCCCTTAACATGCTGTCTCCCTCACTTGTGACATTAATTGCATCTGTTTGAACCATCATCTATGGGAAGCTTGACATAACCTTTTCTTCGACTGACAAGCCTCTAAGTTGTGGTGTTGTCAGTGTTGTGGCTGGCAGATTTTACTCTTTGTTTTGTAGATTGTGAAATGCCTCCATTGAACAGCTGCACAGAGCCAGACTCAAGCCAGGACTTTGTAGAAATGCATGAGTACATAAATCTCTGGGGCCACCCACTCAGTCAGCCAAACAGTCAGATCAATTATGTGCCACAGTCCTTGTAATGAGATTTTCAGCTACGTATTAACCCTTGGCAGCCTGGTTTATTTATTTATTTATTTACTTACTTACTTACTTATATCTGAGTACTTGGAACGTCCTCTTTATGATTTTAAATCTCAATTGTGACTTTGATGTAGTCATTTAATAGATCTTACTCATATTGGAAAAATAAATTTCAATTTTTAGACTCTCTTTTATCTGGTTGCCTAGTTAAGATAGTTCAACTACTGCTAGTTTTTGATGGCAGGGTTTTCATAAAATACTTCTAGACCATATGGACACACAAAAAATTTAAGATTAATCTTTCTTCCATGGTTAGCCTTGTCTAGCTACATAGTATTCTACAAATCCCTTTGAAAAGTTTCTGTTTGTCATTAAACTCAGAATGGCTTTAAACCACTGACCTATAGGCATCCCATTACTATTTTTTCCCCTAAGTCAATGGCATTATACAGGAGGATTCAAAATGTTTATCTAAAAAAGCACCAGAACAGTAAGAAAGAATTTGTTACCATAGGACTTCAAATGGTGCAATATAATGTAGCTTTATATTAGATCTTCAACTAAAAGTAAATTTTCTAAATCAAATTTTCATTCAGAAATGTGACAAAAGCAGACATTTAAATGTAAATAAAAAATTCAAGCTTTTGATTATTTATCATAGCTCTTTTCATGTTTTGCATCTGAAAGCTGGACAAACTTTGTCCTGTGTTTTTCTACATTCATTTCTAGCAGACTTGGGCAGTTTACTGTGAACAAGGGCCATGAGTGCACATAAGAGAAGTTCAGAACATTTTAGCCTGTAATATGCATATTTACTGAATTTGAACAGATACATGATGTTCCTTATTTTAAACTTCAGGAGTATGCAATACACTTAAGTTTCAGCAGTTATTTTGCTCTGATTCGCATTTTATAAACTATGGGGTAGAGAGGAAGAAAATTATTTTGTGAATGCACCAAGTAGAATATTTTAGAAACACTGATTTAACATCTAAACAGAAGATTAGAGATATGCCCTAGCAAGCTTTCAAAATCTGTGCTCATTAACCAAGGAGGCTAACTAGTGAGCATATACTCACTTCACAAGGAATATAATGGTATTTGCATTCAGAATAAAGCCATGTTGAAGTTACTCAGGCTCAATTGCTGGTAATGGGTGTTTGAAGTCTGGTAAAATGACAGGTCAGAGGCAAAACTATTATTGATGATCAAAGTCAAGATATTGCGATGCCATGTTGAAGTTTTTTGGCGGGTTTCCAATACTGTAGGATAGTTGCATTACAATTGTGTTCAGAATTCCTAAAGTGCAAAATTGTATCTTGTATGGTGGTGGAGACCTTACACCAGCATGACATCTTGGCAAAGTGCATTTCCACTATTTCTCCCTTGCTTGAGAATGGAAACTACTCAGTGACCAAGGTCAAACAAACAGCAGTGTAGCATTGCAGATCTGCCTCCGCTCCTCATCAGTGACTTCCTTTGTTCCTTTCCACTTAGAGTGGAATGTTTACTCTTAGCCCTTAGTTTCATGAGGAGTCATGTCTGTGGGTGTAATGAGTAGTTGAAATTGGCTCAGTCTCAGAAAGGCTTGTAAAGTTCTGTATGGTAATCACACATCAGTCAAGCACATCTCCTGGGTCAAAAGGCTATTGGATAGCAACCCTAAATCTCTTAGGAATAAGGAGCAGGTATACCAAGAAACCATGTAGAAGCTTTAGACAAATTGGATGTGTCTCACTTTGGAGGCAAATTTAGGAGAAAACACTGTGAAATGAGTGCTTTTTCTGAAGAGAAAATCTCCAGTTATCCCTTTTGCTATTGACAAATGAACACCAGTGGAGAGACAAATAAAAAAATTTTTTAAAGGAATTTTTTTATTAAAAAATACCAAACCAAAAAACCCCAAAACACTCCAAAAGAGTGCATGCAAGGCACAGAAAATGATTGAATAAATGCTAGATACTGAAATTTCAAAACCTTTTCCCCACCAGACCATGCGGCCAGGAGGCAAGGATGGTGGCTGCCCTCCTTGTCTCAGGGAAGGGGAGGAACAGGAGCTTGGGCAGCCGCTTGGACACAATATATGGGAAATTTTCTGGCCTTAGTATCTTCCTTGCAACTGGCAAAACAGGGGGGTTTTAGTGTCCTTTCTCATGTTGGTTCAGCTTCTCTGATGTCTCGGGTTCAGGGTGGTCCCTGCTGAAGGGACCAAAACAAAAAAACACAACATCAAGCAAAGGGAAAAAAAAAAATGGCCCAAACCAAAACAACAAAAAAAGCTGCTGAGAGAATTCCCTTTTCAGACTCCAGGTTAGGGGAAGGGGAAAAAAACCAAACTATTGTTTCAAGGTATCAAAAACCTAATCTGACAAAAGGATCAAATGTAGCATCCCAGTGCACTCTGCCCGCAGCACACCCAAAGAGAGGGTTTGAACAGAACTGAGCCCAGGGCTCCCCACTCCACTCCTGGGACCATCTCAAAGCTGCAGCAGCCATTTCTGGGGATAAAGCAGCTGGTTAAGGGATAAAGTATCATCATAAAATCACCCCAAAGCATGGTGTCTATCTTTTCCTGCCTTATGGGATAATGGCCTTTGCACTTCCTGACAATTTCTTTCCCTGTGGATGTCCTAGGTTGCAATGTAAAGATATGCCCAAAAGTATGTGTTCTATCACCATCTGCTGAAACCAGATGGGGCAGTGATTCTTATCTCTGTGGGAGATATCCTCTGCTAATGGGCCATTCTTTAAAAACCAGATGGGAAAATGTTTTGTATTTTTCCCATGACCCATCTTCCCTCCAGGAAGCTATCTTCTGTTAATGAGCCATTGAGTCCCACTGCATGACTGATAAAATTACATCATCCCATTGAGAGATGCTCCACTCAGGGGGAGGAGCCAAACGTTTTCTACATAGATAAAAACTGAGATTTGGAATACCAAAGCAGCCCTTACCCACTGGTTGCCAGAGGGCAAGAGCTACCAGACCTTTTCTACAGGATCACTACTTCAACAAGATTACTTCATCTGGATTGTTAACACCACCAGAACTAGTGGGGTGTCAGGTTGTGTTCTGACTCTGTCAGTGGTTTTTCTTTCAGACTATTGCATGTATTTTACTTTCCTCTATTTTTTTTTCCCCCTATTAGATTGTATTTCTGATGTGGAGTCTCTCACTGGTTTTGCTTTCAAACCCATTACAATGGATTTTAAGAGTACAGTCTCTTCCAAAACTATCTGTAATTTGGCTCTTTTTAATATCTTACTTTTACACCTCTTCAGTGTTACTGAAGTCTTATAGCATTGAGTTAAGATTTAACCTGAGTAAGTGTTACTGTTCCTGTTTTATAGATAGAGATGCATCCTATAAATACAGAAAAAAACACAATAAAACATGACAGATTGCAAAAAACTTGCCATATAATAATTGGATGATGTTATGGAGGGTGGTGGCTTGAAGAAAAACATGTATGCCTCTGTGAAAGATAACTTACGAGGCAGAGAAATCTTCATCTCCTGTGAACTGTTTTAATGTTTAATGTTTCCTGCCAACTGTACAAAGTCAAGAGCTTTCTGGGTTTTTTTTAACGTGGTATTTATCTACAGAGGTGGTAATTTGTTTAAGCACAGCTTTACATTAGTTGAAATGGAATTTTTCCAGCTCTGTGAACTATGAATGAATGCTCTTGCTATCATTCCTTCTCAGTCATATAGTAAAGGCTGAAAGGCAAATACAATTCTGAAAATACCTTAAGCTGCTTCTTGTGAATACTCTTTGCTCTTTTTCCATTGTTTGTTATACCTATTGCAACAGCTATGACCTCTGAATAGTTGGGATAATCTCCTAAAGGAGAATATATAAGGTGAATATGAAGAAAATTTATAATGGTCAATTTATTTGCAAGTCCTTGCTTTCTGGTTCTGTATAGCTTTTCTTCTGCCCTATTAGACTTCATAACATATGAATGAATAATGGCTGATCTTGTCATATTCATGTCTGTGTTTTATTTGGTTGGCCCAGTATCCTTCCCAGTAGAGAAAACTGAGGTGAAAGAATGGCTTCCTTTGTTGAACTCAAGATACAGCCATGTCATTCCCATTAGCCCAATACTGGTAAGAGCCTGCTTCAAGACCCCACAAATTTCAATATTTATCTACTAGAGAGGCAAGAGCGATTCTGCTTTAATAATCATAAACAGACCAGTAATTGGACACCCTTTGCCACTTCTAGCATCTGCTAGAAGATTAGATAGATAACATGGCCAGACTATTGGGCACCTGCCATTCTCTCATTAGGCAGTATCCCTTAATTCCTTTATTGAAGTTTGTTTCTCTTTTCTTACTTTTAAATATCGTCTTCCTGACTACTGTTAGTTTTGGCATCTTAATACAGACATACTTCAGGGCCAAATGCAAGTCAGATTCCAGACAGACCATTTCAAACCATGCGCACAACTTAAAAATTTCCCTTACCTTGCCCCACATCTACCTCCACCCTAGCATTTTAAAATATTTTGATTTGAAACTGATTTTTATGGGTTCTTTTCTTCCTATCAGGCCTCATACATTAGCATTTCCTTGTCATGGAAACAAACCTAACAACTCTGTTGGTATTCCGTAGAGCCTAAGATTAAGTGAAATCAGTACTGGTCATTACTAAACCTCATATTTTGGGCACATATCATACTATATCATTGTCTGAAGTATGAGGATACGAACTTCCTCCTAAATGAAAAGTAAATTCAGGGCAGTTGTATTACAAAAATTTTAAAGATGAACTGTTGATATCACTGATCTGAGGTACTACAACTGTACTACAGTGCTATGCAGTAAGGTGTTTGATAGCACTTGAGAGCAAATTATTTTTTATGCAAGATAAGTTCTTCTTGCAGCTGACCTGGGAATTGTCTGAATAGAAAATATTGGGGCGAGTGGAGACCAGATTTTTGAAGATTTTCAGATAAATATCAATGCCAGCACAGAGAAGTGACTTGGGTCTGTGCTTCCAAACCCCTTCCTCTGTGACAGAGGAAATATGTCTTCAGAAAATGCTTCGTTCCTTCTCATTGCAGTTTTAAGTGTCAGCAGACCAATTCTGATTCTAATGTGTTGGCAAAATACATCTGTTGAGCACTTTTACATTCTTCTTCCATTGAACTGGTGATCCTCAAGGGCTAGCTGGATTTAGCTAGAGAACCATACACCTTTGTTAAACTCCCTCCACCATCGCCTGCCACACTTCAGCTACTTAATTTCTGAATTCCTTCTCCAGAAATTACCAGCAGCTGGCCTGCTGAGACTAGGTTTGTAGAGTATCTATCTATCTATGCAGGCTAAAAATAACGCTGCTTTTCCCATATGACATTAATAATTTAATCACAGAAAAGACAAATGTTCTACTTTGTGCTACTGGAATTTCACAGTAACGGAACACAGAAAAATTCTGAAAGCAGCATTTCTGCGATTGTATAAAATCATGGTTTTCATACAGTTTTGTAAATATGTGTAACAGATCTTCCTCAGCTACATAACTTACCTAAACTTTTCTTTTTTCACTTTTAGTGATCTTTCAGCTTTATACTCATGAGTGTCACTCAATATATGGTCTCAAATCCTAGATGACACTGACAGTTAAACTTGGTAATTCCAGGGCTGAAAAAATAAAAGTGCAATAATATGACATTTAAGTGATGCAAGCTTGAAAATATTTCCAGTTCTTATAATTTTGCTTTGGCTTAGATTTGGGAAATACTCAACAAAACAGCAGCAATTGTTAGTAAAAGCCTTCCTGCAATAGTTTTAAGCTTTATTTGTATTGAATATGGTAACAGTGCCACCAAGTGACAATTTAGAGCAATTGTGCTTCTTAGTTGCTGTAAATATTTCAAACAAAACCATTGAGAGTGAAGTCTGAAGTCATTGAGAAAGCTGACTTCTGACCAAAGGCTCTGTAGAAAAACTGAAATAAGAAAAGCTATAAGATCATGTAAAGTATTCCTTGAAAGAATCTGTGAAGTCTGTTAAATACTGTAAATTCCTTCCTTCTCTTTCTCCCCCATCTGCAGTTTTTAAGTATGTTTTCTGCATCTACTCCCTCCTTTGAAGTAGTGTAAGACAGAAATCTGTGAAAAAATCGGATTTTGGCAATTTATGACACTGCCATGAAACTAGTTTCTCTTATTCATACTGAATGACTAACAAAAATGCCCCAATGGTCAGTCATGCCAAAAAATCACAATATTTTATTGGATTTTCTTTGCCATCATTAGTGTTTTAGAAAGGTCTTCACACCTTTATTCCTCTGGTATATATAAACTGTCTCCTTGCCAGCCAGTATTTCTACAGAGTCTGTGGGCATCCATGTTTTTCACTGCTCACATTGCAATTTAGTGTAATGTATGAATTTGTAGAGACTTATCATGTTCCTTGCAACCTTTATTGTGGAAAGTTAAGCAAATCATCCCCATAAATCTGTTCTCTAGTAGCTTGTCTGCTGTAGGAGAGGATCCTTGTGCTTGAAGATGCTTGCTGTTTATCAAGTATTATACATTCAGAAAAGCCATCTTAATGTGAATAGGTTTCCCTCTATAAATATTGATAAAGTCTATGGCAAATTTTCTTTTCTCTCCTTTGGAGCAAGAGTTTTATTATATCCTTTTGATCTATTAATATTATGGAGCTGATGGCATGCTGTTTTGTGAGACAAGATTTTGTTGACATTGCGCTCAACTCATAAATTGATGATTGGATACAGATTAGCATCTTGTACATTTTGATTTTGCTCTGTTGTGTGCCTCCGTGTTTCTGTAATCAGTAATTGTCACGTCTGATTCATTTGGGCTTTTCCAGCAGCCAGGAAAGCAGGAGGGTGGTATTCAGCACAAAGGTTCCTGCAGCAGCTTCAGATTCAGCCATCACAGATTTTGGGTTCCTCCACAGTACATTACTCCCAGTTTGCATTTGGACCAAACGTTTTGCAATTGATAAAACATTGGCTCCCGTTCTCAGATTAATGACTCTGGAATACAGCATAGCCAGGGAGCAAGGGTGAAGGTTGACTCCAGCTGCTGAGCAGTGCCCTGAATGCAGCCATGTAGGGCTGCTGTGCCTTTGCTGCTCTGCCATAAATCAGGGGAGAAGGAGATTGACTTACAGCCAAGAACACAATTTCATTTAGTTTCAAGACTTGCGTACAAAAGGAATGAAAGCCACTTTGTGAGCTAAATTCAGAGCTGCTCTAATGGCTCCATTATCCAGATTAGCTCATGACCTGGGGAAAAAGGATGTGTTAAATATAAAAATAAATCCATACTTGCTGTGCATTTGAAATACATGTTTGTTTTGCTGGTTTAGCACTGGTGCTGGAATAGATGGGAGGAACAACCTCCAGAAAGCTCTGTTGCAGCTCCAGGATTTTTTCCACAAATTGCTTTTTATAATCTTCACATTAATCTTTACCATTAATTCAGCAGATGTATTAAATCACAAGATGAATTGCAGCAGCTAATGCAGTCCATAATGAAAAAGATGGAACAAAAGCAATAAAAACTATAATGAACATTTCACCTGACATGTCCCTCAGGTATTTTGAGGAGTAAAAAAGATGTTTTGTAGGTTGTCACAATGACAGCAGAATGAACAGTGCATGCATTGCTTTTAATTAAGTGTAGAACAGTTCACTTGTATTACTAAATGACAACTAAAAATAAATTACCAAGAGCATTTTCCGGGACTGGCTACAGAGCTCAAGATGTTGGTGTTGCTTTATAACAGGTATAAAGCCATGTTGATTTCATTTACTGCAGAAGTGCCCTTTGTACAGCTCAGTCTCATAAAATATAAACTGGAGCTGTGAAAGGCAGATTGCCTAGCTATACCAGTGCCTTCGTGCATTTCTGGGACAGTTTCTAGTAACAACAAAAGCCAGGACCTTGGCTGCTACTGAACGTTCTGAAAGATGAAAACTCCCATCCTGTGCTGCCTTCCCTGCACAGCTGCCCAGAGATTCACTTCACCAAGGAATTATTTTGCAAATCTTGCATCAGGTGATTTTTTTCTATACTTTAAATCATATAATGAAGAATATGATTCTAATAATTAGAATAAAATGTGTACACAATACCCAAAATACAGATCTGGTGTCTAATCGCTTCATTAATACTGTAAACCTTTCTTTACTTCCTTCCCCTCACAATTTATATGTGAAATATACACATAATATTTAAGACTTGAAATTCTCTAAGATCAAATGTTTATTGATTTTCCAAAAGTTAATAAATAGTGAATTCTAATGCACTTTTAAGTCATAGTTTTTGTTTTGTTTACATGCTTATTTGTAAATTTTAATTCCAGGTTTTATTTTGGAATAAAATTTAACATTAATTTTTAGACAACTTTGTTAAGTTGGAAAGGACATTTTGAGCAATCAAGTATATCCATATAGAGCCTTAATTGAAAAAAAGTACCATGAGATTCCAAGATCATTGTCAATACTCATTGATTTTACCCCTTTCTCTCTGAGGTAAAGGTAGCAGTGCTAAATGGCTGTAGAGCAAACTGATGTAATTTCAGAAATATAGGAAATTTATAGGATACCAGAAATACATTCCCACATCTGCTGACATCTGCTGATGTTTTACCAAATCTTTGATAAAGAGTAAAAATAAATCATAGGTTGACAGTATTTTTCATGTAGTAGAATGTAAGTACTTAAATATGAGAAAGAATTTTTTGCCTGATAATGTGTTTACGATCCACAACATAGAACCTTTACATGAAAAAAAAACCCAAGCCTTACATTTCCCACATAAATGCCTACTTTAGAGAACTATTTAATAGGCCATTTGGTATTAAGTCCTACCAATTTTTTACTGACATTCATACAGATTTAATTAACTATGTCTTTTGCCTAGAAATATCAGGCAGCAAATAACAGATTAATCCAGTACATCAGTTCTTTCATTACCCAAAATTTCATTTCCTTCCAGGAACCTCTTCTGTCCTTTACCATTATTCTTATCTTCCACTCACCTTTTAATAAGTCATCCTTGAAAATCTTACTTGAAAATTTCTGCTGTACTGAAGCCAGAATAAAAGGCCAGGTAGTTACTCTAATAATACTTTTCTCTTTCTTAAGATAAATTTTTAGTCTTCTTACAATTACAACACATCAATAGTCCATTCATAATATACCAACCAACCAGATATTTTATTAAAAAGCTGAACTGCCAACCATCTAGTTTCACATGGGTGATTCTTATTAAGAGTATTGAAATTAAATTTGTAGAAAAAGTTAATGTTAAGGAAAGCAATGCAGTTCCCTAAAATACATAATTTGTGTGTGGATTTTTAAATGCATCCACTTCCATTGTTCATAGAAAACCATTTTTTTTGTATATATATTATGCACAATGATGATGACCCTATGTTTGAATCACATAACTACCTTAATAAAAATTTGCTAAGAGAGTTGAAAGAAGCTTCTTCATCCCTGCATAAGAAAGTCTTTCATCCATAATGCAATTACTTTCCAGCATGACTAGTGACATGCAAGAGGCTAACAGTCAGAGTGTAAAACTATTTTTCAGATGACCAGAAATATATCAATCAGACTTGGTTTAAATACAGGTCTCATTTTGCATCTCCAAGAAGCAGAATATATAGGATAACATGTATAATACTCCTTATTTGTCTACATTTTGTGAATTTCTGCTTCCACAGGATGGAGTTTCAGCATGGGCTCTGCCTACCAGTTCCACAGCTGGCGAGTATTTGTGATTGTCTGTGCACTGCCCTGTGTCTCTTCTGTGGTTGCCCTCACCTTCATGCCAGAAAGCCCACGGTTCCTGCTGGAGGTATAATTTTCCAAACAGTCTCTAGATTTCAGTAAAAAATATTTGTTTTGTACCATGGCATCTACTAAACATGCATTTAGATTATTCAGGGGCTATATAGTGTGTAACTTAATTTGTAAGTATTTTGCACTTAAATGTTTTGTTCTGACGTTTAGGTTGGAAAACATGATGAAGCTTGGATGATACTCAAGCAAATTCATGACACAAACATGCGTGCTCGTGGCCAGCCTGAGAAAGTCTTCACTGTGAGTATTGCTTTTGAAGCTAATCACCTATCACAGCACCAAGCCTCCTGACTGGTAAGGTCTGCACAGATTAAGCAATCAATATTAATACCCTAAAAGGCTAAGCCAATTTTTTACACTCTAAATACCTAAATAAAAAGTATTGCAGATTCCTACTGAAATTGTTGTATATACACTGTGTGCTAAGAAATCAGCCTTTGGCCAGGATATTCATGGGTGTATGAAGCCACAGTATGATGATTTTATCTGGTGTACCAAGATAGTTAATGGATTCCATCTGTGTTTTATTTATTAAGTTTTCACCCTTAGTAATAACAGTAGGCACATAGAAGTCCAAATTAGTTAGCTGTTTTGCCTTTAGGATTTGGAACCTTTTTTTCCATCCTGATCAGGTAAAATAATGGTTTTGAAAACTACATTTTCACTTATATGAAATAGTAATTTTAAAAATTAAATATTCTCAAAGTTTCTTTTGTTGAGGCCTAATTTTAAAACCCTATTTAAAGTATTGGTTGGTTGTTTCTGCTGGAGGAGTACTTGCCAAATCAAAACAGGATTTTTTAATGGCATCTCTGTTATTTATGAAGACTATACACAACAGGCTTGTCTTCCTTGATGCAGTAGGATCAAACAGCACTTTCTTGCTTTGAAATCCAGTTGGCCCCTCCAGTTTGAGCAGTGCTGTGGCAGTAAGTCCACTCTGCTCCCTCAGAGCCATTTGTAGGATATTTTTCCTCCTCCAGAAGCTTTCTTCTTACTGTATTGCACATATAACTCAATTAAGAAATCCTATTAAAGGTTCTGCATTTGCAGGCATTGTGGAAGAATGACCATCTGACCAAATAACTTGTATTCCATTGAGACTTACAGTTTGCTGCCTTGGATGTAGTTTCCATTACTTCCATTTAAACCTTTCCATAGAGAAGCTCAAGAATTCCTATATTTAATTTGAAAAAAAACCTGGTTAGCACATTTGCCATGCTTATTGGTACACTGGTGACTTACCCCTAATCCCACCTAATCTAATATTTTATTTTCTGATTTAATTTATGAGTAAAGGGATTTGCCTAACACCATACAGCTATAGTGTAATTTCACAATTGGCTCTTGCTGATTTGAGCTGCTTTCAGACAGAATATGCCTGCTCCCGGTGACTCCAGGAGGTTTTTTTCTGCTACTGTTGATACTCATTGACTGATTTCACAGAGCCACAGCACTCTCCCTGTCCACCTTTAGTATTGGTTCAGGCATAAAGAAGAAGATAGAAATGTGCTAGGAGAAAATGTGGGAGGAAGGATAAACCTCTCACGTCACTTTGACGTAATTGTAATCACGTCCTAAAGCAGCTGTAGAGGAGAAAACAAAGCACAAGCTTGTTGTTTCAGCTCTTGTGATCTAACAAGCCTTTGTCTCAATGGTTGTTATAATGTGACACTCAGCCACTTTATCTACATTCACTTTTGAAAATTGATCAGTCATTAATTTTGCCAGTTTCTGCCTTGAGCATTATTAAAACTCTACTCTGTATATCAAGCTGAGATTAGAAATACTGTCCTGTGTGTCAAGGTTAGACATATATAGAAGTCCCTATTTTTAGCTTGCTATAATATGATTAGAAAATGTATAATTCTCTTCTTATTGTACATCAGCACTTCATCTCATAAAACCCAGAAAGTAATGCGTAATTTGTTTGACGCATCCTTTTAGGTTTTTTAAAGTTAGCCCTTGATATTGTGACATTTTGTCTCAGTAATTGATTCACTTAGTTCTAAACTTTCCATATTCCTCCTCTGCTGATCCAGTGTCACTCTATGACTTATGCTTTACTATTTTCCTCCAGATCTGTCATTAGTTACATCAGGCACACTTTGATAGTATGTTTTCTGACACTACAAACGATGTAACTTTTTCTCCATTGCACCTATAGTTTTAGTGTGATTTTCTTTTATGTATTTTCCTGCATAGTATTGATTAAATATTTCTCTAGAAGCTTTTAAAATCAATTCTTTTGTTATGTTTATTCTTGCTACTCATATTACTGAGGGGATTATCTTCAAGCCTTTAGAAAGAGATGGCATCAGATGACAATCAGTTGGGTTTAGAGTTAATCCAAAATAGAGTATCCTGGTTTCTGAATTAATTGAGAGGGTGGCTCTTCACACTTTGATGAATTTTTCCTGAAAGCAGTGGCATTAACAGACATCAATAAATTGATATTATCTTCAACCGTGGAATTACCATAGTCAGATGTATGTGTACATGCTTTATTATTTTCCTGGATTTTAAAAATACCTAGATTTTAGATTTCTTGGTTTAAATATTTAAGTTAAAATTAAAAAATCTTTCCATCCTTAAAATTAACATTTTCTCTGTTGCTCAATTACCATGTATTAACTCTTTTCCTGCAAATCATTTTCTTTGCAACAAGTCTTATTTTTTTTTTTAATTTAAAACATTGCATATTTCTAACCATTGTTTTTAAACAGAAGTATAATTTTCATTAAAATAGGTTTTCTTTTCTGGGTTTGTTTTTTCTTCGTTCTTCATACATGCTGAATTTGCATGATCCAGATGGACTGTTATCCTGACTCAATAGGACTTTTCATATGTTAAAGAACTGCCAAGGCCAGAGAACTTTTGTGCCCAGACACATACAGTGGTCCTAGGAAAAATGTGTTTTCCCCAGTCTCCACAGCTCCAACTGAGTCAGGTGCCCAGTATGGTGAAAGCACTGTCCCTGACCCCACAGGAGTGGGGTTCAAAAGGCATCCCTTTTCTGCACAGAGGTGTGGTATGTAAGAAATTCTGTATGTAGGAGATAATTTTTGAGGACTTGACTCAGTCTTTCATATAACACATTTCCTGAAAGCACTTAAAGAAAACTTGAGATCAGTGGACTGATGTGGACAGGATTATTGGATGACAAGAAGGCTGTAGGCTTGTGATAAATTCATGATCTGGCAAAACAGTGAGCTGTAATACTTCAGAAATGAGGGCAGTTATACCCCAAACCTTAGTGGGCTTTTCTAAGTTCTTGTTCGTGGGATGAGGCTGCTGTTGCATCTCTAACAGTATACATCTGTGAAAGCAGTGGGCTCAAAACTTGAGCTTTTTCATCAATACTGCTGTTCCCTGGTGTCCTGTAATCCACTGTGATACACTGGAGTTGTGGGTGGGGAGGGTGTTGTCATTCTGTTAAGAAGAAACAGAAGCTATGTCTAAGTTCAGAAACTGCAGCCAAACATAGAGCACACATTTTTTTGCTCTCTTACTTCTTTCTGTGTCAGTCCCTTTCCCCATTTTATTATTTTTCTTTCTGTTCTTTGCTCATCTTCTTTTAAAATAAACTGTGGATGAATGCACTGCCTTTTGTGATATCATTATGAAGCTGGGACCAGAGCAGAAACTAAAACAAAAACCATACAGTAGTATAAGTGTATCAGGTCCTGTGTCTGGAAAGACCATGTTACACACCCTGCTACACAGGAGAGTTAAAGTTAAAATTAGCATTGTAGGATGCATTACATTCTCCGTCACTGGTAATTCTGTATTTTTCCCTGTTGTCTGTTTATCTCATTTCACTTTAGATAAGTCGATCATTGTTCGTAACAGCAATAACACGTGTGGTTCCAGATCATTTCACCTCACTTCTCTCTTCATTAAGTTCTCTGTTTAATACTAGAAAAAATAACAAAATAATAAAAAAGGTTGTCCAGCTACTAATTCATGATATTTTGAATACTTATGTTTTCATTGCTATGTCTTTAATCAAAAGACTTCCAACAGTGTTATGATAGCAAGTCAAAAACAATTTGAAGGCAAAATCTGGGCATGGTTAACTGGTAGTTTAAATTATTATTTTATCCTTTGTGGCATCAGAGGTATATACAACAACTCTCTGGAAGAATGTGACAGTAACAGCTTATTGTAGCCAGAGGAAATGTATTTCCTGCATGCCTTGAACATAGAATTTTCTGAAACAGTTGCATCCATAAAGATTTCATCATTATAATGTGTTATTGTTTCTTTATAAATCTAAAACATGTCTAGTGTAGACACAGTTGGAGTATCTGCTCATTTTTAGCAGATGGGGTGCAATAAACCCCACCATAGGCAGTTCATTGTCCCAGAAACTACAAGTATTTTTGTTCTGTTTATATTTCTAGGTTACCAGAATCAAAACGCCTAAGCAGATAGATGAGCTCATAGAAATAGAGAGTGATACTGGGACCTGGTACAGGAGGTGCTTTGTAAGAATCCGCACAGAGCTGTATGGTGTAAGTAACAACACCTCTGTTCATTCTGTAATTGCCTTCTTCCTTTTTAATTTACTTTCAGAAATGAGATGGATTTGCTGAGCTCCTGCTGTTGATGGCTGCAATGCTGCAGCTTCCGTGAAACTGAGGGAATAAGGAACCAGTGTAAAGTTTTTGTTTCTTGACCCAGAAAAAAAAGTAGAGAGGGACAGAGATGAGAGCACTATTCTCAGTTGCCTCCACTATACTGACCCTGACCTTGGGATAGTCCCACATTTTCCTCATATAGTTCAGGCATCAATTTCTAGCCATAGTAAGTTACAATAGATCAAACTCTGATTGTATCCCTATTTAATTATGGAATATAATTTGTCGAATAGTGGGAAGTGAGAAGACAACATTTCTGAAAAAAATCCCTGTTTTATTTGAGAAAATAAAATTAAAATGTCTAGAGATTAAGAAAGTTTGAGATGATTGGAATAAGGTCAAATTGTTGTACACAGTCTACACTGTTTACAAAAAAATTGATACAAGACTACAGTATGTTCTTGCAGCTGAGAAAGCAAATCACAGACTGGGCTGCATCAAAAGGAGTGTGGCCAGAGACCTGATTTACTCTCTCTCCTGCCCTGAAGAAGCAAGAAAATAAGAATCATGTATCTTCTAGCTTTTAAGAAAATTGTTCAAAATAAGTCAAGTTACGTAAATAAATGGGTTTCATAATTATTTACAGATTTGGTTGACATTTATGAGATGCTTCAACTACCCAGTGAAGGATAATACAATCAAACTTACAGCTGTGTGGTTCACCCTGTCTTTTGGGTAAGAGTGGTTAAGATTAAACCATTTTTAATAGTCTTGACAGACAGAAAAATCATCTGCATGTTAATTTCTGTCACTATGGTAATCTGTTTAATTCAGGATCATCCCACAAAATGTTATATTTGTCAGTCTCCTCTTGGTTGCGAACCTGACTCATCAGGATTACCTTCTCTGAAAAACTGACATCTTCTGGTGTCAGCACCTTCCAGTAATTTTATATTATGAAGGATTTTATTCTGATGGAGCAGCCTCTCCATAACCTAAGTGGCCAAGGGAGCTGCTCACTCATACCTTGCACAGCTTTCTGAATGGATGAGATTGGTGCCTGAAGTTTTTTCTGTTTTTTCACAGCTACTATGGGTTATCTGTCTGGTTTCCTGATGTCATTAAACATCTGCAGTCAGACGAGTATGCATCCCGGGTGAAACATTTCCGCAATGAGGAGGTCTCACATTTCGTCTTCAACTTCACACTGGAAAATCAGATTCACAGCAATGGAGAATACATCAATGACAGGTTTAGAGGTTTCCTAATATCTTGGCTTACTTGGAGTAAACAGATGCATGTTTTAAAGCTCATCCTAATAACCTAGTTTTTTCCATGAGGTAATGATAGATGGTTTTGTTGCCTTTTAGCGAATATTTATTTCTGTTCTTAATTCCTTATGGCTCATGAGCCTGGGGAGAAGTGTACATGCCCTGGTGACTCCTGTGTCAGGATCCACCGTGCAAACCCAGCTTCCTTGTTGTCCTGCAAAACAGACCAAAAAACCCTATGTCAATTTTACTTCCTTTCACAGTGGGATTCAAAGGTTTTCAGATCCAACATATGCAGCGTATTGTAGGGGGCTGGGAAAATATGTACTTTCATCTCTGTTGCTGGTTCTTCTTTTATTGATGAAAGACACTTCTGTGAAAAGGCTGAACATCGAGAGGTTAGGATCTTATCACAGAAAAATGAAAGCTAAACATTACCATAAACCAATAAAAAGCATGAACAGCTCTGAAATGGGAAACAACACTCCAGCAATGCCTTTTGTGATTCTTTTGTGAATCTTTTTGTGATTTTAAAGGCAAATATATTAAGGCTATATCTGGACTTCACAAATAGCTAGATAACTTGGGGGAAAATTAAACACAGATGGTTTAAGTATCTGGTTTCTGTTAAGAAATGTACAGAACAACCATGTGAATGGTCTGCTGGAAGTCACGATAATATTTAGTATTTCCATAGGAAAATCTATATGTAAGTGAATAAAATGTATTATTTTGTGATGATTTAGTGGTAGTAGTAGTAGTAGTAGTTGTAGTAGAGTAGTAGTGCTTGAGTTTTGACATAGTTAAATGTTTATGCATTTAAGAAAAGAATAGCAGTTATTTAATTTTTAACCTAGCCATAGCTTCCAAATCCCACTCCTTTCCAGAATGCAGATGTTCTAAAATTGAAGGACTGTCAGTAACTGCATCAATTTAAACTGAATATTCTTGTAAAACACTAAATCTAACATTAATTTATGCTAGATCAGTAATTTACTCTTTCAAATGTGCAAATTTGATATGCCTCTGACAGTTATTTGGGGTTCACAAAACATTTTCTAAGAGGTATGAACCCATTAGATATCTTTCCCTCATAAATGTTTCAATACCCTACTCACCCTCAATCATAGTGTTTCCTTCATGTTTTTTCTTAATGAGAAGATCCATCAATACTTGGCTTTTTAATACATTGCTTTCCTGTTGGGTTTTAATTCAAATCATTGGGACACCAATTTTAATGTAGTCACATACTTCCTGTCCAAAGGTAAAAAGTGCATCAGAAGAATGTAGAACATGTAGTCTGTCATTTCTGTTTCAACTGACTAATCTAATCACTATATTTTCTTTGTTCTCCTCTGGAACTACTCTACACTTTAGAATGGAAAATGCTGTATGAAAAATGATAATGAGTAACTGCAGCCTGATTTTAATCAGTCTGTCACAAATGAGAAATGATATAGTAACTAAAACTAATGGACTGAAAACACTATTTTTCTGACCAATTCAAAAAGAGAATTCATTAGTTAGTAAGTCACTTACTGTGATAAATACTACTAGTTTTTCTCTCCTTTCTCATATAGATATGGTTCTATGGACAAATTTATTTGTGAGAGAGTTTAATTCCTGCTCCTTTGTAGATAGCTTATTTTTTGTGTTCCTATTCCATTCCTACTATTACTCTTCTTACAGAAAAATACTTAGCTAGTGATACCAGGTTTGATTAGAATACAGCCGGGCCTGTGTTTGGATGAAAAAATTGCCCTTTTTTCTCCATACCTTCATGTGAAATGTAAGACACCACAAAAATAATTATGGATTTCCACATCTTTGTTGTGGTTGCTTTTGTTAGCTTAATCATGTTATTTGGTAGAATTTTACTAAAACGTATGGCTCAAAAAATCATTGCTTTAGTCTAGTGACATTGGGATAAAAAGTTACTGTATGCAATATAATTTGTCAGTGACATTTTCTATTAATATTTTGATAAAATCTAGGAGTTAAATGGGATTCAGTAGGAAGGAGGATGTTCAGAAATGAAAAAAGCTACCAGCAAATTGTTTATGCCAGTTTTATTTACATAGTAATTATAATTGCAATTGCATCCATAGGCACAGGATTAATGAGAAGATACTAACAGTTAGGTGTCTAGTAGTGTAACTGGCAATGTAAATTTTAATTCATGTAATAACCATTTAACACCAGTATGTTATGTGTTTGAGCCTAACCCAGTAACCAGTGTGTTCCTCTGACAAATCAGGGTTCTTTAAAAAAATCATTCTTTTCAGCTTTTTGGTATTAGCAAGTGCTCATTTTTTCCCAGAGACTGTCTTTCTGAAGCATGATCTCTCTGCTTCCATGTGTAATGTCAAATTACTATCAATTGTGATTTTACAAAGCTGTCTCATGAATGCCATGACATTGGTTTTGATTGATGGTTAAGGACAAGTAGCAACAGTAATGTTATCAAATAAATTATATTACTAGTTTGGGCCAGTAACTATGTGGAACTATTTGTCTTACTAATTCTTCTTTTGAACAATAGTATTCTAGAATGAGTTAATGATTAATCACATCTGCAAAATGCATCAAAGGAATGAATCATTGTTACTGGGACTGAGATTTTTAGATCTAAACAGTTGTATGTGTTGCTATTTCAAAAGTACAAAGGTAGACTAACAACAATTCTTTGTATTGGGCAGGTTTATTATGATGAAGTTTAAATCAGTAACCTTTGAAGATTCACTCTTTAAGAACTGTGTTTTTGAAGACATTACTTCACTGAACACATACTTCAGGAACTGTACTTTCGTGAATACCACCTTCTACAACACAGGTTTGAGAAAGCCTCAAATGCCCACTGGTCAACTGTGTGTTTTCGCCTTACTTTTATAATTTCTAGATTTCTAATAAGACATACAAGAAGTCCTTCTGTAAGGAATAATAATATATAGAAAGCTACTGGCTTGTTACAAGAGAATCTCACTGCACAAGAGATGCTGCAGGCCTAATATTGACTCAGACAATAGATTGTTTACTTTATTCACATAAGAAATTATTTTTTTATCTTTAATTTTGACCATCTCTGAAGAGATTCAGTCTGGAGGGAAGAAAATACATTAACTGTTTTACTGATGGCTTTAAGTACTGTATTTTTACTTAGACCAAAAGGGACTGGTGAAATACTTTGTTTACTGTGCTTGCTGTGGCAGGGGAATCTGAGTTTAGGATTCAAATTACCTAGTCTATAATCATTCCCAATCTCCCAAATATTGTGACAAAATTATTAATCCATATTTTCATATGTTTAAACCTGCTTTTTCTCCAGTTTAAAAAAACATAACTGAAAGTAGAATATGGCCAACTAAATTTGTTGGAAAGATGGATCACTTCTTCCCACTTTCCTGTAGCTAATAAAAGTAGTAGACCTAAGTTTCAGAGCAAGCAATGACCTTTATGTGGAATGAAAGTATTCTTGGTTCAGGTTTATAGGACCTACAAGAGGAATGAAAAAAGACAAAAAGAAAATATAGGGATTGTTTTCTAGGATGGTATTGGTAGAAGAATTAACTACATAGAGTAACTCATCCATGGACAAGCTGAAGACCATAAGGCCTTCTCAGAAACAAAATTTGGTTTAAACTGAATTCCACAGGAATATTTCACTTAAAGGAAGTCAAACCAAATAGCACAATTGACAGTCTTATCAGGAAATAGAGGACTGATACTGAGAAACACTGAGTCGTAGAAACTTGTGGATACCTAGTGCATACGAAAGACCAGCTTGTGCTGAAAAGGCCTTAACCAAAAACATTCCAATCAAGGTAAAATACAGTAAAATAACTTCCTAATTCCAGTCTTTAGTTGGCCCTTTTCAAGAGCTTTGAAAATTTTTCTAGTAAGATAAAAAACTATTGAAATTAACAGCAGTAACTAGTCCCCTTTTTGTAAAGCTATGAAAACTCCAAGTTGCTCATTAAAGTTGCTTGAACTTGAAATGTTTTTAATCAAGACTTGCACATGGAGTTGGCTGTTAGCTGAAATTATTCTTTTTCTTCTTTCCACAGATCTCGAGCAGTATAAATTTGTTGACAGCGAATTGATAAATTGCACATTTTTTCACGTCAGGACAGGATGCCAGATTTCTTTTGATGATGACTACAGTGCCTACTGGATCTACTTTGTTAATTTCCTGGGAACTTTGGCAGTGTTGCCAGGAAATATTGTGTCCGCTCTCCTGATGGATAGAATAGGACGGTTAACGATGCTAGGTAGGGGCTTCACTTCGATACAGGGAATGTCAAAAGTAACTCATCCTCTTTCCAGGGAATTTGGCTCAGAGATATGAAAAACATTCTTTCTGCAGATATGTAATTTATGCAGCATCATAAATGCTTTTTGTAAAAGCCCCCAGTTTGGAAACCCGAGGGATCTGTAGTCACGCCTATTTGCACTTCCACACAGATATTACAAGACCATAACCTAGGCATTTTAAATGAGATTTTGGAGACTAATGGTCCTTGGTCATCTCTGCTCCACCTGAAAGAAAAGCAAGGCATGCACAGGTGACCCTCAGCTAGTAGAGCAGCTCCTGGAAAGTATCAGCTGTTATCTATTTTGCATAGGAGCACAGTTGAAAAGTATCTCCTGTGGATTATCTAAAATGAGAAATCTGTTTTCAATTTACTTAAGTAACTATGTGGTAGTTCATTATCTTAATTTTCTAGGACATATCTCTATATAAATACAATAAAATGAATAGAGTATTTTTATTATAAAATAATGACAGCTTTCATGTAATTGCAAAAAATGATGAACAAAGAATAACAAGGGTAGTTTTCCTCAGGCATCTTGCTCTGGGAATTCAAAGAGCCTTAATACTTTGTGATATGTTCTGATATATGAGGAGTCATATTTTTTTCTGTGACCTCCTTTTTTCAACATTTGTCTTTCTGTCTGGCCTTACCAGTAGAGGAAGTCACTTTGGTTTTTAACTCAAATATTTGGGTCACTTATTTAGCAACATTGTGTGCATAGAAATATTAGATGAAAAAAGGTTATTCTTTAAATACCAGTCTTCTACAAGTTTGTTTCATCTGCCTTGTACCTAGGTGGTTCCATGGTTCTTTCTGGCATCAGCTGTTTTTTCCTGTGGTTTGGGACCAGTGAATCCATGATGATAGGTATGCTGTGCCTCTACAATGGCCTCACCATCTCAGCATGGAACTCTCTAGATGTCATCACTGTGGAGCTGTATCCTACAGACAGAAGGTAGGTGCAGATACACCTCTCCTAACCTCACTGATACCATGTACCAGCAGAAACAGCAAATAGAAATTATTTCATATGAGCCTTACAGAGGTAGCAATGTTTTGAGAGGACCAAAATAGTAATTTGTCTTATGAAAAGCAAAGGGAAACAACGAGGGGTTTTGGGCAATTTAGCGTGTATTTTGCATCAAATATCACCTAATCAGGAAAATACCATAAAATGCAGTTCCATTAGAAAACAGAAGGTCTAACAGCTACTCTCATTTAAAACACAGCTAATCATTAGTATTTCTGATAACAATAATGGTGTATCTTTGAATTTCCTGTAGTTTAACATATAGAGCTGTAGTTGGTCCAGACCAGCAATACAACTGCAATTGTCTCTTGACTGTGAAATAGGGGAATTGTGATAATCAGTGTCTGAACCACCCTGAGCTGCTAATCAGACTGCCATGAATATGGATGCAGGGCCACTAGGAGTGTACATTAAGTAAAAATTATCTTGGACACTGCTCTCGACTCTTCAAGGCTTTTGCAGAAATCTCAGGACAATTCTCAAATACTGCATTGCCACTAGTTGACATGGGTTGGGTTTTTTCAGATACAGGGCACTTTTTAATCCCGACCTTATGTCACTTAATGGACTGAAGGAAGAACTGTTGAGTCATATTCTGTGGTATGGAGAGTCCAAAAACGTAGAAGCTGCACTACCTTGAATAGCCTTGAACACTTCTCCCCTCATTAAATCCCTAAAAAATTTTATATTAAATTGCCCAGATTCCTAATAAAGGACATTGTGTTCTTTCTCCTGTTGCAGTGCTAATTACTGTGTCATTCACTGGATGTTTGAAATGCGGTGAAAAATATTTCCAGTTTATAAATGCATGATGCCTTGCTGGCAAGTGTAATTTTTTGGAAAGGGGTTACACTGTCTTTAGTGTTGTCCATGAAGAGGTAAAGAAAAATGTAGACTGGCTTCTCTGTTTTCCTTTCATTGTAAATTTAAAATTATGTGTTTCTTCAAAAAAGAAATTGATGTCCACATCTGTAATTATATTAAATCCTGATACCGAGCTATTTATGAATCCCAAGTACTAAGCTTTAATATTATGTGCTACTATTTTTATTACACCTCAGGAAATTGATTTTCTGGCAAGAATTCTTCCACCATCCAAATGTTATGATATAATTCTAATAAGTATCCTGAAGAAATTAGCATCTTTCCGGCATTCTCTGATTTTTTTTTTTTTATCCAGACTAGCTGCTGTTTAACAACCAGCATTGCTCAGTGATAGTCCTGGGTTTTCTTCTCACACTGCTGAGATCCCCATAACAAAGCACAGCTTGCCACAGTTTGTTGGGAATTTCCAGCTTCTGCAAGTAACTGTAGGGCTGTGCAGCCTTTCTCAGCATATGTGGAACACAAAACTTCCTGGGTTTTTTGCATGTGAAAGCCTTCATACTTAAGATGATGTTATGGCTGTATCCAGAGTGAATCTGGTCCTGAAACTGGCCTCCAGATTCTCCTGTGAAAGGGAATCTAAGCACAAAATCCTTGCTGACTCTGTCAGTGTTTAAAACTGTTCTCTTACAACCTATCAGTGAAATAACCATAAATGTGCAGCAAAGGGCAGCTGGAGGTTGGGCTCAGGGAAAGGTGGGTGGAAGGAGGCTGATTCATGCTACCATGCACAAGAGGCTGGACTGGGTAGCCCCTCCATAACCTTCTTTTGGAGACCTGCCAGTGACTGAACTGTAGGGGCTTTGCTGGTGTTCTGCAGTACAATACGAAAGGTGTTTCATAAATTGTGCTCTAGGTATTTAGGGACCATACTGGCTCTTTGCCAGGTAGGAGAGTGGTGAACAGTTTGGCAATGTCTATGTGATACAGGGCACACATTTCAGTTTATTCTTCATCAGCTATAGCTGCTTCAAAATCTTGACAGATTTTGATTTTGTATGAATTCATATTCATCTACGTATTTACATTTCCGTTTACTGATCCCTGGAATTTAGGTAACTACATAGTTTTTCCTACTTTCTCAATGAGTACTTTTGAATTTTTATCTTATTTTAGGCTAATTTCTCTTTTCACATTCTTCATATAACCTCAGGTTTATACAATTGCTATAAAAGATATTAGAGGATGCATAGATTTCAAATAGTTCTCAGGTAGATGATGAAGTAGTGTTAAAATGGAAAATAACATTACTAATGCTGGTCATAAGTGGGTTTCATATGAAGTAATGAATAATATTTTGATAATATACTACCATTTTTTAAACTTCTCAATACACAAATTTTAAAACACACTCATGATAGCAAAATAGAAACCTTGCTTGGTAAGCAAGTAAATGAGTACAAGTCAGGAATGTAAACAACTTGTATTTTCTCTTGCCTTTCTTATTGTCTTTTACCTTATCTTCTCAATGGACTCTGCTATCCATCAGGAGAGGAAATCTGTAGGCTGGAGTGTGTGACATCAAAAATTCCAGTTGCTGAGCATTATAGAAGAAGGAATGGGCTGACCGTGTAACTTCAATACAGCTGTGAGTGCCCAGCACTCCAGCACCTGAAGGTGCTAAGCTGAGCACCTAGAAAATATGAAATGCATGCTTAAATACCATTCTCTTAGCTTTATGTGACTTGCTGGCATCATATGCAAACTCTGCAATAGGAGTAGGGATTTTATCCTTTCTTGTGACAGCAGTCCACCATCTTTACCATGAAACTGTTTTCTCATGTTGCAGTCCTCAGTCTTATTCACAGTGCATCTTCCAACTTCTGTAGTAGATGAGGGAAACTAGGTTTTCTTCACTACATCTGTATTTGACCCTCAAGCACTCTTTGTTCTCTGCACTGGCAGAGTGATGAGGAAAAAAAAATACTGTGTGATGAGGTAATTACAGCTTGTGTTGCAATGTGTGTGCCCAAGGGGCCTGTAATAACCCTGCACAGCTCCTCAGCTCTGCCTGCAATATAAATATGGATGGAAGAAAGCTTAAGTTCTCCAAAGGAGGAACATTAGGACATTTTTATTACTTAAAATGCAATTTTTGGTTTCACATAAATGGTAAGTATCTTCTTGTGAACTTAGGAAGCACCAGCATTATAAGTCAAGATTCTCATCAGGCAGATAGTACAACAAATAACTAAAACCTAAATTGAAAATGGAATAGAAATAGATCATCTCCCACATAGAGAATAAATCAGATTGCATCAGGTAACCAACAATTCATCATCTTACTATGGCTGACATAGATCTGGGTTTGAATCCTGTTCAGAAATACTTAGAATGCAAGGTGAGCTATAAAATTAAGTCATCCTGTTTTTACCTTTTCTAATGCCTCTGAAGGGTCTGGCCATAGTTAAGAAGTAAGTCTCCTATCTTCAGTTCATGAAATTTAGTTTTTTCACTTTTTCTTGTAACCTAAGGGTTCAATCTATGCCTAGAGCAAGAAATACTATTCTCACAGTATCTTTTGTCCAACTGTGCCTTGGTGTGGATGTCAGAAGAGAAACTTTCTATTCTTTTGAGTTGTAATAGCAGTAATTGACTTACAGTAGATTTCCTGATAGCTATTTTCTACTCTCATTCTGTGGATATAGTTCAACTGCATTTTGCTGAAACAATAAAATTTTTAAGGCATGACCTGCCACACCTATGCCTTTTTCAGTAGTCCAACAAAGGCAAATTCCACAGTTTTACTTGCACACTATAAAGCACTACAGTTGATCAAGCCATGATATGTATTTCTGTGATAGGTTTTTTAAGAGAATATAAAATATCTGTACATCAGAAAATTGTCCACAGAACATTTGGAAACTCTATTTTAATGCTTTGTATATTATCAATTCTAACAAAATTTTGTTTTGACTTGCTGTTTTTGTAAATAGCTCTGGCAAGAAAGATAACAAATACATGTGCTATACATTTAGTAGCACTGCTGCAGGACAATGAATATTTTAGATATTTTTTTATCAGAAGTGGAGAAGTGGACCTGAAGTATTTTACATAGGAATACAAGCACCTGGTCTAAGAAGGAACATATGTGGCAATCAGGAAACAAGCTCTTTTAATCTAAAGGCTTGGATAATCCCTCTATTTTTAACTGCTTGGACTCTTGCCATTTTTATGTGGACTTTGGATGAAAGGAAGCTAAGCATTTTTCTTTGTCACAGCTTTCTCAGCAGAAGTAAAGTACATTGGGGAAAATTCCTTCTCAGTTCAGCTTTTTCTTCATCCCAACATTTTTATAAAAGATATTAGTATTTTTCTCCTATCAATAGTAAAATTTGTATCTGGGGTTTTATTCAAGACAATCCTAAATTGATTGACCAGTGTTTTCTTACTGATGTGCCTAAAGTGAACTCTCTAGATGGACAAAGGATTCTTGCTACTTATGACTGATCTCCCTTGACCAGTAATGAGGATTACTCGTGAAGTCAGCATGACATTTTTGTGCAAATGTTTGTCCAATAATTAATCAACACAAAAAAGGTGGATGTATATATAAATGGCCTTATTACCTTGGAATTTTTCACTTAATTTTTTTCATGTTGTTAAAATGATACATCACATAACTTCCATCATTTGCTGACACTCTTGCACTTTCCTCAACAGTATGAACACTGCAAAAGAGTATAGTCATATACATGTGTTTTGCAGCATATTTATTTCCTGACTATTTTTATTTCCCTGGATTAAGGAGAATTAATTATAAAAGCATGATTTAATACAGATTTTAAAGAGTTTGAATCAAAAACACTGTTCTAAGAATAATGTTTGTAAAAGCAGGCAGTCTGAATTTGCTACCCCTTGAGCTTCACAATGGTTTGAACATCTTGTTCTGACTATAAGTACAAATACATTCAAACACAGTATTAACATTGAAGGTATGAAGGTATGAACAGTGACAATGCTTTTCAGGTACAGGTCATAACAACAATTTACTTAAGCCTGTTAAAATCTTATTGTTCATGCCAATTATGAGATTATTTTAGGCAAAAGGACATGCCTGAAATCTGCTTAAAGATTAAAAGATTGAACTTCTTTTGGATTGTTCATTTTTTAATTATCAGGACAGCTCAGGGCAATAAAATGAGCTTACTTTTTCATACTTTTATTTGTTTATAATTTGATAACACTAATGGGATTAGACTTCTAAAAATCTCTTACAATTAGCAAAATTCTGTAAGTCTGTTTTACAAACAGAACTGTTTTTTCAGTGAAAAAAATTATCTTAATTTTGTTTAGACAGAAGTATTGTATGTATTAAAAATTTATTTTAAAACTCAGTAATGTTTAGTATATAATCAATAATAGATCTAAAGAACAAAAGACCAGACAATGAAAAGAAATTGTTCAAATTGCTCAGAAAGTTGTATTCAGACCACTGTCATAAGTAGTTGATACAAGCAGCTAACATCTGTGAAAGAATTACCTTTATAAGGTAGTATAGAACAACACTAAATGTAAGTAAACATCCCCATATGTTTTGTTATTGCTTTTCCAAAGATTTCCTGCCTCTATCTATCCAAATTTGTTTTAGCTGGATCTATGTATTCTTTGGGGAGTTCTGGTATCTCTGAATATACTGAGGTTGTTGATGGCTAGGTGTCTAGTTTCTCCATGGGTTTTTTTCTGTTACTGTTATTCAGAGTTAAGTTTGATTTTACGTCTGCTTTGGCAACCAAGAAAATCATATTTATGTGCAGATGCTGAGCACAACCAGTCACCACCATAACTTTAGAGGTACTTTCTGTGCTTAAATGAGGCTGACATTAGAATCATTCTGACCCTTTTCCTTTCCTTCTTCCCTTGAGCTCTCCAGAATAGCAGCCATCTCTTGTTGTCCTACATCACACAAACTCAATTTTCCAGTCCAGTTGTGGTGTCTTTAACCTCTTTCCACCTGCTTGTAATACAGTCTATTTTAACGAAGTCCTTTCCTTTTCAAGAGCTTTCTGCCTACTTGCATGTTTTGTGCAGCTCTTCAGAAGGACCTTGAAAGCCTGGAGATATGGATGAAGAAGAGCTTTCTGAAATTCAACAAGTGCAAGTGCAGGGTTCTGCACCCCAGGAAGAATAACCAGTATAGGCTAGGTACAGAGCTGCTGGACTGAGATGATGCTGTTTGAGGTTGGACCAGGTGGCTGTGGCCGCTTTCAAACTTACCCACTCTGATTCTGTGAACCCTACAAGATCCATCAGTCTGGTGCTTTTTCCCCTCTCAGTAGCTACACCCCATCCTGGGTCATATTTTATGCAGCCCTGGAGCACAAATGTTCCCATATTATTTGCTTGTTTTCTTGTGGGCTTTAGAATTCCCCCAGTAGGATGATTTTTTTTGCTTCCTTCTTGTGTCTCATGCTTCTCCTTCAGACCCATTTCTCCAAAGGCCATGCTTAGAATGGGCGTGTTTTAACTTGCTGGTTTCTCTGAGCAAGGTATTCTCAAGGAGCTGTTGCAAATCTTTCTCTGTCAGAAATTCTCAAAGGCAACACTTCCCAAAGTTTCCTCATCTGCTACTCTCAGCAATGTGGTCTCTGGCAGCTCTCAGGGGTCTGGACTGCCAGAGGGCAGAACATGGCATTTTCAAAAGTGTTATGTCCAGGATGTGCATGTTTATGTTTCCTTAGCACTATGTATTTTGTAAAAGTACTGCAGGTTCAATCAGATATAGACAACATAAAATAAGGAGTTATTAACATAAATAAGGACTTCGAACATGTAGGAGACATATCTAGATCTCTTCTACTTGTTGTTTTTCCACAGATTTTTTGGGTAGTTTCTACTCTGCCATAGAAATGACCTGTCTCTTTTTCTTTAGATACTGCCAATACTTAGTGTCATGTGCTATTTGGATGGATGCCATGCTTTACACAAAGAGGAATTGTGCTTACTTCAGACAAAACAGTAATTTCTTTGCTAAATATCAGACATTTTTAAGAAATTAAAGTACTGCTGGGGAGTGTAAGAGACATATTGCCAAACTAATAATAAGTAAGTATATTATCACCTAGTGTTAAAAAAAGTAATACATGTTTTGTCCCAGATTCAGAAAAGACACATGATACACAAAGCTGACACTAGAACACTATCAACTCTTCTGAATTGTAACATTTTAGGTAAGGGAACTGACTTTGGACTGCAACAATGAAAATAAATATTTAACATCATGGAAAAAAATACTATTTGAAGATGTGTTCATTAGTAGGTTACATGTCTTAATTCTGTTCTGCAGACATTCTTAACTGATTTAAGAATTTGAAAGGAAAGGCACTTTTATTTTAAAATGGCACAGTCTGAATCTTGTTCAGATTGTGGAGTTGACTTTGTGGGTTAACTAGACTTATGTTCTTTAGAGCAAACCACAGTGTTTTAGAAATAGACAAGAAGGATCCAGACCTATTCATCATTCTTTTGGGTAGCATCCCAGACAGGGCAAGGACTGTGCTGAAAGCCCCTGTATCCTCTCTGGACTCTCCTGGACTGAAGCTTTTCCCTCTCTGCTGGCATACAGCTTGGGAGGGTAACACCAAAACTGATCCACACTATTGGGGCACAGATTTGCCAAAGAGCAGAGGGCACTCTGGCACTCTGGGCTGGGGCCGGGTCTATCAGCTGCTTCAGACAAAGGATCTCCCATGCCTTGATATCATTGTTTGCTGTTTTCAAAAGCAAAATTATGTTTTGTTAAGAGCATTGAGCATCTACATCCTTGCTGTCAGCTGGGGTCAAGTGTTCTTACTTCAAGCTGATTCTTTGGACACCTCTTTAGTAGCTCCAGTAGAAGCTTTTCAAACTTCCTGGGAATTCAGAGTACATCTGAGCATAACAGTTCTCCCTTTCTCACACAGGTGCTTCAGTAGAATAAGTAGAGCTCTTTTAACGTCACTTAGATTGCCAGCATTTCTCTTAATTCCTGTTGTTTAGACTAGGGCTTTTTAATTGCAGTGCAAGCAATAAATATTTTATTCTGAAAATTAGAACAACTGTCTTCTTGATTTTTTTTTCCCAGCAAACACATTATGAGCTCCTCATAGACTTCTCTTTAAATTTTAAGAGAGCTGAGAAGTGTTGCAGATTCCACCATTATACAGATATCTTCATTAGGAAACTTTTGGTAGGGCACGTTTATTCCTTCATCAACAAATCCTACAGTCATGTCAAAACACAATTTAAATTATGGCAGTTTGCATAATGCATCTATGCAAGAGTTACAACATAATTAAAATACTTCAGACTACTAAAATCGCATGGCTGTAATGCAAGACTCCAGCTGAATTACCGATGTAATACTTTCTATTGGAAATCTATTTCCTTTTCCTTTTGTCTAGAGTTTCTCAGATATCTCTCTCACCCAATAGGTTTTTATATACCCTGTCTTTTTTACCTTTAAGAGAAGAATATTCATTAATATTGGCAGTCTCATTAACCTTTGAAAAAGCACTATTTCAACATGTGTACCACCTGTAAGAAACTCCATTTTAATTCAGTACCCTAAGATGATCATTCTTTAATTTTGGTTAATAATCATCACACAGGGGACAAAGCAGTTGTCCTTTGGGAGCTTCTTGACTTGTCTGCTTTTCTAAATGTAGCCATTTAAGTCTCACTGAATTTCCATTTGCAAGTTCCATGTTCAACTCCAGAGGTACAAACTCATCTGTTCAGACAATCATTTCTCATTTTGATCCCTGAGGCAGAAGAATGAATTGCCATAATGAAATACTGTAGCAGCTGAGCTTTAATTTCTCATTTTAAATCAGAGCACAGAACATGAGCACAGAATCCTTATTGGCATAAATTTTAACATATTGGGGCTATACTGATTTATTCACACCGAGGATGTGTCTGACAGGCATAACTCTTTCACATGTATTCTAAATTTCTTCTGTTTTCTCTTCTAGGGCAACAGGCTTTGGCTTTTTGAACGCACTATGCAAAGCTGCAGCTGTACTTGGAAACCTAATATTCGGTTCCCTTGTTGGTATCACCAAAGCAATCCCTATTCTCCTTGCTTCTACTGTTCTAGTATGTGGAGGTCTGGTAGGACTTCGCCTTCCTGATACGAGAACCCAGGTGTTGATGTAACTGGAAAAAAACATTCACTATTTATTTCCTTCTTTGTACAAATGTCAATTCTCCTGACTGATGGTGCAAAGGCTTCAGATTCTCAACACACAGTAGAGTGCTCAAATGTCAGAAATCAAACTCAAATGATACTTTGGAGTAGCAGAGATTTAGCAACCTCTGTATGAGAGTTTTAAATTTCACTTTTGTTTGCTTGCATACTTTGCTATTCAAACCAATTTCACTTCAAAGTTCAAAGCTACCTCTTAAAACAGTTTTGGTGACATATCCAGGAAGGTAAAAAACATACTAATAATTAGGTATTTAAAATGCAAGCAGTCAGATTATTTCAAAAACACAGGCTAAATCTGGCCATGGCATTGTGAGCTTTAGTACAGACATGCAAATCAATTACTTAGCAGTATTGGTGTGGGGAATGTTGATGTATCAATGCATGCAGCATTTATCAGGAAACTCAACTGATTGCATCAGTACTGGGAACAGTGACCTTCTGCAGCTGTGCTTAGGTGATAAAACTCGTGGCAATGATTTTCTTGGGAAACATTTTTAGGCAGATTAGATCTAAGTAAAGATTACCAACTACACCTCATGTGGGCTGAGGAGGAGGCAACAGCTACTATAGGGAATTTGGAAGTCTGAATAGGTGTGCAGCAGAGAGAAGAACAAAATTAACATTTTGACTTTTTTCTGCTGAAGCTCCAAGAAAATCTTGTTTTATTCTCACTTGTGGCATCTGGAATATTTTTTCCATTTAAAACAGTGAATTTGTCTTATTCCAGGAATGAATGAATGCAAATAGTCTTGCTGTTGTTAATATGAATAAAGGAAGAATCAGGCCATTAAACTATATTATAAGGAAGACACTTTCAGAGGTTTATTTGGAATTTATAAATGTAAAGACCTTAATTTTTTTCATAGTTTCTACACCTTAATACAACCATTTTCTTGGCTAATTTTTAATAGTTCCAGAAATGTCTGACTACTTAATATCTTTAAATGTCTCTTTGAAAAGCCACTAAGAAATAAGCCATGGCAAGGCTGTAGGGAGTGGTAAGGTTTCTATTAAACTAAATGCATAGATGGAAAGCAAATGGTAGCAAATACATTTCTTCTGTGCTATGGACTGTTCTGATTACTGGAAAACTCCCCATCAGTCCTAATGCCATGCAACAGGTTACATGCAACAAGGATCTCTTTAAAAATATCAGCATTACCAATTTAATACAGATACATTTATAAAATTATCAAAGAGGCAGATCCTCTGATGACAGAAACTGGCATTGCTTTCAGTGGAGCTAAGACAACTTGTATCAGCTGATTAACTATCTGCAGTTTCAAATGTCAAATAACAAATTTGCTATAAAACATATGGAAAATTTTGTTCAGTAATTTTTTTTCTAATTATGTCTGACAGCATTTATTAGATAGATGCATCATTGCCAAGGAACTAAGCTTTCAAATAAGGTCATTGTATAGTAAGCTAAAGTTTTTCATTGACTTTTCTCTTGCTCTTAGGTGTGAACTTGGATTTGGGTAGTAATATCTGGCAGTGCAGTCTTTATCAGTCATCATCTTTGCCATAATAAAAGAATCAGTAAAAGTCTAAGTAAGAAGATCATTCAACACATTCATAGTTTGCTGTTTAATCTACTGATTCAAGAAGTGACATTTTCAGTTACTGATTAATGCCTCTGCTACACATTGTAGCACAAAAAAATGTTATCCCAAGATGTTATTTTCTCCTATGGAATGAGAAAACTGGCAGAATTAAAAAAGGGTGAGTATGGAAAACTAGGGGGCATTATTTTGACGTTGATAATTTAAATATGCTATAGTAAGAAACAAAAGTTTAGGAAGTGTGCTTATTTTGCAGTGTTAAGATGAAGATATTTGAGATTAAATATTTTATGTTTAAATCTGACTTAGACATGTCTCTTAAATTTCTAAAATATGCTAATAAATGAGGAAGAATTATTTTTCGCTAAGCTCTAGAACAAAATTCTGGCCTTAGTTTTGCATCTGTGGCTTTTGCCCACTAGTCATAGCCTTATTGTTATTTTAAGGCTGTTTTCTACAATTAATATTATATCTGAGCCCTTTTTCTATGTGCAATTCATTAGTAGAACATCTTCAACTCTTTGCATGTACTGCACAAGTTATTTTGAAATCTGAAGCCTCTGTACATATTTGGAGTAAACATCAACAACAGTGGTAAAATATTGCTTTGTGTTGCTATGCACTGTCCTCTTGCAGCAGTATATTCTGTCCATCTCTGCATGTAATTCCCATAACACTCAGATACAACCCTTTATACTTTCTGACCAGCTTGAAGGAAATGGGTCACAGAAAAATAATACTCAGCTTTTGAGGACTATGATTCAAGTAAAACACTCTAAAATCTCATTACATGTAAAATTACGTTGATTTCAGTGTTGATCTCATTGTAAATCCTGATTGTATCATAGGTCTGTGGTTAAGTCTGGATGAAATGGAATGTAGCAACAACAGGAATTTGCAGAGATTTTTAAACATGGACACTGCATGATCCAGAATTAAAATGTTTTAAGGTAGAAAAATGAAAAAATAATAGTGGATAATAATTGGGAGAATAAGTAAATTAAACAGAACAAAGAAAACCCCAAGAATAACTCCAACATATGAAACAAAACCTAAAGTTAGAATTTTCCTAGATGGTAAGCTAGCTGACTCAACAGATTTGAGCTAATGTGCAAGCCAATATCAAAGTTGTTTGAATAACCAGTAGTTTTTGCTTAAATCCTGTAAAGATTTACCTCATAGCGAAAAAAAAGTGAATGCAATTTCATGCTATAAATAACTTGGTGAGATAGGTGAAATCCACAGACTGGAACAGAAATCTATGGACATCTGGACACAAATGTTACTCATATTATAAGCAAAAATAATTTGACTGGTCTTCAGCAAATCTCTTTTCTTGCAGCCTCCAAAGCAGTCACAGGTAATAAATATTGAACTGAAGGATCTGCACTTCCTTTCTATGTCTATTTGCTTATATGTCACACAAAGAATCACCTAGTGGCATGGCTAGATTCCTAATACACCAGAGAGAAGCAAACTTGATAGCATTTGTCTATTACAGCTATAAAATATATGTAATCAAAACTGCTTATTTTTCTCTTTTGGTCACAGAACTGCTAACTAGACTGCTAACTAGAAATCCCTATCAGTCTAAATTGAAGTAGGATACAACATTCAGGAATTTTCTGAATGGCTGAAAAGCTGATCCCAACAGCAGCAATGACAAAAAGCACAATGGGCCCTGAAAACACCGAAGACTCACAGCATTTAGAATGCTTTAACAATGGTGGTCAGCTATTTTGAAGTTGGGAAACTGTCCACAAAAGAGATGTTTTCATTTTCAGCAAGCAGATTTTATTTGAATTAGTTTTGCTCTTTACAGGTTGTCCAATAGTAGAATTTGACTTGGCAAACTCCAATTTCTCGAAAGCATCCTATTTATTATGTTAGTATGCTTTGGCCAGCTCAGTTATATCCATGCTAGCACTCTGTGGTTGGAAGCATGGGCTACAACATTTGGCAACCTTTGCGTTGGTTGTTGAGTACAGGCTCCTAGAAAAGGAATAGGTGTTCACAGTGGAGCACTGCACAGGATTGGTAAAGGATGACATACTGGGAAACCTTCTTCCTCTATGCTTGACTTTTACCAGTTCCCTTAGAGAGTTGTGCTCTACAAGAGTTGGCACTGATGAAAAAGTTAGCCCTCCTTCCTGATGGACCCTGTAGTCTACTCCTGCTTTATCATTTTAGGAATATGAGTCAAAATTAAGATTGCTAACTCAAGCTCTGCTTGCTTTCTCTTCCTGCCATTCAGTTAATTCCATCTCAAATTACTTTTCTTACTAGGGGATCAGCCTTAAAGAAAGTCAAATCTCTCCCACCTGCTTCTGACTTCCCAGTAAGTTTTGTTACGTATTTTTTGCATTTTGGTTATTAGTTTTTTAAAACAATATGGAAAGCAGCCTTAGAAGTCTTTGTGTGTGTGAATCTCACCTTTTGAGACAGCCAGACTCTATGTTTCTCTACCTATCGAGAAGGCTGACCTTATACAAAAGGAGGTGTCCTGTCAGAATGGTCCCTATTGACCTCCTGATTTGAGGGAATCTTCTTGCATGTGCACCTAGCTCAGCTCATTTGGAGGAAGTTATATCCTGTATTCTTTTTTCTTTTTTCTACCACTGTGGAGCCTCATCTTTGTGTAACTGCTCTTGAGGTACAATGGTGGATACCAATTCTGAGCAGAGTAATATAATCCTCAGTCCCTCACATGGACAGCCTCTGTGTGCTAGGCTTTAACTCTCTTCCCCATTCTGAGTTTTAAATTAATCTTCATTAGTCAGAGAAAGATGTTTACATCCAGTCACACCTCTTTACCTAAACAAGCTGATATCATGCTAATACAACCTACAAGCCATATTTCCTGTTTAATAACCTGGAAATGCAATTGAAATTTCAATCACTACATTAAAAAATGAATCCTTGCACTCAGGGGGTCAAAGACACAAGAAGTGAAAACAGAAATGCTCCACTTCCTCTGGTGTTTTGAAAGAAAACACATGTTCAGTAATCATATTCCAGAAGAAAACACATCTGAGAGACTGCTTTTCTGTATTTCCTGCCTTCTTGTTCATTAAACTTACTGTAAAATATTAGGTATTTGCCTGCATTAGTACTTTCAAATGCTGCTAGTTGAGAAAACACAGCATGAAAATATAGATTTTGCTTGTATTTCAAGGTAAGACATGGTTCAGGCAATGAAGTGGAATTAGAAGAGACATTAGCCAGAAAATCTGGAACTCAGTTCAAAATCTGAACAAAATGGAAAGCATCAACTTATAATGCTACTTGCAGATCTCACTTACCTTTATTTAACCTCACATAGTCTATAACCAGTCCATGCTGCTATCAGCCTCATTTGCTTTCTTCTAATAAGTGCTGCAAAATATACTTGGACTCACTATTATTAGCTGCACCTTTTTTTTTTTTTTTTTGGTAAATTTCCTATTTCTTCCTGCAAAGGAAGGACCATTCAACATTGAGTCCCACTCTAGCTGTATAAGATTTTTATACAGAATTTCATCCACATTCAGGACCTGTTTTTTAATGCAGTGACTTAGTATGTAAAAAGCAGAAAAAAATATAATTTTGGCCTGATTTATTTACTTTCCTTATTAAAAATTTCGTTGAATTATGTACAAAGATGCTGGCCTTCGATACGGAGTTCAGGGTTCTCTGAATACGTCCTGTGGAACTCAAAATGAACAAAGCAGTCATTTTCAGCAGTCTCCTCCCACAACATACACGCAAGTTACATTTAATAGGACCAAAACATTGGGGGGAAAGTACAGTGCTTTCTAGGGCAAACAATCTATTCTCTTTGACAAAGGTCTAGAACACGTTGCTCGTTGCTCGCTTCGGACCAGTTCACAGTCCAATAACCAAAGATTGGAGATTACTTAACATAAGTATTTGGGTGAGGATGACCTGACATAAAAGTATTGTTCTTTCCACCCAGCGTACTCATGAATACACATTTAAATGCCACGTAACCAAGATGATTTGTAGAAACCTCGTCCCTGCTCTGGCCATCGACACATTTGAGTTGTAGCCAGACACATCAGTCCACAAGTGAGAAAGAAAGTGAGAGAGAAAAAGAGCTGGCAGGCACTTTCAGCACTCTCCCCACAGCTAGCCACCTAAGCTCATTTCTCTTGGATCCTAAGGATCTGGTTTTTTGCTTAGCTTTCAACTTTCTAATTTTGGACATCTACCACTTGCCATTTAGTTTTCACCAGCAATCATAACCAAGCAAGCTGAAACTGCTTTAATGTTAAAGGACAACACTCACAGCCAGGTGCAAGTAGAGTACTCTGCAAGAGTCCAGTGTTGTATGTGTTGTTCCTGTTTCATTTGTTGTCAAGCACTAGAGTTGTCAGCTAGCATTTCTCTTGCACGTATTCTTATTGATAAGACATGTCTTCTATCCTCTCAATGTCTGCCTTGTACAACCATATGTATGTGCATCCCCCACTGGCTATGTGATAAAACTGTTTTGTGAATCTTACATGGGTCTGTGTTACCCAATTAAAAGGTGGTCCTTCAAAAGAAGAGGGTTGGGAAAAACAATGAAATGGAATCAAATTAAATGTAAGCAATGAAAAGTAATAGTTCAAGATATAGGCTGCAATTATTTTTATTTTTTCTGATGTTTTCTTCAAATCCTAGCTTGAAGCTGTATAATATTGTGTATTGTAAAAAAATAGCACACAGTTAGGAGTGAACACTTATGCAGACATATGTGGGTGAATACACACATATAGACACACCTCTATAACACAGGCAAATGTTAAACTTAAAAACCATGTTCTCATCTCTTTCTCCATGACAATGTGACTTTCTTCATTGTACATTATACACAAGTAACATCCTGCTCCATTCCTTGTGCAGAAATCTTTATTTATTCCTGTGCAAAATCATTGGGTTGCTAAAAGCCATCTCAACTGGCCATTAGTTTCCAGTTATTAGAAGGGGATTCCTAAAATGGTCTGAAAAATGAGCTTTGACTTAGCTGTTGCCTTCCCCTGCCTGCCCAAGCCACCCCATCACACTGTGCCAAACAGCAAAGCAGCACACCATGCAAAGGCACTGGTGTTCCAGTGACTAGGAGACACAGCACTCTCAGATACATAAACTCCTAAAAGCTATGAATTTTGTCTTATTCAACCAAAAGGCCTTCAAAATGGTCCATGGGGATATCAACATGCTAACTTCTGTGTAATGTATGAGAAAATGTCTGTGATTTTCTGTATTGTATGTTTTTCATTGTTTCTGCATATATGGCTGCTCTTGTTCTAGTGATGTGGTTAAGAATTATCTGCTACTATTCTTATCAGCAATTTTTGACCAGCCTGAAACAGAGCCATTGCCAGGGTGTTTTTCAGTTAATGATTAACACCTATGAAGATCTTCTACAGTAATTAGTGCCATATGAAGTCATGGATATTATAATTCAAGCCAATCCAGGATGAAAATATCAGCACATACCCACAGACCAGTGACAGTGGAAAGAGCTCCTCCAAAAGCTCTGGCATCTGCTACATTTCTTCTTTGGTCTTTTCAGGATGTTCACTCTTTGCAGTATTCTTCCTCTGGTAGGGGACATGCATTCATGCTACATAAATAAGAAAGCAGAAGAAAGGGCGTGCTCCTTTCAAAGAAAGGAATGTATATTTGCTATAGGAAAGCCAGCACTATAATAAGATTAAAATAAACAAACCAACTAACTCAAGCAGCTTGCTATTCTTTTTTATCCCCTTGAGTTGATAACAGTGCATACCAAACCCTTGGGAGGAGACTAAAAAGGAGCAGCAAGGCTTACACAATAGTTCTTTTGGAAAGGAGGAGATCTTCCCAAACAGAAAGCATACAGAGTGAGAGAAACCATTGCATGTATTTTTTAATTGTGATCACAAACAGGCAGTTCCAAGTAGAAAATTACCATTCAAATCCATAGCAGCAATACATATTGTACAGAAATGTGTAAACATAGATTAAAATCAATGCTTGGAAGGAAAAGGAGAATATTTGAAGAGCTACTTAAAAAACACAAACTCCCATCATCTTTCTTGGACAAACCTTTTAGGGCTTTCCTGTTTCCTCCTGCTATGAATAATCGTAATATGGTGACTGATTCCATTAGTACCTCACTATTGAAATGAAAGGCTATATTGTCATTTACAAAAAAAATGAGAACAGGCATGAAATTAGCATTGTAGGAAAGCTGACTCATTTATAAGAATTAAAAAATGCCCCAAGCTGCTAGTGTCTGCCTGCTTTTATTTTCCTCCAAGTGGTTTAGGATCCTACAAAGTGTTACATGAGAGAAGATTTGTATGTGTAATCTGATCACTGTTTAAATCAGTGAAGCTTTTTTTTTTTTGTCAAGATCCCAGCTTTGTCTTTCAAAAATATTAAGTATGTGACTGTGTATAGTGCAATGCTGGAAATGCTGTAGTGAAAAAAATGTGGTTTTTCAGCCATTTTTAAAAGATGAACAATTTTAGCCTGATTTTTCCTGTGTAGTGTTTCACAGAAATTAAAAGCATTTTAATAGCAATGCTTCAAGCTAAGTGAATCAACTGGCAACTTATTTTAACCATTTTCTACAGAATATTGTATTTAGAAGCCTAATTAAACTTAAAAAAATGCTGTATTACCTTCTGCTGCACCACATTGCTACAACTAAACTATCCACTATCTCATACTTGGCCTCAAATGTCTGTAGGAATATACTGTATAAAATTAGTTGATTTTTTAATGGGGCAGTTTCCATTGCAATGTAATGACGTGCGGAAGTTGTAAGTCAAGGATGAGGTACAGAAAGCAGAGCTCTTGGCCTTCACTGCAACTTATTGGTATTGTAAGGATACTGATTTTCTTAAAAACTTGTTAGTTTTCTGCTTTCACTGCAATTTACTGGCATTGTCTGGTTAGTGATCTTCTTAAAAACCTGTTAGCATTTTCTGATGCCAAGCAACAGAAGGAAAATATGTATTATTACCTAGGTTTTATGCAGTTATCTTCTGTTCTTGCTTCTAAACTTCCACTCAAATTTCCAAGAGCTTTGAGCCAACTGGCCATCCCATTTTGCAAACAATCTTCGGTGTACAAACACACAGGTATGTTAGTGGGCACATGTTGTCAAGGAAACATTACCATTTCTGACAATCTCCATTTCTCAATGCAAGGTAACGTGTACATGCTGTATATATGGGTAACAAGCTGCTTAGAAGTTGAATTGCCATTTGAACATGGGAGTTTGATTTCAGATCTGCTAATCTGCATCAAGATCTTGGCAATGGTCCTGACCTCTCTCTTTCTTTCTTTCTTTCTTTGTTTCCTTTGCTGCTATGTGTGCCTGGAAAGCAGGTTACAGTCATCATTATTGTATATATGTGTTTGCATGTGTGTGCCTTGATAAATTCTCTTTTTTGGAGTTCTGAATTTTTCATTTCAAGTCCAGCTGGTACAATTGTGAACTCATCTTTCCAGTATCCTCCTCTGTGTCAAATTGCCAGCTTCCAAAATGTTTGACCAAGTGTTTTGATTAAGTCCTCTGAGGAAAGCTGTCTGTATTTTTGTGAAAGGGCATGCTCTGTGTAGGATGACTGTGTACAGTATAAATCTATAAAATGTGGAAGTGTTTATAAATTTATCTGCAAAATATTTATCATCTGTGTAACAAATGCAAAGTTATTTAGTGTACATCAGATTAATAAATGGGGATGATTTTTTGCTCTGCTGTATTAAAATAAAGATATGTTCTCTGCAATGAATACATACCAGGTGTGATGATAGCCATAATATTCTTATTCTTTATCCACAAGATACTACACTACCCACTATACAAAAAACCATTTATTTTACCTTAAGTAATTTTTTTACAATGGTTCTCTATGTATCTCATCTTTAGTGCCTGTAATAGAAGTTGAACATATAGTGAAAGTAAACATAGAACAAGTTAATAAAATTAAACGAGTTTAAGTGACTGTGAAAAAAAGAGTAAAATTTACTACAGTTTTAAGAGGCAAAGCTTTTTAGTTAACCATCTGGGATTCATATTTTTATGGTATGTAACTACACAAAATAGACACCTGCCCTTCCAGTATATAACTGCATTTCAGGTTGTGTTATCAACAAAAGACTTTAACCTAACTCAATGTGAAAAACATATCACTGCAAAGTATAATGATCCATGGATCTGAAAGGCAAGTGGAAATTTATACAATACACTACAGTTCCATAAGAACCTAGTATTTACAGGGAAAAAAACCACCAACAAAAAACCCAACAAACACATACTAATCAAAAAAAACCAAAACCAAACCACCATACACACGCAAGAAAACCAACCCAGAAACCCACAAAACTGAAGCAGAACTGCAACAATATTAAGTTCATTGCATTTGTGCTTTTTGGACATCCAAAAAGCATCAACAGATCAAATGTGGTAGCTTCAAAATAACAACAACAAAGAAGCTGACTTATTTATATTCTGACATTTCCATGTCTAGATCGGAAACACATTTCCAAATATAGGTTATTTTAAACAGATGATGGAATGAAAAAAGCCACATGAGTCTCTTCAGCTGTGTCATCAACAGGGAGAAGTTAAACTACATGTGAATTGAAACATTTTTCAGCTCATGCAAGGGTACTGTCTACAAAACTCAGTTACAAAGGGGATATATGATTTTGTGACTGTCCTTTAACAACTAGGTTGTTTTGTGGTACAGTATGGAAAATAACATTCTGTATTTATTAAATACAACTGACAGAAATACTTACTCATATTTTAAGTCTCCTTAGACGTACATCCTCATCCACCTGCATTTGAAGGCATACACTTCTCTCATTCCCTAGTGGAGTTTTGTCTTCTAATCTCATTCTGGGAAGAAACACTGATCTTACCTTCCGCAATTTTATGCAGATATGCTTCACAGATACCTTTCAGAAACATCACCTTCTCTCTAGAAACCTTCAGTAGCAGAGGACATCACCCTGAAAAGAAAGATACTCCATTGTAGGACAGCATTCCTCAAAAGGAATTTTGGAAGCATAAATATGTGTGTGTATGTTTATGTATACTCCTGGCTGGCAAAGCTATGCTATCAAAATGGTGATAATTCAGAACACTCTCCTTGTGTGTCCATTTGCATATTTTTTGAGATGAGTGCATAGAGATCGAGGATGCAAATGTTAAGAGGGGGGAGCATTTTGTGGTATCCAGCACAATTTATTCCTGAGAACAAATGTTAAAATAGATCATGGGAATACTCCATATGCCTTGCTTTCCACTAGGATGCCAGCTAGGCTATGATTTGTATTCAACCCATGGCAATTGTAAAGTTGCACAGTTTATGCATTATGTGAGATCAGTATCTAACCCAAACTTCTCCCCAGCCAATTTACTCATCTCTGGAACTTTTTAATAGCACTTTATCCTGGCCACAGAGATAAGAAATAGTGGCTGAAAGTTCTTCATAGACTTTTCTAAAACTATTAATCTGAACTGAAAGTCATACCACTGTATATTTTCTGGTGTCACTATGTGTAATCTTCCACAGTATAGAAATTAATCTGCACTCTTTCTGCAGATGCATTTCACACCGTGTTGCTTGTGGTTCTCACAGTGAACCTAACTGATCTGATTAGGACTTCAGTAACGATTTAAGCACACACAACTGTAGCAGACTGAAGTTGTGCATACTAAACAGCTTGGGAAGAAAAACATGCCTGACTGAGCTACGTTTGGAAACACCCACACTATTCAATCCAGGCAATGTTTCCAGCTGTGAAAATAGAAAGACAAACCAGTGTCAGTCTTATCAGTTCTTGAGTAAATTCCACCATCCTTCAGAAAAGGCAGGCTGTCACACTTCTAGTCACAGGATGACAAATTGTCATAGTATTCCTCAAACACACTGTTGTGGGCTGAAAAAGTAGGTACTTAAGAATCCTTAGCTGCAAGAATGAACTGTGAAATGCCTGCTGCAAAACCTTAAAATGTTGCTTGGATATCCAGATAATTTGGCTGAATTTAACTGTTCTTTGTTCTCCCTCAGGCAAATAGCACTTCAATTTAGAAGCTTCATGATAATGCAGAGTTCAATTATTGCCGAGCAACATTCTTTTGCCAGTAATTACAATAGACCTGAAATATGAATTTTACAACAGCTGGTTTATAATGCATTTAATTTTATTCTGTGTCCACGCAGACAGTAGACCACTTAACCCCAGGACTTTCAGGGTGTATTCAACTATAAATAAAAACATTCTTTGCTTTGCACTTAGACTGGACTTTATAGAGAGTAGAAATGAGAAATCACATAAAACTAAGAGTACTCCACCTTCACATGAGTTCTCAAATTGAAGACACCAGTGGACTCCTGTATTTGCTGCATCATTTATCACACTATCTGAAAGGCATTCCACCTGGTGTGTAGGATTACATACCAGGTAGGGTCTCTTTTCCCAAGTTTCTTTTCCATCCAGCAGGTCTGAGAACTGTTGTCTATGAATGTGTTTCCCCATCCCTCCTACTCAGTCCATGAGGAGTTACAGAAATAAGTGTTTTGATAGTGTTCAGTATAATTACATGAAAAGTAACCTCAGGCTGCTTGAGAGTAATTGCCTATCAGCTCAATTCTCAGAATGCAGGAGGAGTTTGACTTTATCCCTTCAGTGTTTAGCTAAAATCACAGCTTTTAAAATTTTAATACTTAAAAAAGAGAAAGGAAGGGGAAGGAAATGGAAAGGGAAAGTCACAGCTGTTAGTTAAGGTGCTGACATAGGACAAAGGAGCACTAAGATGTTTATGTGCTTTTGAGTTGCAGTAATATTGGTATTGCTCTGTTAACTTGATCTCTAACTCTGTGCCTTTGGTAGGGCTGCCATACTGTGTTCTGTGATATACAGAATATATAATTATTGAAGATAGGGATGCAGGGTCAAATAGTGCCCAGTTCACAGGGCAAACCTCTGGACTTTTTCTGCCAAGATCATATCAGAGCTATTGACTGATCATAAACCAAGGGAAAAAAGAGATGGGTGAGACCACCCATCTGTTTAAGAAGTCATCTGTAATTAACAGTGTTAATTACAGATTAACAACTTTACATTGTTACTATTGTACAAATGTTGAAACCAAGGAAAACTACCTTTCCGGGTGACACAGGATCTTTCCTCAGTGAAAGCATTAGCACTGACCACGTGTTCAGGGACTGTATTTTACTGTCCGCAATCTGGTTATGGAAAACAAACCTGCCCACAGTGCAATCGCCAAACTGACCTACAGGTGGAGCAGGAAAAATAACTGCTGAGAGGAACAGGAAAGACCTCATTAATAAAGCTCCCAGAGTCGCAGCTGTCACTGCCCCCTCACCCAGGCACACACACCTTGTGAGGTGGGTGAGGAGTGTCCTTACCCAGGTGTAGCTCATCTCTGACACGTGTTTTGGTGGAACGTGTCTCGAGTGGAGGCAGCTTTGTTCCTCTGCAAGCAGTGCTGCCATAACCCAAGGAGCCAGGGTACCAACGCTCCCCAACCTACATAAGATGCTGATTGACTTTCCACTGCACATTTTTCACATTCTCATTTCAATGCCACAGACACAAGTGATTTTGAATCTGGTTATCTGAGGAATACCTGTTTTCCTTCCGGAAAACGACAAAGAGGCTTCCAGGAGTGTGATTCAAATAGAAGCCATTTTGATTTAAATAAGAGGAGGCTGCTGACACTATGTTCCCTGTGAAGGGTCCTGGATGCTGGGATTAGCCCCTGGCCGAGCCTCCTGGAGCCTGAATTTGTCAGTCTTTTAGAAACGTTCTTCATTTTTTTACACTAATGTGAATAATGAGGAGCTTTTCAAAAGGCTGGAGCTGTGCCAGTGGAAAAGTGATGGAAGTAAGAAGACCAGAATTAATCTAGTGGAAATCCATGGGAGTTCAGCCTGTGCTTTATCTGTGGGGCAACTGTTGGCAGGCAAGGAATAGTTGTAGGGTTGCCTTAGCTGTCACTCGGTATGCTGTAAATGCAAAGCTCCTAATGCCGTGCCTCAAGAGTAATAAATAAATAAAACATTAATGAGTGAATAATGCATAGACTTTTAGTGGAGTGGAAACATTGCTAAGCACATGCAATCACAAAGAAGCACACAGATGCTGTGTTACAAAACCAAAAAAAAAAAATGCCACTCCAAAACCCATAAAAATCCCCCCACCCAAAGAAACACTGCCACAGGCAGACCACTTACAGCTTGTGGATAACATGTGAGGAAACCATCAAGATCTTAGTTCTGCTACATCCAGCTCAATAAAGAATGCTTTTTTTCTGAATCTGTGAGCTGCAGCCGGCCACAGATGTTCCCTGCTTTCAAACAGTTCTGAATTCATTTTTATGGTTATTCATTATGTCTAGACAAGGAAGGTCACTCCACTCCGAAGTACTCTGTTAAATGAATAAATATTTATTCCAACAGGCAAATGGAGAAAGCTCTTTTCTGTCAGGGTGCTGGCAGAAAGATTTCCACCTCTGTCTCACTAAACTCATGCCACTTTTGCAGGAACCAGGGCATTTGTCCAAGACATTTTGAACAAATACTCCTTTTTTAAAAAAACCTGTTCAAGCAGAGAAACTGGTTTCTTAGGTACCTTGACAGGCAAGATTTAACAAAGTCTTGCCTAGATGGGGAAAGCAGAGGGAGCCCTCACGTGATAGGAAAGGGCATATAAAAGTACACCTTCAAAATACACCTTAGGTAGTGCTAGATGCATGACATTTAGGCAATTGGAAGTAGACACAACAAGCTATGGCATAATCTGGTATTCCCACTCCACTACAGCTTCTCACTTTCAGCACAGGACACATTACTCCAGCCTCTTTTACACTTAAGCTGCTTTTTGGGAGCTGAGCTGGCTTCTGAAAAAGGAAACCACAGCTTTTGGGCACCAATGAGGAACATTAAGTCAGCTTAGTCCCATGACTGAGATAATGGTCTGACCCTACAGACAGCCCTGTGAGCACAACCATGTCAGCATGAGAGGTGTTTCTCCAGTTTGTAACATGCAGTCTAGGCCCTGGGAAGAGTCACTGAGGAATCACAATATGGCTTTCCCCAGGATGACAGTATTTGAAATAAAAATCCTTGGAAATTGGAAGTCACAAGGTGTTTCTGACAAAAACACTGGATGATATACTGCTATTCATATTTCCATGATTTTATTTGCTAGTTTTTCCTCAAAACACAGGTTTAAAAAGGTTTTTTTCCTCAGAGCAACTGAAGTGTGGGTGCTTAAGCACCTTCTTACTTTGGCATCTGGAACTTTAAGGCAAACATGAGGTTTGCAAGTACAGAAAGACACATTTCTCACACTGAAGTAATTTTCTAACTATTTTGTTTTTCAGGTGTCAGTGCTATACAAGTACACCCTTTTATATACATTGAATGTAACACTTTACCCTTTAACATGCCTTTTAATACATCTTCTGGTTTCTTTCTGTACAAGTTTGGTCAAAGTTACTTATGTTTGTTACTCCTCCATCCCATTTGGGTTTGTATGCTCTGATTAGAGATGTACCTTTCTTGATCTCAACCCAAATGTTCCAGCATCATCTGAGTGATCTGGACTTCTGCCTCAAATGGTTCCCCTGAACCTAGCCATCTTTAAACCTAATTTCTAAGACACTGAATCATTCCATCTTGATCTTTTAAATAAGTTTGATTTTGTCAAATAAGAATATAATTTGGTTTATTTTATTTCTGTCGATACTCAATAGAGCTCAGCTAGGCACTGTATTTCCAACTAATTGTCTTAGCCTAGCAATCATTATAAAATCAGAGGTATGTGTTCCTCTAAATATTAAGGTTTGGTGTTTAGTGTTGTCTCCAACTGTATGCCAGGATGGTTCAGAAGCTAAAATCACTTCATCAATGAGAAAGAATCATTGCTGCTGAGACAGAAAGGCACTTCAGCTCTTTTGTTACAGGTCTCCATGTAACCTGCCATTCAGTTTGCCATGATGTTTTGAATTTGTAAAATCTCTCATTTCTTTAGGGTCCTTTGACTGACATAGCTCCAGTATATCTTGAGCTCACTGTACCTTTTAAATTAAGGTTTCTGCTGTGAACACAGACCCTCACTTATTGGAAAGGAGGAGCTGAGAAGACAATGAGGGAAGCCATGGCTGAGTTTCACCATCACCTTTCCCCTCTAGGCACACAAGGAAAGGCACAGAGGCAGGTGATATCTCTCACTTGCTTTTTCTGAGCGAGGTACTTATAGTCTCCCCACTGACACAGTCTGTATTTTCTCCAGGATCCCTGTGGCCAATTATGTGATGACTTAATTGTTTACTTACCTCATGATAATTAATAATGCATAAGAAGGATACTGTGGTGAGGGGGAGGCAGTAACCCAGCACAATTCCCAGCGCCGATCCCTTTCCCTGCAGAGGCAGCTGCTTGAAGGACCCACAGCAGACCACAGTAGAGGCTGGGACACTTCCTGATTTTGTGTTCCCAAACACAGCCTTGAGAGCCTCTTGACCTTTGAGTTACACTCACAAGCCCAGCAGTTGTGGCGTTTTCTCTGTGATGCGTGCTCAGCGCTTGCCCTGGGCTCGCCTGGTGTCCCACTAGTGTCCTTGCCAGCACACGGGACACCAGCGCTGCCACCATGCCCTGTGAGTCACCAACACTTGAGCCACCTCCGATATCCCACAGGGCTGAGGGACCCCTCCCACCATCCTGAGCCTCTGGGACTCCGCTCCACTAGTCAGGGTAGAACCTCCTGGCAGCACAGGGAGCACAAAGGGCAGCGAGACGTTTTTGGTTACGACACGCTGCTGTTGGGTCTGCACAAGCACCCTGTGGCACCTCCAGCTTAAGCTTGTCAGCCTTTAATCAGCTGTAAGAAGGAAACAATTGAAAAGGTCCTTGCGGGAACTGGGAGCATGCCTGGAGCTAATCTTCTTCCGTATTGTGCTGCAGAGATTCAGGCTGACCTGCCCAAGGAGCACCTCCCCACTCCCACTTATCAGGGCGATGTCAACAGCCCAGGCTTTTTCTCCTGCAAAAATAAAAACGATATTTCGTTTTCTGCACAAATATAAACAATATTTTTGGACCTTCTCTGCAACAACAAATAGGAAATAACAAAAAACCCACAAACAAATCAAAACCAAAGTCACCAAACTAGATCTCTTAAATTAACAAATGCGGTTTTCTTTTCTGTAGGACAAATGCAGCCAGCCAAGGCATATGATTTAACAATAAAATCAGGTATGGTCATAGAAAAAGTGATATTAAAGCCTCTGTTTCCAACAAAAAGCCTTGTGTCTCCAATTACCTGCATGTACTTGCGTCACTGCTACATAAGCCACCCAAGAATTTCAAATATCAATATCCTTCACTACATAAAATCTCTCTGTACACAACAGGACTGTCAGGAAACATGAAGTAGCAGAGGCCTCTGCAGTTTTTTGATCAAAGTACAGGCAATGATATGTAGGAAGGGTAAGTTTTCATCCCTCCCTTCTTTCAGACTGTTTCCCTCTTTAGAGGTGGAGCAGAGCAGAGCTGCCTCTGAACACACAGTTGTTGTATTTAAATACAGACTATTCATTCTTAGCTGGCTCTCACAGTCTGTCCCTACTGGGGCACAGTGTCCCTCACAGGTAAGTGTGGAAGCTGGGGCTAGATTGTTAGTATGAATGCAGTGGGAAGCATATAATCCACAGTACAGTGTCCTTGATAATATGGTGAGGACATTGATCTTACGCTCCATTAAAGGACCCAGGTATGAACAGGAAATGTTCACATTCAAACATTTACTCTAGATAGCTGACTACACTGATTTCTTTAGTGCTTGCTTCTTTGTAATGTATAGAAGTAGAACATTTGTGTATGCTCATAAAAAAGAACATAATGTCCGTAGTGTTAGCTCTGATGTAGGCTTCCTAAAATCTGTGGTTGACTTTAAATCTTCTATTGCAATCAGCTTCCCATAAGAAAGTGGGAAAATGTACAGCCTTTCTTGCAGGGAACCTTTCCAGCCAGTAACAGCTGCAGTAGACTTTGGAAGGTCAAGAAGGAGAAGAAGAGGGAGATGCAGAGGGGCTGCTCCCCCACTCCACAAAGAGCACCCAGCACTTTATGGGGGCAGGCTGCAGCTTCTCCTCCTGGTCCCTGCCGGAGGTGTTTAAATCTTCATACCACCAACAGCTGATGGAATTTGCCTTTAAACTCAGAAAAGCAGGGATTAACAAACCTAATGCAGAATGTCATGAGCAGGCCTGGGTGGCTGCTGCTTGTTACTCCAATATTCTTTTACCTGTCTCAGTTCCCACTGAGAGCAGTTGGTTTCTGTCATGCCTGTTGTTCTGCAAGCATTACAGAGGTTACTGCTGCCAAAAAAACATTCTCACTTCTCCCTATCCTGGCCTTTCATTTCTTACCCTGGTCTGCCCCCTGCTCTAAGCTGGCATTTGTACTCAAGAGCAGCTGTGTGAAAGCAACAAACCAACTGCTGGCCTAAGAAAAAATCTCTATTAACAGAAAAATATTATTTTTCCATCTGGGACAAGTAGCTGAATCCCCATGTGGTGACAAAAATGCTGGTGCCAAGGTAGAGAAAGGGCTCCCATGAGCAGGAGGGGTAGGAGGGTGGGGACATATTGCAGGCAGAGAGACAGAGATGAATGTTTTCACAGCAAATCTGTTAATGTACGTATGTGTGACAGCATGTCTGTACACATCTTTGTCTGTCCAGCAGGTAAGGGAATAACTAAACTCACCAGAGACTGGCAATATCACACAGAGGCCTCTGGGGCTTTGGCAGATTGCTCCTTTAGGACAGAGACCCCTCTGTCACTGCATCACATAACATCGACACAACCTGCAGACCAGGCCAAGCATTGCTCAGAGAGAAGTGTCATTTGAAACATGATGCAGTTGTGTCAAAATAAAACTTTTCAAGGGGAAAAGGCTCCTTGATTTTAGTCAGAAAATATATTTTTAAGAAAACTTTAAGTATCTTTCTTTGACTAAAGGATAAAGTGTTCTACAACACATTGTCGACCTAGGCTGTGTATCAGTGTAAAAGGCTGTAGAAATGGTCATTTAAAACAAATGCAAGATTTTCAATAAACTCTTTAAATTGTGGAAGCAAATTTATTCTTTTCCATCTTGGGTTTGATCACCCACTTCCTCTTATAAGAGATGAAGCAAGGAAATGGGTGTTTGTTTAAAACACAAGATAGCACTCAGAAAGCCAAGTGCGGACTGCAGCTCTACTGGTGCTTGCATCAGACACCCCTTCTGCAAGTCATCCTCCCTGAGCAGAGGAAACCAAAAGCACCTCAAGAAAAATAACAATGTCTCCACTTAGGTGTTGTTTTTCTCCCGTACCTTCTCAATCTTTTCTTCCTGAATAATCCATGTCTTAAGTATTACGAGGAGTGTCTTTCCCCACTTCAGTGAGCTGTGCCCAGAACATCCAGAGATGAGCAAAAAGGGAATGAGCAAACCAAAATCCTCACAAATTACAGACATCCTGAAGCCTGTGGAAAACTGCAGAGGAGACTCTATAGATCCATCAGTGCTTTATTTTGAAACATAAATGACTGCCATCTTCCAGACAACCTGCAAACTACTTTGGTATCTGCCATTAAAATACAAGCATGCTTGTGTGTTCTGTACCACAGGCAGGCTGTGGCTGTGCACAGAAGTTACTTCATCCATAAAACATCATGGTAAGGGCTTAGAGACTGTCAGGAAGATACAGTCCTGCCCTATAATACACGTCCATCTGAGGAACTTCTGTTGCTGACCATCTTCTGGTGCACTTCATAGTGACCTGGGAGCCTGTGGCCACAAAGCAGGTATCACTGATTCATGGGTTTGCTGCTCACCTGTCCAAATTCAAGCCCTCTCTAACAAGGGCACCCTGGAGAAGAGACTCAAACGGAGGAATGTGCCCAGCTGCCTCCCAAAACCCCACAGAAAGGAGCACCAATATGGGACAGGGCCTCCCAACTCCAAAGGCACTCTGCAGATGGTGGTGGTGGCTTTGTGGTTTGGAAAAACACTGCTTGTGGGCAGTGAGATTTTTCAAAAGAGCAAAACTACAGGAGGGAGCCTTTGGCTTGGTTCTTCACCTCCCTTCAGGGTCTGCTCTGCCAAAACACCATAGGGGAGGTTCCTTGACCTTCTACACTGGGAAATTTGGTTTATTTGTTTGGTGGTTTGGGGTGGCGTCTTTTGGTTTATTTTCTATTTTTTTCAGAGGGTTTACATGGATTAATTGTTTGGGGCTCTTTCCTGCATTTGGGAAGGAAGGGTTTCTTTTTTTATATATTTTTGGTTTTGGGACTCTTTTTCTACTTTTTTTTTTGAGGAGGGGGTTGTTTACTTTCGCTGTTTGTTTTGCTCATTTTTTATTTTTTTTGTTGGTCTGCTATCTCTGGAGGGAGTGGACTTGGTTTCTTTTCACTCTATTTTTTAGTTTCCTGTTTTTGTTTTTTCTTTTTTTTGTTGTTGTTAAGTTTGTTCATTTGGTTTGGTTTTCAGGTTTTTGTTTGTTTTGGGGCTTGGCTTTTGGTTGGTTTTTTTTTTTTTTTAGCTTGTTTTTTTGTTTGGGGGATTTATTTTGTTTTGTTTTTTGTGATTTTAGAGGTTATTGCTTTTTTAAGGTGTTTTTTGTTTTTTTTTGTTTTTGGTTTTTTTTTTTTTTTTTTTGCTTTGGGGCTTGGGTTTTGATTGGTTTTTTTTGTTTGCTTGTTTTAGCTTGTTTTGTTGTCTTGGGTTTTTTTGATTGTTTTTGTGGTTGTCAGGGGTTATTGGGTTTTTTAGGGTCTTTTTGGATTTTCTTTTCTGCTTTGGTTTGTTTTTTTCCTTTGGGGCTTGGCTTTTGCGCTTCTTTTTTTTTTGTTTTTTTTTTTTTTTGTTTAGCTTGTTGCTTGAATATTCTGGGGTTTTATTTAGTTTTTTGTGGTTTGGGGTGGTTTTATTTTTTGTTTTAGCTTGTTGCTTTGCTGTTTTGGGGTTTTTTTGTGGTTTTGGGGTACTGATTTTTTTCAGTTTTTGGGTGTTTTGTATTTTGCGGGGTTTTTGGTGTTTTTATGGTTTTTTGTTTTTTTTTTTTTTCATTTGTTTTGGGGGCTTGACTTTTGGTTGGATTTTTTTTTTTTTTTTTTGTTTTAGCTTGTTGTTTTGGTGTTTGTGTTGTTTTTTGTGGTTTGGGGGGTTTTTTGGGTTTGTTTTTTCACTTTGGAGCTTGGTTTTTGGTTTTTTTTTTTTGCTTTTTTTTTTTTTAGCTGGTTGCTTTATTGTCTTGGGGGTTTTTTGGGTTTTTTGTGGTTTTGGGGGGTATTGATTTTTTTAGGGTTTTTTTAGGGTTTTTTGTTGTTTATTTTTGTTGGATTTGGCTTTTGGTTGGGTATTTTGTTGTTTTAGCTGGTTGCTTTGTTGTTTTGAGGGGGTTTTGTGGTTTTGGGGGGTTGTTTTTTTTAGGAGTTTTTGGTGTGTTTTTTATTTTTTGCTTGCTTTTTGATTGTTGTTTGTTTATTTGTTTTAGCTAGTTGCTTTATTGTTTTGGGTTTTTAAAAAATATTTTGTGGTTTTGGGTGAGTTATTCATTTTTTTTTTTTAGGTTTTTGAGATTTATTTGTGGGGGTCTTGTTTTGTTAGGTTTTTTTTGTTTTGGGGCTTGGCTTTTGGTTGGATTTTTTTTGTTTGTTTGTTTTAGCTTGTTTTTGTTTTTTTTCTTTTGTGATTTTGGGGGTTATTGGGGTTTTTTTAGGGCTTTTTTGGTGTGGTTGTTTTGTTTGTTTTTTTGGTTTGGGGCTTGGCTTTTGGTTTGCATTTTTTGTTTTAGCTGGTTGATTTATTGTTTTGGGGTTTTTTATTGTTTTTTATGAGTGTGGGGATTTATTGGGTTTTTTCCTTTTTTTTTTTTTTTGGTGTGTGGGTGGGTTTTTTTGGGTTTTTTTTGTTTTTTGTTTTTTGCTTTGGGTCTTGGTTTTTGGTGTTGTTTTGGTTTTTTGTTTTATCTAGTTGCTTTGTTGTTTTGGGGTTTTTAAATTTCTCGTGGTTATGGGGGGTATTGTATTTTTTTAGGCATTTGGATGAAGATTTTTTTTGGTTTTTGGGGTTTTTTTTTGTTTTGTTTTTGTTTTGGGGCTTGACTTTTGGTTAGATTTTTTTTTATGTTTTAGCTTGTTTGGGGTTTTTTTTTTTTGTTTTTTGTAGGTTTGGGTGGTTATTGAGTTTTTGAGGGGTTTTTTGTGCGGTTTGGTTGTGGTTTGTTTTTGGGGGCTTTTGGGTTGCTTTTTGGGGGATTTTTTGTTTTTTGTTTTTTTGGGGGGGATTGTTGGGGGTTTTTTTGTTTGTTTTTATTTGTTTGTTTTTTATTTTTGGTTCTTTGTTTTGCTTTTTTTTTTTCTTTGTTTTGTTTTGGTTTTGGGTTTGTTTTTTTTTTGTTTTTTTTTGGTTTTTTTTTTTTTTGGGTTTTTTTTTTTTTTTTTTTTTTTTTTTTTGCTTTGAGGCTTGTCTTTTGGTCGTTTTTTGGTTTTCTGTTCGCACTTTCTCTACCTTCTGCCCTGGCTTTCCCCTTTCCCCTTTCCCCGTTCCCCGTTCCCCTCTCCCCTTTCCCCGTTCCCCACTCCCCTTTCCCCTTTTCCCTCTCCCCGTTTCCCTCTCCCCTCTGCCCTTTCCCCTCTCCCCGTTCTCCTTTCCCCTCTCCTCGTTCCCCGCTCCTCTTTCCCCTCTCCCCGCTCCCCTCTCCCCGCTCCCCTCTCTCCGTTCCCCTCTCCCCTCTCTCCGTTCCCCTCTCCCCTCTCCCCGTTCCCCGTTCCCCTCTCCCCGCTCCCCTCTCCCCGTTCCCCTCTCCCCGTTCCCCTCTCCCCGCTCCCCGTTCCCCGCTCCCCGTTCCCCTCTCCCCGTTCCCCTTTCCCCTCTCCCCGCTCCCCGTTCCCCGTTCCCCTCTCCCCGTTCCCCGCTCCCGGAGCCGCCCCGGGCCGCGGCCCCGCGCGGGGCGGGCGCTGGGAGGCGGCGGGGCCGCGGCCGCGCATAAGAGCGACGGGCGGGCAGCGCCGCCGTCCCTCCCGCCGCCAGGATGCACCATGAGGAGCTGGCGTCCCTGCAGCGGCCCCGCTACGGCTGTGAGTGCGCTCCCGGGACCTTTTACTCATTTTCTAGGGGGTTTTGTTGTCGTTCCTCTCCCTCGCTGCTTTCTCGGCTCGATACGACAAGGAGGCGAAATTAAACCCGCCCAGCAGAGTCGGAGGCAGAGCGCTCCGGCTTCTTTCAGCTTAGCTCGCTGCTGGGTTTTGAACAGGTTTTTCACGGGGCTGCGTTTTGTTCTGTAACTTTGTGAATGGATTATGGCTGTGATTCCGCACTGCAGCTCGGGAGTTTTAGATTAGAGGTCTAGCGTCGGGTTTTAGCATTGTTACAGGTATGGGTTTGGGTTGTAACTTAGTAATTTGAGTTACGACTGTAGTTTCAGGTTGTAATTTGGTAACCTTTGGAGTCTCACTTCGGAATTTCGGATTATAAAATTAAACCTTTGGTTTCTAGTTTTATAACTTTGTCTTAGACCTTTGCAACTCTCAAGTACATGGGTTGAGAGGAGAGACCGTGCGGGGATCCCTTTTCGCAGGGGGTGTATTTGCTTCCCAAAGGCATGTTTAAGAAAAGCCGCTGAAGCACCTTGCCTCCCGCTGCTGCTCTCTCCCGCCGTTGCTGTTCCGTGCTGGGATCCTGCATCCGCCTGTGCTTTTCCTGGCTCCTGTGGGGCAGAGCAGTGCAAGCCCATGGCTGCGCCGTTCCTACAAGAGACGCCTCTGATACTCCAGCATTGCAAAATGGGAACACACAAATGATTTTCAAAGTTCACAGCGGCCGTGGCATCCTGTGGTCTAATGAGCAAGTTCCCAGTTCTTATCGTAGTAGCATTGTTTAAAACCAGTTTTGAAGCCTCCTTTTAGAAAGATACACAAAACTCCTTAAGCTCTTAAGGACCACCTTGCTTCCATCTAGGACAAGTAGAAAAAACAGTGCTTGGCAATGAGACTTTCAGCTTGCAGAATGCCATACTCTTCTGAGCGTTTCTCCTTATTGATGTCTGATTCACATTATTGATGCCCTCTGTTGGGGCAGTTTATGGAACCTGCCTGTAGATTTCACTTTTCAGTTCACCCAGTAGATGGACGGGATCCTTGTGAAGGTGTGTGGTCATGGGTTACTGCAGGCATAGTCTGAGTGTCCATGCTATCGTGAATATTTAGCTTGTGAAGCCAGTCCTCTCAGCTGCTTGTGCCCTTGCACCTGTAGTTGGGCAGTGTCCAGGTGTGCAGCATTGCTTCAGCCTCAGTTTGGACACTGCCCACTTACCTGAGATGCAGAAGTGTTTGATGTGTGCCCATCAGGACTCCTGCAGCAGGGGTTTTCATGTGTAAATCAGGCCTGGCTGGTCTCAGAGCATGTGCGTCTGGACAGGTGGAAGTCAGTCTGTCATGACTTCTTATAAAGCTAAAGATTAGCCTTTGACTTAAAGCAAAAGGCTCATCCTTTGAGTCTTGTTCCTGCCTGGGCACTGAGGGTGAATTACCTTATTGCCAGAGCTGCTCAGAGTATTTTAAGGATCGCAGGCCTCAATAATTATGGGGAAAAATGGCCATGCTAAGGATGCTTAAGTTTTGAAGATACCATCTAGCCTCTCAGTGCTTGTGCTTTGCTATGGTAATTGAGAGCATTTTGTTCCCGTTACCATGGGGACGTTCATGTTCTGAGTTGTAGCCACTCTTGGTGTCAGGTCTCTCTGCCCCAGGTACAGGAGTGGATGAGAGTGCACTTGTCTTTTCCAATGGTGCCTCCCCTCTGACCAGCAATCAGGATCCAGTAGTTATTCTGTCCATCCCTGAGTGAGAGGCTGTGGCTGCTGTGCCACATTGCACTCACTTCTTTTTGGAGTGCAATTTTTGCTGCAGGAACCTTTGAAGTTACATTTCTTTCAAGGGACTATGCAAAGGCTCCTTAAATATGCTGGATCGATGGCAATATTTAAAAATACACCAAAAAACTCCTTGGAGAACTCCATACTTTCAAGAACAAGCCATAGCCTTATCTGTAGTGACAAGTAGAGGTGCATATCCTTGATCTGCACTGCATTTGACTGCCATTTTGACAAGCAAAAAGACCCAACACCATTAAAAAAAAAGAAAAATGGTTCCCTAACTAGAAAACTTACACTAGTGTTATCTGAGCTCTTATGAAAACCCATCATAAGTTGTAGGTTCCCTACATGACTAAAACTTTGCTTGGTTTACTGACAAACAGTTCCCTTTGCTGAGAACACCACATCTATGCTGGATTTCCTGAGGAGTTAATAAGTTGTCCAAGTTAGGCTATCAAATTCCTAAGACCCCTTGTTTTAGTGACCTAGAACTGTTTTAAACATTTAACTTGACTTGGACTTTTGACTTTGGCTTCAAGCTCCTAGCAGAGTTTGTGTATTACTCTGAAGAATGGCAGCATTTTACTATCATAATTTTCTGACAGGTACTTTATAGACTGGTGCATGATTATGAGTAGCATTTCATTTTGCTAACTAGACAAGAAGGCATATGGAAATTTTGCATATGAGCATTTTATAACTAATATAACCCATAAGTATTTTATAGACTGATGGATGCCACTGGGGAAAAGAACTCTCCCTGAACATAAGACCTTGTGGCACAGTGAGTAGCTGGGAAGATTCGTCCTTAACTTGAAAGTAGTTGTACATTACAAGCTTTGCTGATATAGTAACACAAAAAAATCTGGAAAAAAAAAATCTTAGAGCTGATTGTTTCCATATTCAAATTCAGGAAACAGATGAATGAATCAAAAGACAATCCCTTTCTGGGTTGGTGCCTAATTCAAGATGAACATGGTTCATGGGAGTATCAGAGCTCTGAGCAAACTCCTAGAGCCTTCCCTTGGTCTATTTGGGCAAAAGTTTTGTGGTTTCCTGGACCACTTGTTGAAAGATGTCTCCACCTCTGCTTGCTGTGGATAGCTTAAGAGAGATGCAGAAGAGGTTTCTGTTGGTGCTCCACTGGGCCCTTCAGACAGATATTTATCTCCAGTACCAATTCAAGTGTGGACATAAAATTACAAGGAAGCAAGCTTATCCGGCTGAAACTGTGTTAACATGCACACTGCAACTGAATTTACATGGTTTTCAGTCTGGCTACAGCTGTTGCCTGGTTTATTTCTCAATCCTAGCACAATCAGAAGCAAAGGTTCATGAAAATATAAAGAATTGGGACTGATATTAAAGCTAGAGGTATGAGCCACTTTTATAGCAAAAAATGCTTGGTGCTGTGGAAGATTATGAGGACAAAAAGAAGTATAAATCTCTGATGTGCCTCACTGATTGAACATGGGAAGATAGCAAACCAGGCAATGGTGTATCCTCAAGAATGCTCACTTCCCAACACTCTCAGCTCCTTTATGGCTATAGTTTTCCCTGAAATCTGTGTGCAGAAACAAATGTTTGTGTTTGTGAAGTGTCTGAATGGCTTCACTCCTCTTCCAGGAATGCAGTGAAGCTACAGGGAGTGAGGCCATGAGTGTCTGGATTTGAAAAGGATTTTAGGCATTAACATGCTCAGAGTAGCTGAATTAGTATATGCCCTGAGTCCCTGTCTGCTGAACTTGGTGCTCCAACATCAGCAGATGCTTCTGTTGGAGTCACAAATAAGTCTTCACCTCGGCTGCTGAGGCCAGAAAGCCAGTTTTGCTGGGCAAGGGTGATGGGTTAATGCAGGGGAAAACAGACTTTGGTATCCAGCTTTAAGGGCGTTACTTGTACTTCTGGTGCTGGCTCCCAGAATTGCTACTGTTTGGCACTAGGAATTGGGAGATGAGACATACAAGCAGCATGAAGGTTCAAGAGGGAGTGTTGTTCTGCCTGTGGAGACAGGCAGGGCAAACCTGAAGTGAAACACAGCCTACGCCTCTCTGTGAAACTATACCTGGCTTCTTTGCTCAGCAGGATGTGAAAGTTTGCAAACTAGTGGCTTTTCAAAAAGCTTTTAACAGAAAAAAACTATTAATTTGTCTGCATGCCTAGTAAGTGCAGGGAAACAAATGGCTGATTTTCAGTCTAAAAAGGTGGAAATGTCTTTTGCTAAAAGTTCCATAGGATTTTCCTAAGTGAAAACAGATGGAATTTTGTTTTTTTTAAAAAGTTTTTTGAAACTTAAAAAGTAGTTTTCCTGTGTCCTATGCATATGTATTCTCTTTGAGTGTATGATTTCTCGTAGTGCCTGTGACTTACGAGAACACTTTTCTTCTTTTTTATTGATGGGTGTTATTTGGCAACCAAATACACTGTTTATCTCTTCCACTCTTTTTGTAGGTTGCTAATAATTAAACTGCTGAGTGAGAACTCAAAAAGTTTAACTGCTTTGTTTAACCAAGTGCACATAATTCACTTGGTAGGAGTGGTTCTCTGTGTGTTTTCTGTACAGAGCAGGTTCATCTCCCCTGAAGTCTGCTGGTAAAGAAAGGACAGAGCTATGTTACAGCATGCTTAAAGCTATTGGATGCTGTCGAAACAGGAAATATTAATATTGCTCTGGAAACAGGATTTATAGCACATGTGAGCGTGCTACATCAAGTCCAGTACTTGAGGCAGGGAATAGGAAGCATGCAGATTTTTAGCTCGTCTCTTCTGTCAAGTGGGGTTCCAGTTACATAATTTTTCTAGCTCAAAGTTTGCTCGATACTGTTGCTGGTTTAAGCAGACTGTTTTACTAGGAATAACCCTACGTGTAAGGCAGGAAAAAAAAAAAAAAAAAAAAGCCAGTCAGTGACAGGCAGGACTGGTGGGTCATATTTCAGTGCGATGATAAGCAAGTGTGCTCTCCCGTGCTTGCTCCTTGCAGGAAATTATTAACCCGCTGTGTTTGCTTCACTTGTTCAGGCTGTTTCGTTGTTTTTTTGGAACAGGTATCCTTGAACTACTGCGTGTTGTGGAATGAAAGTGCAGGTGCTGGGCAGGGAGGAGCTGTGCCCACCCTGGCCTGGGGACCGTGACTGTGGGGCAGGGTCGGGTGCCCCCATCCTGGGGAGGGATGCCTGCTGTACACACCTCATTTGCTGATCCTTGATGGGACAGACTGGTACAAGAGCTGTGTCCTGCACAGCCCATTCATGGATCAGCACTTCCTGCACCTTGGCACTTATGTTCACCTTCAGAAAACAGCAATGTTCCCTGCAGAGAGATGCCTGCTGGGCTTTGGAGAGGTTTGCTGAGTGTATACTGCCTTAATTTCACTGCTGGGGGAGAAGGGGGCTGCTAAGTATCTGACACAAGGATAGGGTTGTGCTGGAGACCAGCATGTTGCCCTGGCACTACTCCAGTTAGGTTTTGCCAGTTGCTGTGGCACAGGCAGAGTGCCCCAGCCCACGGTGGTGAAGGGCTGTGGGGCAGGCAGTGCCTGCAGTGACTTCTCTGGTGGCCAACAGCCTTGGTGGGGTGGCAGGAGAGGGAGGGGATGGGATACCAAACCAGATGGTGTTCCTATAAGCTCTGCACAATGAAACATTTAGCTTCTAAATATCTTTTGAAACGTGTAAGCAAATAAACAGCCATTAAGAACCTGTGCTGATGGCTGATTTCAGTGTTGAATTACTTTTTCGTTCAGATGAATATGCACTAGCAAGAAATACTTATCCAGAGGGATTATGCCAGCTCTTTGTTATCATTTATTGCCCAAGCTGAGGTTGTCCAGCTATAAATTCTTCAGGAATCAGATTCAAGGAGCACTTCAGAGCTCTGACTCACAGCAGCTGGCAAACTGTTGCCGGCCCGTAAAGATTTTCTGCCTCCAGGTGTGGTCCCGTCCTGTCTGCCAGCCAGGCTCCAAAGCTGTTAGAAACTACTGTCCTTGTCTCAGGTGCCTGTCTTGGCCTGCGTGTTTCACACTACGCAGCCCATGGCTTCTGCTAAAGTGAGTGATGAAGGATGTGGTCTCTCCCGTGGACTCTGACCTGCTTCTTTGAAAGTGCAAAAAAAGGCTTTTGTGCTATCTAGCAAGGTGCTTAAAACAGCTCTTGCCAGGCTTCAAAGTGCATAGAGGAATTTGTAGTTATGCTTGCTATCAATCCTCTACTGTCCTTCCTGAAATTAATAACAACCTCCTGCATTTGTGCTGGATTTATAAAACTGCTCTGTAAACTGATTATATTTGTGGGATAGGAGCCTCCTTTTCTGGGAGGAAAGTACAGATTAATCCAGAGGCAGCTGGAATGGGAAATGCCCAAAATCTGTACAAAAGTGTGCTTCATTAAGGCAACTGCTTTTTCACAGGGTTATAGGGTTGAACTATAAGCTAGCAAATGTTTCACCTGTGTTTTAAGGGCGTTGTTTCAAAGAAGTTTTTAAGAATCATAGGTGAGTACTGGAGCTACTTGTCCCTAATACTCTGGCTGAAGTATTAGAAACAAGGTAAAAAAAAAAACCTTGGACTAATCAAGGACACTGATTTTTTGAGAACAAAAAATCTGCGTCCAGGGTTAGCATCATTGATAAGATGCTGTTTTTTAACTGGTGTTATTTGCACTGGGATCTCATCTCCTGCTTTTCTGCAGACTACTGTAACTGTTGAGGTTCCAGGAGCCTGAACTTATCTTCATTTGCTCTGTCTGCTAAAGACAGCTTCACCTCTTGCCAGCATGAATATCCAATCTGTCAGGTAGCTAATCTCTCCTAGCAGAGCTGATTTGCATTGCTGGATTTGCAGTAACCTCTGGTCTGCGCAGGGGATGACTGCAGGTCTGACAGTTTCATTTGCTCATGAGGCAGGAGGACTTTCTGGCCAGGTGGGACCTGTGGCAGCCAAAATTTAGAGGTGTTAAAATTGCTCTGGAACTACACCCTGAAATTGTGGGTTTGAGTGTGCTTTCAATCAACTCTGCTGGTAGAAGAAGTGGTCTTGACTCCTCCTATGGAATTATTTTTGGCTGGACTAAGTCCCCAGTCTGGTTTGCAGCATGGGCCTGCAGGCAGGTCTGCCAGCATGATGAAGTAGCTGGAGTAGGGATGAGCACCAGCATCTGGAAGAACAGCAGGTCAAGCTAAAGTTGTACTACTGCTGCACACAGAGATCTGGAAAGCGTGCATGCAGTGGGGCAGGAAAACGTGCAAGCAGAACTCAAAGGTGGACTGGGGCACACAGGAAGGAGCATCACGTGCATTGCCCTGGTGTCCCGCTGCCTCTGCTGAGGTGCTGCTGGCACCCTTGTGCCCTTTCTGCCTGAAACAGCTGGGGCTGCTTTCAGCTCTCTGTTGCCCAGGGAGTTTTGAATTGCAGAAATATTTTTGAGGTAATCTAGTGCTGTAATTTCACAAATCCAGTATGTCAGTAAAGGCATGGCAGTGTTTGTCCAGCAGTGCTACAGTGGTAAGAAAATTTGAAGAAACTTTGAGTTCTAGACTATTCAAACAAGAAAGAACAATAAATGTTGTTTTGGTTTTTTGCTTTTTTTTTTTTACACAAAGTGAGATTCAAGATGCTTTTTCAACCTTTTTTTTTTTTTTTTTTTTGTAGCTGATATAATTGCTCTTGACTTGTGGGACCTCAAAACTGTGGGGATGAGATATAACTTGTGGCATGTGATGCTTATTTCTGGGATTTTTAGTTTTTTCAAGATAACTGATTTACCCAAGCTGACTGGATGATTTCTGTTCAGTGGTAAACAGCTCTACAATTCCATATCTTCTCAATACAGTATAGCAGAATGAATATCAGCATGGATAGGTTGTGGTGTAACTGAAAAGGAGCACGAAGGAGTCCTGGGTAGAGCAGGGATTATGTTTAGAGAAATCTGGGGCAAAGCTTTTACTGAGGAAAAATGTCAGCTGTTTTAAAACGAGGCACACAATAAACATGATTTCACTACATCTGAGCTGAGAAGTTGTTTTGAATACTGCTTTTCAGAGCACAGATTTCTTCACTGGGATTTAGTGGAGGCTGAGAGAAGAACCAGCTTTGGCTTGGCATTTGAAGCTGCATGGCAGCTGATTATTGTAAGTGGATACACAACTTACCTCCAAGGACTGGATGGGACTGCTAATTTATATCACCTCTGAGTATGGTAGTGATGTTTAACAGATGGGTTAGAATAATCCAGAAAGTACACAGCTTTTTATCACTTGTAAAACCAGCCGCTTGTGCTCCAACTTATATCTACACACAGAAAAAAAGAAGTAAGACCACATGGTTTTGCTGAAGATTACACGGATATGAGCTGTCCTAGAACAAAATGAATCGACTTTCTTAGTACTGTGGTTAGCAACAGGCAAAACTAGGGCTGGTGTTTCCTATAACACTGAACCATGGCAATAACACTTGGTAGTTTCCTCTTTCTTTTGGGGGGGATGGGGTGGGGGGAGGAGGCAGAGGAGAGATCAGTTTTGTTTTGTTATTGCCACACTTAAAGTTAAGTATCTTTATGAATGTTTGCAGAAATTTCTGGTGAAAACAGAGGTGGATTTCTATAAGGTTCATCTGTATTCGTTTTCCTAACGCTGTGTCAGGAAGGTGCTGACTGGTGGGCTGGAAATGCTGCCCATTTACAAGCCTATCTGGACTCTCTGAAACGACAAAGAGATGAGCAGTTAAGAATTTTGGGCTCCTATAGCAGTAGCAGAAGTTGTCTCCAATAGCTTATTGGGCACAGAGTGTGAACTGAAAACCAGGGCAAAACTTGGAAAAATAATTGTTACAGGCTGAGCAGAAGTCTTGGTTTTTGCAAAGAAGCAGTTCAAGAAAGGAGGCAAACTACAGCTATGCAAAAGATTATAAAATCCTCTGCCCAGCCCTTACACGTGCAAAGTTCTTTTTTGGATAGAGACTTCAAAATCTGCAAACGCATAATTTAGTTGGCCATTAAGTTTATGTACATTGCTTGCACTGTTGTTGCCATAACAGTGGTTGAATGCAAGTTACACTTCCTCTATTTTGGTGGCCTTAATATTGCTGTTTCAGGCAAAATACTTGTTTTGGGGAGCTTCTGATATGCTCCTGATATTTTTTACACAATTGATATTTGGCACTGTCACTGTGATCCTCTCATTAGAGGAAATGTGCCCAGAGGTAGTGAGGAGGCTGTCCTGAGGTCAGTATTTGCCCCAGTAACTCAGAAATTACTTTGCATTATAAGGTAGATATAAGCAAATAACCTGAAAAATCAAATGATTCAAGATGCTACGGACAAAGTTTCTCTCAGATTAGAGGAAATTTACTAGAACAAATACTCATACTTGGAAACTTGTGAGTGTGCGGTTTGGGTAAAAATTATCTCTTGGGTGCAGCTGTCAAAAACTTGTCCTAGAAATGAAAGTACTTGGTTTATTGATAAGTTAGAAGCAACATCTAGCTTGCTCTGTATCTGATTTTGCAGTGATACATGCAGTGGTAGATGTGTCATTGTCACTCAGAACAGCTTTGAGTTTCAGTAAATATGTGCTGGATGTGCTGACTTAAAAGGTCGAGAGTTGCCTGCTCTTTTCAAGCCTTGCTCAAAGGTCTGTTTTTCAAGGCTCAAACATTCTGTGATTTTGTTCTCTCCTATGGTTCTGACTCCTGATGAAGAAGGAAAAAATAATTCATTTAACTAGATATGTATGTCAATGTGAAATAAGGGTCAGAGTTGTCCAGAAATCTGTGGGCAAGTGCTCTACAAGCAATGCCTGCCTGCCTGTGCAGTGTGGTCCTGAAGTGACCTACCCGGGAGTACTGGGAGGAGGTTATGGCAGGTTACCCTGGAGCCAGCAGTATCAGCTCCACGACTTTTGCAAACACTTGCTTATTGCTTAGTGAAGGCAGCCAACAGACCTCAAGTGATAACTGAGGTCATTGCTGGCCTGGCACTGCCCCTAAACTGAGTACCTGCACAGGTAGACTGCATGTGCCTTCTTCCTGCAAGAATTTATCATCTCACCCACGAGGCAGGAACAAAGAAGGTGCATCTCCATCCACTGTGCCTTTCTGCCTCAGTGTGGACCAGCACAGTCAACAAAGCCAAGAGGTTTTGGAGTGAGATTCTAGCTTGTGAGCCTGATATTGTGTCTCCACCCTTTGTTTTGTGGCTCCTGCTTGTGCTGGGCCATATCAGTTGTAGAAACAGCTACCAAATGTACAGTAGTTTTTAGCTTGTTCAACAAGCAGCTCACCTGCCATCCCAGTGGAGTTTGGAATGCTGGAAGGAGGACAGGAACTGCCATGGCTCTGCTCTTCTCTGCCTCTGGGTGCCCAAGGGTCCTGCTCATCACTTACCATGGTAAACTTACCATATCTATATGTATGTATTATGCAACATACAGCATTTATTTGTTCTTGTGAATTTGAAGCCATTTTTGTATTTAAACCGTTTAATCTCATTGTCTGGGTCTGTAGCTGCAAAATAAATTTTTAGTTCTATTATCCCTAATATGCAAGTTTTTCTTCTCCCCTGTAAGGTTAAACAAAAAAATAAAAGATCCATTGTGCCTATTAGTCAAAGAATTTGAATTACAAACTTTGAAGATATTGTGACTGTAGTAGTTAATTAGGAATGAAAGCCTAGGCAGGCAGAGGCAGATGTGCTCTTGCAGTTTAATCTTGTGGTATATTCACATGCTTACATTTGTGTCTTGAAGGAAGAATGTGCTGCACCATTTCAGGTGTTTTCTGGAGCTCCTTTCAGGATGTGGAAAAAGTGAGCAGATGGTTTATTCAGACCTTGTTAGAGGGACCCTGCAACAGACTGGCTGTGAAAAAAACAGAAGATGATGAATTGTCAAAGGAAGAATAAAGACCAGATGTCAAGGCTGAGGGTTTCTAACTGCAGTCTTTCTCATGGTGATTGCCAATTTACTCAGTGATTAAGTGGTGCTCTTGCTCTATGGCTTTTCCTAGACAGGTGTTTCAGTTCTCTGGAGTCTCATGGTTCTGACCAAGATTCCTACAGTTCTACAGTCTGAGTTACTTAGTGACCCAGACACAGCTTTCTCCAAAGATTCTCTTCCAGAATTCCTGCCTGTGCTCCTTATTTTCTGTTCTTTAAGCTGCACTTTACCACATTTCTTTCAGTTGGTTACTGTACTGAGAGTTTGGCAATAGGAAGCTTTTTGGTTTCAGCTCTCCCATGATCTGCATATTGAATCCATTTGATAACTCTCTCCTCCCAAACTTTTTAGTAGGTCTGAGTTGCTCATCCCTTCCCCTCTCTCTCACTTCCCCTGTCCCTGTTCTTGTCTTCCTCTTTTCTTGCATTCAAGTGTAGCCTTCCCTAACCAGCCCCTGGGTAGCAGAGGTTTGCTGCAAATGTATTTGTGTATCGCTGTCCTGGCCTCAAGTTGTAATGTAGATCAGTTTTTCGGCATTTTCAAGACTGAAACAGAAATTGAGCAAGGTCCTGATGTAGCCGGAAAACCTGTGCAGCATTTGCAGAGCATTATCTTAATTAGCTACTGTTTAAATGGCAATCTGTGTTTTGAATTCCTACCAAGGAGTAACAATAGAATCAGAAAGTCTTTGTGCTATTTTGTGTGCTTTTCATTGTGGACTTCAAGTAGTTTGCCTTTGGTGAAGCATCAGTAGCTCTTGTCAAACATGCCTACCCTCCTTAGTCCCTGGGTTCCCTCTTTGCCACAGTAAGCCTTGTGCTTTATTCTGGCCCTGTGTGTTGGCTGAGGTGTCTTAAACAACACAATTAGGATGATCTTACTGTTGCCAGGCCAGAAGTTTTGCTATGCAAAAGCTAAGAGGAGTGCCACAGAGGTGTGGGTAGCAATGTGTGTGAGCACATGATGGGCAGACAAGCCTAAATTTGGATTTCCCACTGCTACTATAGTGAGTTCTGTCTGTGCCCTGCCCTTTCTACTGTCAGTCTCCAGCCCCACTTTCCTGTTCTTCCACTCCACTTTTGTGGCTTTCTGCCCTGCCACCAGTGTTGATGGGTGGGGCTGTGGTCTCAGGCAGTGGTGTGGTGTGATTACACACAATAAAAGTTGCCTTTGAGCTCTGCACAAGGCTGCAGGCACAGTCACCTTTCCTGTTAACTTGCTCCTTACATAGGGTGAATGCCTTTTAGATTAGCTTCTTTTTGGTTGGTTTTTATTTTTAATTTTTTTAGCATTTTAGTGTCCACAAGTGTCCTTTTATGTAGGTGTGTGTATACATTTGATGTATTGATTTACGTGCAATTCTCTTCAGAGAGATTAAATATAAACTGCCTAGTACTAGAAATAAATTCAATGGCATTTTTAGGCAAAATACTTGCATTTGTCTTCTGACTAAATCTAATTACAGGGTTGATATTGAGGCACACTAGAGACACTAGTATTTTTCTGTCTTTTGTAGTTGTATAGTGCATTTTACTAGCCTGACAAGATTAGACTGTCTTTCTCATTGTTTACAGTCTGCCTGTGTTAAATTGAATTGAGGTCACAGTAGGTAAAATGAAAGGAAATGGTACCATATGATAAAATTTTGGCTGTTTGATTTATGATTTTAATTTATATTCCTAATAAAAAGCGAGCAGGTTAAAGTAATTCCAGTGAAATTAACAAAGCAAAAGGTAAGTGTGTCAAAATACATAGAATTCAAATTGCAAGTTCTTTATTTAAGAAAATAGCAAATAGGTAAATGTGGCAAAGGAGCCCTTGACACCTTACTGTTTTTCTCATTAACTAATCCCTGGAGAAAGAAAGCTTTTTCACATGTGCAGTGTTCTTTTGAATGCCTCGAGTGTTATAAAAATCATTGGTTTTTTTAACCCATGTGAAAAATGTCATTTTTGCGGTAAACACATGTAAACTAGATAAACCTTCCAACCAGAGGTGATACCAGTATAACCTTCTGAAAGCTGCCTTGAAGTTTGGCTGTGCTGATGTGTTTGGTCTAAGCATGTTGAGATAGTCTAGTGATAGTGTTCCCTGCCTCTTCAGGGTCCATCAGACTGAGTGCTTTCTTAGACTTGTGACTTTTTTTGGAACCTGTCATGACTGAGCATGAGTGAAAAAAAAAAGTGAGTGAAGAGTGGTGAGATCAATTGTCTCAGTTGACCTAAAAGTTTAAGGTCATAGAAAAGAGCTAGGGTTTTAATGGTGTTTCTTGAGCACCTGAATCTTGGGAAAACCTGTTGTGCCTTGAACTGACCAGTTAGCAAAGATAAACAGTTACAGTTTTATTAAGCAATTACACTAAGCATGCTGGAGACAGTGAGACCAGCAGTTAAATGCTGGTGGAAGTGGTTGAGCAACAAGCTGATACATTGCATTCCATGTTTGTAATTTAGATGGCAACACCTGCAGCTAAATGAATATGGTTGGGTTTTCGTCTGCTTCCTTCAATTCCTTCATTACTTTGTCTCCTTGTTCTTCCAAACATACTGAACAATTATAATGAAGTTAAGATAAAATGAAACATTGTTTTTCTGCATAGAGTTAAATTACCCTGTAGGAAAGAGATGTCCATGCTCTAGTATCCTCATACATTAAGGTAATATTGGAACTAATTATTGTCTTTTAGTATTTACTTCTACTGAAGTCCCATGTGATGGTACTGCACAAAGCTGGAGGTTTAAAAGCAGACTACAGGATGTGTATACCTGTAAGCAGAAAACTGAATGTTAAACTTTCTGGCAGCACATGTAGTCACTTGCTCAATGCCAGAGCCATCTTGTGTCTGTGGTTAAATGAGACTTTTTCTGAATTTTGTGGGGGCTGAAGTATCTTGAGACATGTCTGAGGAGACCTACAGACTTTTGCCAGTGTCTGGCTGAAATGAAGTGGTTTTGACACTTGGCTCCAGGGGCATGGAATGTGATTGCTGTTGCATCACTGGCCCCTTGTATGACAGTCCCAAGGTCCATGTATTGCAATAGTGCTCAGTATCTGTAAATGGATGTGGCTGGCCTTGTGGTAGCCAATGTATGAGACTGAAATAAAACCTTTATCAAGGAAATGGCAGGAGGAGCACTCAGGAAAGTAAATGCACAGGAATGAGGCTCTCTGAGAAAGCTCTGGGGAAAGACTGGTTTAGCAAACATTTTTAATTTTATGTCAGGATGTTTTTTACTGTAGGTCTGTGTTCAACACTCCCATGCTAATGGTGCATGTTTGCTCTCCCTGTTTGTGCAGTGTCTGGCAGTTAGATGTAGTCCAGAACAGTGGCCCCGGAGATCCTGTGTGACACACAGTTTGTGAGAGTGGATAATATCTGTCTGCTGGCCAGAAGATGCATTTGTATTTTTGTTTGAAAATATGAGCCTGCTTGCTTTGACAATGAAATAAATAGATTAGGAGAGATGTAGCCATTTTTAAGGGAGAGAGTAGTTCAATGTTGGAAATGTTTGAAAAACTACATATTGAAGACCCCCATTCTTTAAGTATATTAGTCTACTTTCTCATGTGAATCTGCCCTTCAACTTCACAGCTGTGGTAGGTTTTTTAGTGCTTGCAGTGTCTGCCTTTGTCTAGAGCCTTCCTTGGTGCAAATGTTCAGGGAATGGACTGAATACCCCTAACTGGAGACACAGAAAGAGGTTCAGACCGTCTGATCTCATTACTGTGAGCCACATGCTAGTTCCTTGCAATAAGACTTTTTGACAGAAGTCTACAGAAAGCTGTTTTCATCAAAAAACCTTGAATTTTTCATCCAAAGATAAAAAACTTCCAGCATAACAGTAGACCCGTAGATGCAAAATACCTTATTAGCAGAATACCTGTAATAGGTATTTAGTGCTGTAAAGCTGTTTTTTCGTAGCAGCCTGTTGAATTACTTCTATTCACATAGTTATAGTTGGCACACTTTCTTCTGCATATTTAATAAACTGTTACATTAGATACCTGCAAGTTGATATTGGGTGTGGAGGCTTGAGGGGAACTCCATCTCCTCATAGCTTTGAGAACTGTTTCTGGTATCTGTACATGTATCTTCTCCCTATATTTTGCAGCTTTCTGGCAGCTCTGAGCTCCTGTCCTGTTGCAATGAGGACAGCCTGGGGAGCAGTGAGCCTGCACCAGAGCATTGCCAGCTCAACCTGCTCCATGTACAGGGCTGGTGCTGTATTGGTGCAGTGGACCATGAGCTGCCAAACCAGGAGCACCCATGGAGTTGAAATACCCAAGGCATGTATCCATGGGGTGCTAGGTACCTGAGACTACAAATTTTACTAGGAATAAAAAGAAGGCACAAAAGATGAATTTATTGGCCTCTTTCAAACTAGGACAAGATTGTTGTATGTTCTCACATAACATAAGGTTTTAAGTGACTGTTACCATCTAAAATGCAGCTAGCTTCTTCTTAAAACTACAGCACTGAATTGTGATAAATGCTTAAGGTCCTCGCAGTACAAGGAGACATAGATGGGTGCTGCCTAGAGCCTTTTGTACTGGGCTCAGCTGTCACTGGGCCTGGCTACGGCCAGAAAACACTCAGAAGTTTTTGTGCAAAGGCTCCCTGGTTTGTTTTTTTTTTTCCGGTTGTAGCATGGCTGTGTTGAGTACTTTTGACTGTTGTAATATTGGATGGAGGGTATGAGTTGAGAGGAGGAGGAAGGAAGGCATAAGGGGGACATACACAGAATTTGCAGAACTTCTTGCCAGTGGACTGAAACCCTGCCTTGCCTTGCTTACTGTGTGGCTCAGACAGCAGACAGATGAGACTGCCAAATGTGGTTAGCTAATATTTAATTCAAACACTCTAGTGAAAAGCTTTTATCCCAGCATTTTACAGTATTTGGTCCTATCTCTCTTTTTTCCCCACCCCCACCCTGACTTTACAGATTCTGTTCTATCACTGTAAGAGGATTTTTTTTCTCTCCATAGTCTGTTATGTCTTGTTCATTGAGCTTCCCTGTTGTGGTGCCAAAAGAACTCTCCTCCTTATTGCTCACGTCTTGCTTTCCATGGGAAAAGGTCTCTGGTGGCAGGAAATTGCGGGGGATTGGCCCTGGGAAATAAAAGCTTCTGTTCCTTTCTTTGCCTTCAGTGTAAGAGGTCCTTTGGTATGTCCGTGGCAAATGCCTTATTAAAGGGCCTGCCTGCTAGAAGCAGCCACGTGCTGTTCTTGAACTGTTGCAGATAATCAGATGTGAGAGAGAAAATGAACGACCAGGAAGCTATAAGTGCTGTTGCAGGATTTGCAGGGTTTTTTTTACAGTTTCAGTTTTTTCAAGATAACAAAAACTCTTTGGTAAATGGTTATACCTGAGTAACTTAAAGTTTATGCCTCATAAAGTATGCCATGAATTTGTATTCAGAAATTGTAAAAAATATTACTTTTCCTTGCGTGCTCTTTTGTTACATACTACAAAAATTTTAAGTTTAGCACCATTTAAAAGTGCAATCCATGGATCCATTGACATGCAAAATGTTGCAAGTTAGACCTGTGAAACATCTCTTAGTTAATGTAAATTCTAACATAAACTAATGTGACCAGCAGGTCAAGGGAGGTGATTATACCTGCTCCACTCCAGCTCATCTGGAGTGCTGCATCCAGCTATGGGGCCCAAGCATAAGAAGGATGCTGATCAGTTAAAACAGGTCTAGAGGAGAAGGCCACAAAAATGATCAGAAGGCTGAAACTTCTGTCCTGTGAGGAAAGACAGAAAATTGGGGTTGTTCTGCCTGGAGAAGGGAAGGCTCTGGGAGACCTTATTGTGGCCTACAATAATGATGGAGAGGCACTTTTTATAAGGGTGTGTAGTAATAGGACAAGGAAAAATGTCTTCAAACTGAGAGAGGATAGATTTAGATGAGACACTAGGAAGAAATTCTCTAAAGGTGGTCACGCACTGAAACAGTGATTAGATTTCCAGTAAACTCAGTATCAATGCAAATTATCTCTGATCTCGGGACCTCCAAACGACCTCCTTGTCGTGGATGTAATATGAGGATGAACTCTGAATTGGATGACATTTACAGAAACAGTACTTATTTTTTAAATTCTTGTGTAAAGTGACCACATCTCTGTGAATCTGAAGTTCTGATTCTCTTTCCAGATTCTGTTAGTAAGGTCATGGTTCCAGTGACTCTTGTGCACCTGGGCTGGTTGTTAGTTTCAGTAATAATATTACATCTTCAGACACAGTGACTCTATTTCTGAAAACTTGCTTGAATTCAGAAATTTGAGATGTTTTCATGTTGTCTACTAATGCTGAGTCTGACATAGTAAATCCTGCAGGCACCTTCGGTTTAGCTGTCAACTCTGTGGGCACCAATTGGCATAGTTCCAAGGATTTGCCAACAACTGAAGTGACTATCTTGGACCAGGGCACATCAGAAAGTTTTTGCAATTCATAACCAGACCCCAAACATCAATTAGTCCTAGATACTGCCTACACAGGACAATTTTAGAATGAGGAGGGTGCATGTAAGTGCAGTGTGTCAGTTGATGGAAGATGACCAAGTCTTCAATTTAGGAAAACTCCTTGGTAAACATTTACTTTTGTGCTAAATATGTAAAATATACAGACATAGGAAGCTGCTAGTAGAATGTTACTTTATTTCTGCAGAATCAGTTGTGGGAAGAATTAGAAAGTTGGTGTACCATACTGAGTTCCAGAATAAATCTCTCATGTGTGGCAATTTAAGCTTGAGTACTGCTCACTGGTCCATGTGTTTCATACATCCTTTGCCTTTACTGTTTTTTCATGAAGAAGTGCCCATGAGTGAGCTTAGCATATTTTGTGTCTGCTGACTCCTGGTAACAGGTGGTCAACATCTACAATGAATTGAAATAGAGAACTTTAAGGCTAGCATTTTTATTAATTCTTGTTGGTTGACCAGATGCACTCTTAATATTCCCTCTTCAAGGCGATATTTTATATTTTTCCTCTGAATTTGAAATTAAGTCACATCATTAATGAATTTGATTGTAAGATATTGTTTAGATGCCTCTTTTCCCTCTGTGTAGCTTTCAGGTAGAGCCTTGTTCCATGGCACTTGGATCTTCTCAGCTGGAACATTTTTGTGTCAGGATCCTGCTTAGTAGAGGTCCTCAGGTGAAGCCCAGCCCTGGTTACTCTGCCCCACAACACCCTTTATTTCAGCACTCTATTCCTTTGAGAGCTGAGCATTATCTAAAAGTTACTGATACAGCAGAAATATATTTATTCTTCCATCAATCTTCCTAGTCTTCTGACTAATACTTGCTCTGTTAAGCAGAAATACTGGGCTTTGCCTCCAAACCAAACTTGCTTGTGTGTTGAACATGGTGTGGCTGACTTGATGGGTGCTCTCAGGATGTTTGAAGAAAGATGTATGCAGGGCTCTAGTCAAAGACTGAAGCCCTTGCCAAAATACATTATTATACACTGGACCTTAAGAACCAAAGTCATCAAAGTAATTGCCTCTGCAGCTCAGTCCTGAGGCCACCTTTATCCTGCAGGTTGTCATTTCTGTTTCTAAAGCTGCATCTGCAACCACTCTTGATGTGATAGTGCAGTTGCTTTGAAGCCAGTATGTGCTGGAGGGTAAGTGTGTAATCAGACTTGTTGGAAGCTGGTGTTGTAAGGGACTCCTCCCAGGATTAGCACTGTAGGTGTTGGCATTCCCTGTGCTCTGTATTTTCAGTGCTTAGATATCCAGCCCAAACAGGAAAGAATTTGGATTTTCAGCTTGTGAGCTGCTGATACCACCTCTAAAAAGGAGCTGGGTTGTCCACTTCCCAGTGTCTACAAGTCACTTATTTTTGAATCTTGCCCTTTCCTCTTATTGTTGCAGTGTTTACTAAGCAGAGCAACTATTACAACTCCACAATATCTGTTGGTGCCTTCATCCACTCTCTGAATCAATCTTTGCAAATAGTTTTAATGAGGGATTTGAGGCTGGCCAGAGCTGCTTGATCTGGGACGCCTTTGTTGAATGGGAGGCACCCATGGATGTGCAGATCCAGGACTAGATTGTAAAGCATTAGTGTTATTCAGGTTAATTCCTAGACTGATACTTATCAAATGGGTCATGTGGTTTTCCTTCACCTATTTTCAGACAAGCTGCCTTTTTTCTGATTTGCTTATGGCTGTGTTGAGTTGTCTTTGGAGGGCAGGAGTAAACAACTCTTTAACAAGTTATGAGGATCAGGGCATGGGAATTGTCATGGGGGATGAAGGCTTTGCCTGGTATTGACTTTCCTGCCCCAGCTGACAGGACCATAGCCAGCTAGGACAGTCAGCTGGGCTCTTCCCACAGCACTTGTCTCCAGCTATGAGCACTCATAGCTGGGAGAGCTTTTGAAAAGGGTCCCTTGATCTCAGTGTGGCAAACAATAAAATTATATATTATGTTTCAGTGTGGCAGCTCCTCAGTAGTTTTCCCTCACTCTGGAAAGTCAGGAGCCCTGTGCAGCAGAGGAGCTATGTGATGGAGTGGGAACAGCCTGTCTGGTGATACTGATGGTGGTGAGAGTGAGAGCAAGGGCAGTTGTACAGCAGCCTCCATGGCCAGTTTGCCAGGCACAGTCTTTTACCATCTGCCTCCCATGTTTGCCTCCCAACTAATGTTTTGGTTCATGGCAAGTGATATCCTGATTGCAGTATCTGAGAGCTCATTTTAGAGTGAGTCATGCCAATTGGAGCTACCAGACTTGAAAGAAACTCTAAGCAAGATGTGTATTTGTTTGATTGGTGTATGAAACATCTGCATAATTAGGAAGAGCAATCTTAGAAGCAAAGAAAGATGAGAGATATGAACTCCTATGTGGTCATTAAAGCTTAAACTGCAAATCTTAAAGCACCTATACAAGACCTCAACAAATGTATAGTAGCATCAGTCCAAAAAGTGTGTGAGTAGTGTAATTTATTTTGTGTCCTCAGTAAATGCATGTGAGGTCATTTTCCAGCTTTTGGTTTTTTTTTTTTTTTTTTTTTTTATGTACAGGTTTCAAGGTATGCAAGTACTTGCAAAGCCCTGAGTCCTGCTGTTTTTAAGTCCTGCTGCATTATACTTGAGTTGCCTGTATCCATTACCAGAAAGCTTTTATCCAGTATTTGAAGCAATTGTCAGGGAAAAGCTGAGAACATGCTCATGGCATGCTTGTGTCTGTGTGGGAATAGAGCTAACAAAACATGTCACAGTGCATTTCAGGAGGAGCAGGGGCTGTGGTTTTTTTACTGAGTATGTGTGATGGTGTTCTCAGCTAACCAGCTCGTGGGCTGCCACAGAAAGCAGCTAGCCCAGTCCTGCACTTCTGTCCCCTCCCTTGTGCCTGCTCCATTGTGCCTGCAAGTGTGCAGTGGCTCAGATCCTCCCAGAAACAGGTCTCTCTAGCAAGAGCTGCCCCCTGTTCTGGTTCACTGATGCAGCCACTGGGCTGCCAGCTATGGCATGAGAGGTGACGTGAGCATGTGGCTGAAAACCTGAAAGAATGTAGGACCACATTTTTCACAGTCTCATCAAGGCTGGAAGATACCTTCAAGATGATCTAGTCCAACACTCAGCTTAGTACAAATAGGGTGTCATTTTGGTAACTGATTTATGCTGAAGGCTATTTACGAAAGTCTCACCTGCTGTGGCTGGAATTAATCTGGAAGTCAGCACTACAGTATGCTCCTTCAGACTCACTGCTGGAAACATTTGGAAATATTGGAGAGCTGCTCACAGAGGCCCCCTCTGTACTCTACATGTGGAGAGACTGGTCATGACATAGTAGCTGTAAATAACTGGGGCCATTTACAGCTGGAGATGTGCACAGACATCCTTAATAGGCTGGGAGAGTGTTTTTATGGGAGGTGATGAGGCTGCAGCAGTAAGGAGGAGAAACCATAGGTGGTTCATTTGATTACAGCCCTCATCGCCTCCATCAGTGGGAGGCAGCTCAGCATGTTGCAGTCTCACGGGTTCCTGGAGTTGCACCAACTCCCATGTTGTCCTTGAGATACCTTTGCAGTGTGTTGTTTCTCTGTTGTTGAGGATCTGCTTAGCATGGGGCTACTCCACCTGCTTCTTGCCTTGAGCTTCCTCATGAGTCCCTAGACTGCTCTGAGGCTGTGTAAGATGAAGTTCTGCTTGCTCCCAGCCTCAGCCCCCATGTTTGAGTGCTCCATCCTGCCCCCAAAGCAGGCAGTGGCCTCAGAGCAAAACGTGCTTGGTCTTGAAGAGGAATTCACTGTAGAGAGAACAGAACACTATTGGTGGCCTAGACATCTTTGTGAACCATACTGTAAAAGGCCTCTTTTAAAGAGAAGAGATAACTGTTTTAATTTCCCTTCTTCGGTAATTAACCCGGGTTCTAAGTAAATTTGCACTAAAAATCACCTTGACTCATGCATAACTTGGTTTGGGTTTCTGTTTTCAGCTATTGTGGATGATGAAAGGCTTTCTGCAGAAGAAATGGATGAGAGGAGGCGTCAGAATATTGCTTATGAATATCTGTGCCACTTAGAAGAAGCAAAAAGGTAAGTAAATGAAACCACACTTATTTCTGGCTTTTAAATGTGGGCATTCAGGCCTGTTGTGTTCTTGAACATCATAATTTTTGATTCAACATCTTAAATTATTTGGATTAATTGAATGTCAGAATATCATAGCACTTAGTGTGAAAAGCCAATGCCCAATATGAAAGGTCTGGTTCAAAGAAAGATTTAGAAATAATCAAGGTAACATCCTGAAACTGGCTGTGGTGTCTATTTTCACCAAAATTAAGGGCTGGATAGTAAAACACAAGGCTGTAGTTTTGTGAGAAGCTGAGTCAGGCTTGTGACTAACTGGGGGAAAGTATTTTACTTCTGGCTTCTATGGCTGTTCTGCCTTCTTGTGGGAGTGACTCAGGTTGCTAAGATGGCAGAAAATCACCTGGCCTCTTACAGGTTTAATGATTGATATCACCTCAGTGTTACAATGGTAAGTGCAGGCAGGGCAATAAGATAAGATGGACTCTGCTCTTGCTTCACTTCCTGGTGGTCAGCAGCACTCATCTCTTGAAGCAGCAGCCTAATGAAAGGGCACAGAGTTTGATCACCTTTGTGCAAATATACTGTGCTATGTTCATTCTCAAAACAAATATTCAGAAGCATTTTCATAATTAGAGAGCAGGGAAACAGGGTACAATATCCTTGTGCTTTTGAAGTAGCTTCAAGTGCTGCAATTATGGCATATGTAAAAGCATATTTTATATGCTGTCTGATCAGACTTTTTCAAACATGCCTATTATACTCATGTTATTGTTATTGGCAAGACTGATAGTGTCTTGCTTCTGCTCTGTTTGTTGATGATGATGTCTTAGTTTACATCCAAAACTGTGTTTGGAAGACTTCCCTATTAATTTCTATTGAGAAAAGACTGCTTGAACTGTGACTAGTGGTACAAGCTGTGAATCCTTAGTGTGAAGATGAAGTATAAAAATCTTTGTAATTGAGTAAATCCGTGTATTTCAGTAATCTACTATTAAATTGTACTCTGGGCCTTGAATCCACATAGTTTCCTTCTCAATAGTTGCCAATGGTTTTGTCCTAGGGGCATTTTTATAAAAATTAGCCATTCTTACTTCCTCTTCTCCACCTTGTTCCATTTGGTGTAGCAAACATTGCTTCCTTTGCTGTTTCTTCCCCTTTCTCCTGCAGTGGTTCCCTGTTCAGACCTTTAAGTGGCAAGTGTCTTCCTGCTGCCAGGGAGGACTGACCTGCTCTGCATGCTTCTGCTGCCCCATTGTGCAGTTTCAAGAGGTCTAACCTCAGTCAGATGAGTCAGCTTTCTGTGCTGGCTGTGCTAAGGGAATTCCTAGCTCTTTTGCTGAGTTAGTCTTCTGTGGCTTAGGGAGCTGACTGGTCTGAGCAAGGGGTCAAAGGAGAATCTGTGCAAGCAAGAGGAAGGTGGATGGGGTGCAGCTGCACACTGGAGAGAGGGAAGGGAGCAGGTTTTACTTGTGAAGATGTTGGATCAGGTCCACCATCTCAGCTTATCTCAGTGAGTCAAGATTTGATTCCACTCAGATTTCTCTTTGGTATGTTGCAACTCCCCTACCTGCTGCCTTATGGTATATAATCTCCAAATAAAACCTTTTCTCTTTTGCTGGTATTATGACTGCTTTTTCTTCCTGACTGTCTTCAACCTTCACCTTTCCCAGGGCTACTTGTCACTTTGAACTCAAGTCCTCTAGTTAATTTGAAGCAGCTCCCTTGATAGTTCACAAAGAAATGAGAAGTTATTTTTACAACTAATGGCTTTAATTAGCATCTGCTATGAGTAGCCTCCTCCCCCTGCTTGTATTTATTTTCATAGAGATTCTTGCCACTAGCAGTTTTCTAGATGAAGCATTCCTTCAGCTCTGCAGTCCATGGTGGGACCTGACACCCAGGACAGTTACTCCCAGGGTGGTTAAGCACCTGAAGGCTTTTCTGGATCTCTTTTTGGAAAATCAGAATGTGCTGGTACTGTTCAATGGTTATTGCTTCATAAGGTGGGGATGAGTTCTGCAGTGTAAGGAGTGTTGTACTTCCCTTTTTAAGGGATTGCCACGGATGGAGCTGATGTGGCAGCACGATGCTGCTGGATGTCCTCTGCCTCAGTGCACTGGTCCCAGTGCTCATTAGGAAGGAAAGGGTGATCATGCAGGGTGTGGTGAAGGCCCTGTGAGTGCTTTTGGGTAGACAGAGCTGCTGTGAGAAAAAAGTGTTTTCACAGGAAACGTTCCCAGGGAAAGGACATCCAAAACTTCTGCTTCTTCTGGACAGAGCACCCAATTGGGTGCACCCCAGCTCTGGAGCAGTGCCAGGGAATGTGCAGGCCCTCTTCCCCTGCTGTGTACTTGTGGCAGTGGGTCTGAGTTAGGGCAGGCAAGATGGTGCCTTCAGTGTGCAAATACATTATGCTTTGGCCCATATTGGAGAGTAATAAATAGTGAAATAAGCAAGAAATAGCAAAAGATGAGGCAGAACATGACTGGGATAGCACTCTGTCAGGAGGCATATGTTTCTCACCATATTTGTTACAAAAACATTATTTTACAGCAGCTCTGCATTTTGAAATTCCAGAATTAATTAAACTGGTGAAGAATGTGTGCTTTCAGCTGCTTTTCGGATCACTGTTTGCATACTTAATTCCTGTAGCCCAGCTTTAATAAAAACTTGGCAAGTTCAGCATGAAAAAAGAATCCTGTCACTAGTAGCTGATGTTTCTGCAAATACCTTCTGAGCTAGGCACAGTGTCTGTTACACCTATGCAACATAGGAAATTGGTTTTTAAACACAATGAGCAGTCTTGTAATATCTACAGAGGTCAGTAAAGTTTGATAGGGTGTTATATTTGATACTGAGGAAAAAACCCTTTTTGTTAGATTACTGGGCCCCTTTCTTCCTGAAATTACACATCTGATAAAATTAAGTTTTGGTTGCTTGTATACATAGTTTGATTTATTACTTTTGCCTTTAAGGAGAGTCTCCTGCATACTGAACAAAAAACCAAAAAGGAGCAATAAAATGGATAGTATCTCTTGTCCTTCAGCTTCTGAGAAGAAAAAATCAAGAATATAAAATGAAGAATAGGAATTTTCTCACTTCAAGAAATGTAGCCATGGATGCCACCAATAGAAGCCCTCCAGATGTTAACCTGACATGTCCTGTATAGCTTGGAAAATCATGCTGGTAAATAGCAAAAGTCTAGGGTGGGCATGAGCAGCTCCTGTGGTGAGGTGTCACAAGCCCTCATGTCTTCTTGAATTATGTGAATTTTAGCAGGTGTATGCTCACATCTTTCCCAGCCGCAATCTGGCAAAACGAATGTTTACCACAGCATCCTCCTTTCCAAAGGAAGTACCCAGCACATCACATTCTGGCTTGGGTTTGACTTTTGCTGTTGCTTGTCTCTTTGCAGATGTTTAATTACTTCACTGTAAAGATAATACAGATTTGAAGGATTTAAATTGATTTTGAAGCTTTGGGATATAAAGGAAAGCAAATTTTCACTGAATGTGTTGTGGCTGCCTAGGCTTATAATCTTTCATAGTTAAGTAGATACTGTTTCTCTTGCCTTTCTAGAAATTATACCTTCTTGTAATGGGATTGAATTTGAACCATGGAACTCCTCATTTTACTAGCCTTGACTCTCCCTGCATGAAATGGAATATATTTGTGTTAAAAATCATATTCTGTAATTTCATAACCAGAGCTGCCAGAACTTTTTTTTTCTTGCTCAGCTGTTCAGTAAGACAGTAGCTTGTGTAAAACACTGAAGCTTTAGCTTCAATATTAGGAGAATAAAGATACAGGAAATTTCTTTTTGAGAAGTCTTTTTCTTTTTAATGTTGAAAAATTAACTTCTCATTCTTCAACTTCTTTTCAATAGAAAAGTGAATTATTTGGTTTTGTTTCCAAAACCTTCCTCTTTGATAATGTTGGTTTTTGTTAAGGGGTTTACAATGGCTGTTTGCAGTATTGGTTGATGATATGTTAGTTAGGCTGAATAAAAGTGTGCATGCAGTTAAATGTACTTAAAACAAACCCTGAATTGCTTACTTGGCTTTGGTTAAAGCCAGAAGTTTTGCAGTACCATAGCACAGAAAGCTGAATTGCCAGGTCTGTGGGACCATGGAGGGTGGCTAAGGAGGTCACTGTTCTGGGGAAGGTACTAGAGTCCTACAAAGACCTGGTGTGCTAGCAGTGAATCCTGCCAGGTTTCATGTTGCTTTTTCTCCAGGAGTAAAATTAGGGCAACCATCCAGCCCTGGCAGGTCATGAGTGAATTAATGTTGCTCAAATGCTTTCAGACTACAGGAAATATGTAAAGATTTGTGCCCTTGCAATATAAAATATTGTAATCTAACTTTAAAACTTCCTAATTATATGCAGAAAATGTTAAAATATTTCTTAGTGACGTTTCATATGAGTTTGTCAGAAAATTCTTTTGGGATTGGTAGTCTACCATCAGGTTGTAAATTATGAGCTTTGCTTTGTATCCCCACCTCTGCCTGCTTTAAGCCAAATAAAGTACTAGTAAACATAGCTGGCAGCTCCTCTCTAAAAGTCAAATGTTTGAAATTAGGGTGTGTCATGAGACTAAATCTTTTGACGAAACCTACTTAGATATGTTATACCTCTAGCTGCAGCATCTTGGTCCATGCAGAAATACTGATCAACAATTTTAATTGCTGTTTCACATCTTGGTCCTCAGCATACTTACCTAGACTGCCAGATACTGGTAGAACATTGTTTTGTTTTGGATAGTTATACAATTGTGTGGATAAGCCAGTATTTTTGTATGCAAGTGTGATGTCAGTGATATCAATCAACCCAATAATTGCTTGGATAGTGATGTTTGCATATGGAAAGTGTTGATGGTAAGGTCTAAAGGCAAGAGAAACCTTTTGTGCTAGTTTCTGTACAGGATGCACTGACCTGCTTACTGGCATGTTGAGGTGACGTGTGATGGGTCATTGCTCAGTATGTATTGCTGTGGAATAATGATGCCAAGTAATGATGGATGCAACCTTTGTTTTTGTAGACTGAACCATATGGCACTTGTCCCATAGCTTGCACTGAAGATAACAGTATACTCACTTCAGAGCCAGCTAGTTCTCCTTCTCAAAGTTTTCCACCTTTCTTTCAGGCACCACTGTTTTGTAAAAGGAATTGTAGTTTGTTGGTTTTGTTTTTTTTTTTTTTTTTAATGGAAGACTGACAAATTTGAAGTTAGTTCATGCTCTGCTGCCCATGCATGGGTGTTTGTAGGCTCAGCTTCACCAAAAGAGCATTTTAATTTCTCCTTCACTTTCCCTTCTACATCTTGGGTTATCTGTGGTCCAACTAGAAAGCTTCTTTGACTTTATACTCCACTCACAAGTCTTCCTGATTGTTAGATCAAAGTGATGGCTTCATTCTGCACTGTGGGTAGCTCCTAGTTAATATTAAACATGACCTGGGATGGCCTCACCAAGGTATCAGTAGAGGCTGAGTGGTTACATTACCATAGGGAGCACCTGAAGGAATAGGGACATAGGCAGGGTTGCTTGTACATCACAAAGCCAAAAACTCTGTATCTGAAAGGCTGCTAAAGGAAAGCTTGTGGCTGAAATGTGTAGAGAGGAACAGAGATGTGGGGATTAGAGGTAGCAGAGCACCTGGGGTTTGCACCTTGCCTAAGACAGTCATATGAAGCTGCTGTTGGGAAGGATCTGTGACAGTACCCGTGGGAAGGAAGGACATCTTTTGCTTAGAGCTGAAGGGCTTAAGTGTTACTCTTGACCTTTGGATTAGTCCTTCTGCAGTGTTTCCTATTAACCTGAGAGCAGCCAAGGCCTTTGCTTCTCTGTTAATGATGCAAAGTGGCAGCAGTGTGGCAGTGCTTATGTGCTGGCCTGTGCCACTCACTGGACTGCTGTGAGGGCTGCATGCCATGATGCTGGAGTAGCTGACCAGAGACTGGGGCATCCTCCCTGGCACATATCCCATTGGGCTATATCCCTATTGCAGCACTCAAAAAGCTTTGTCATCATCTGCCTGTTTGCTTTGGAGCAGAGGAGGAAATTACCTGGGCTGAAGGAGTTTGCTTCTTAACAGCCCATTTACAGGAGTGTACTTTTCACATGTTGAGATCCTCCTTTCTCGGCTTACCGTGTCCTGGAGAGATGTTGATCTTCAGAAGAAGTGTTTATTCAGGCTCTGGCAGAAAGCATTGTGGGGAGTTATGAATAGCTCTTCATAGTTCAGAAGAGATGGGGTAGCAGCTGTATGTGGCAACTTTTATAGCACCACTTTGAACTGACCACTGGCTCTTACTGTACTGGATACAAGAAATGGCTGTTCGTAAGAAACATGCTGCTAGAGCAGGAGGCTTTTGCTATTACTTTATGGACACTAGAAATCCACATCTGTATGACTTAGTTACTGCTTTGAGACTGAAAATCCTAAAATTGTTCCAATGAATGTTTAGATTTGCAAAAGAACTGATGTGCTGCTGTACCTCCAGCTCTGGGTGGGAAAAGCAGCTCAAGGTTTGAAGAGGTCAGTGCTCACTGAATATGTAGGTAAGGCTTTTGCCTTCTAGATACTGTAAGTGGGCACTTCCTAGAATATGGCAATTTCTGAGGGATGCAGTTTGGGTTCCTGTGAAATCACTTCTGTTGCAAATATCTCAACAGTTTAGAGAAGAAGCACTCTTTGTTTGTATCTCATATTTAAGAATGGAGTAATGCTGGTAACTGCTTTGGCTGTGGACGTTGCTGACCACAGACCATGTGAATCCTGTGTTAGTAGATAGAGCTGTTGCACAACCAGTGCTCCCCACCACGAGATGGGTTGCAGTCCTCTGCGAGGGGTGTGGTTGCTTTTTAAAGCAACATGTGGCCAGATTTACACCTGGGCTGGTTGGGTTGTGAGGTTGAGTGGCTCAGTCGTATGCACTGTATGGTGTTTTTGATTGCTGTTGGTTTCAATGATTCGTGTGCTTTAATAAAGATGACTTTGTATTCACCTGTATTTAAATTCAAAGTTCTCTTGAGAGGTATAGTAGTGTCCCAGAGGAGATAAGAACCTATATGGACTTTGTAGGAGATTGGACATTTGTCAGAGCACTTCTTGATGCTTTGAAACATCAAGAGGCTCTTAGTGTCATTTGAGGGTTGAGTGTGACAGTCTCCCATAACTGCTTTTGCTATTTTTATTTCTAGATTTAGATGGGCATGTGCAGACCTCTGTGTGTGGCTATGTAAACCCCTCAGATTCTTTCCACCTCAGTCAAATTAGGGAGAGCTGTGAAATTGGCTCTGTTCTTCATTATTTCTGTTTTCCAGCTGAGCATGTTTCTTTGAATTGCTTATGCTCTTTCTATAATGCATGGGAAGACAGGTTTCAGGATAATCTCTTCAATCCCACATTTAAAACTAAAAGGGTGAAAGATGCTTTTAGCCAAATCACCCCCTGGAAAATTTAAGTGATGTATCTGTTTTTCAACCGAGTTGTGTAACTGACATGCATTCTTGAATTAGTACAACTTAATGTAATTCAGTTGAATATTTTCTTTAAAACACAAGGGAAAAATTTCTTGATCAGACTTTTGTTTTTCAGTTTCAAATCATATGAATTGGTTGGTGTCCCCTATGAAGTGATTGGTGCTATTAGATATCAATTCACAAATAAATGAAAGACTGATGACCAACTATGGAGTTACCTTTTTTGTGAAAAGAGAAACAGTAGCCCAGATATTGCTGTAATCCAGTGCATGTGTTCAGAATTAGCCTTGTGATAGGCGCAAAATAAAGAGGTGAGATACTGGTTGTCTGTTTTGACAGTGGCAGTGGGGCATGGCCTCGAACATTTAATGTACTCCACTGTTTCTGCTGTAGTGCACTAGCACCGTTCTTGACAGCTAAGGCCTGAAATTGGTTTCAGAAGCAGGGACTGAGTTGTGAATGGTATTTGAGCCTGACAATTTTGAGTCTCTGGGAAGGATTATTAATGAATCCTCTCAAGTAAATGGAAGGAGCTGCTCTTGAGCTTGAAGTGCTGGGAAGTGCTTCATACAGCTTCCAGTGTCTGTAAATGCTAGGCAGGTTCTAGCTTGGAAGAAGACACAATCTGCAAGTGTGGCAGTTCTATTAGCTTAAAAGGGAGAGAATTTTAAAAGTTTTTTTTTAATTATTTGAATTGAATTGATAAGTATTGACAAGTGAATTATACTGTGGCATTGAGTACAGATTTATTCTGGTAGGATGGTGGCTAATGATATGGATAATTTTCCAGCTATTCAGAGGACAAACAGCTAGACTGCCCTGGTATGAGAGTTCACAGATTGACAATTGTGAAGATGTGTAATTCCTGCAAGGCAGGAGTACACTGCTCACTTTGCAAGGCAGCAAGCATAAGTGTATTCCCATGAGTATTCTCATCCTGGCTTTTATTGCTCCCTTATGTGCTATTGGTGATACATTCACCCCACAAGAAAAGTGGTAAAGTTAGTCTGATAACTTGAGCCCTTCTGTCAACTATAACACGTTAACTATTTCTAAAACTTGTTTGCCATCAAAGCAGATGGATGCATTACAAAATTTGATACAGTAAGAGTGTAAGAAGAACTCTTGTAATGAATGAAATTTACTTCAACTCAATGACTTTCATTACCCCTGTCATTCTGTTCTGTGTATGCTTGTTGTAGGTCCACAGGCAGAATTTGCCCACTGAGGAAATAGAACATAGTGATTCTTGCAGGCATGCAGAAATTGCCCTGCTGTATTGCTATATTCCCTGCCCAGATCACTCAAGTGCTTTATTTGCCAGTGGATAGAATAGAAGAAGCTGTGGGAGCAAGGAAAGGCAGGGAAATAGCTCACTGAAAATGTGCAAAAAGCACCCCAGATAGGAGTCTTAAGATGTGAGAAATTTGTGGAGGGCCATTGCATGTAGGTTACGGGCCCTGGCTGCTGTTCCTGGGGTGTGAGGCTCTGTGGGGTGTGAGGAGGCTGCTGCATGCCTGTCACATTTGCCCATAGGGCAGCCTGTCACTGATCTTGGAGAAAGGTTCAAAGCATCAATTGCATCATAAGTTATATTCTGTGGCAGGGCTGTCTTTAAAGCTTGGCTGTCAAACAGGCTGCTCTAAAATGGGTAAAAAAATCAAATATCTATTTACTCATTATGCCAAACTCTTTCTCTGTTAAAGAAACAAAGCAGTGAAATAGTGTCACACCAGTAGATGTTAAAAGCCGGAATGTATTTCTTTCCTGACAGTTTCCAAGTTGCAGATTGCATCCCCTCCCTTGCTGTGATCCAAGGAAAGCACAGTATGCTTTATCCAAGTACATCTGCATTTGCCTGATGTACAGACCCGCTCATGTGGGATTTACTTTGCAGCATGTTTGGGGGAGTGCCAGGCCTTGGTCTGGCAGTCTCTTTGCTGGAACAGAGTTCAATGGGATTCGTGACTGAAGTTGGGGTTTAGGGCTTCCCATTTTTCTGTTTAACTTCTGCAGAATAGGGAAGTGTTAGCTTGATCCACCCAGTAACTTTTGAGGCACACTATCTTCAACAGTTTTAAAAAACAAAAATCAGAATTCCACTTAACATTGAACATAAGCTATTGGGAGAGGGAAAAATATGTGGTTTTTTTTTTTGTTTTTTTTTTTTCTCTGAAGTACTGATGGCATTAAAAGAAATGTGTTTGCAGGTTTTCTGAATTTTTAATAGCATGCTTTTACAGTATTTTTAAATCCTTTGTATCTGTCTCAGGTTTTTTTTTTCTTCCCACAAGACCTCTGATCTAACCTTGTGATTAGCGTAATACTTAATACTGGGATATCTACTGTCTATTTTGGGGAGAGCTTACTCTTTACTGGAAGTCTTGGTGGATGCAAGGTGAAGTATTGAATGGTATTGGTATATTTTTGTTGTTTATAAAGCTGGAGATATTTTTAAAATATTCTCGCTGCTTTGCTCTCTCAACAGAGAGAGACCTTGATCTGTCTTTCCTCAGTAAATGTAGTTCTGTTATGATTCCAATTTCAACATTTTCTCCATTTCCTCAGGGTCAAAGTGGTATCGCATGGTACCACTAGTAGTACATACTGTTTTTCTGATTGAATTGAGAATTCTAATTGAGAAGCAATAGAAGATAATGGAATTTATCCCAGAAGGGTTATTTATTTGTGAGCTTCTGCACTCCTACTCTGATGAGGACAAAGTAGGAGTGCAGGGAGACTTCTCATTGTTTTTGTAGCATCTTCTGTTTCTGTACTGTTGGAGAATAATAAAACTAAGAAAAATGGTTTCTATTTAAGTTTTCAGTGCCTGAAACTCGCAGGGAGTAATTAGTTTGCTGTGGTGGTTACTGTCTGAGATTGCAATGGAATTTTCAATGTCAACAGCAATTATTTTGCTTCTTGGGAAATCACAGAATCATAGAGTATTGTGAGTTGGAACGGAGGAACATGTTCCATCAGGAACATCAAAGTCCAACACCTGGCCCTGCACAGGATGGCCCCAAAAATCACACTGTATTCCTAAGAGTGCAATTCAAATAATTTTTGAGCTCTGTCGGGCTTGGTGTTGTGACCAATACCCTCAGGAGCTTCTTCCAGTGCCTAAAAAGTCTACAGGTGAAGAACCTTTTGATTATTATAATGATGATGATGATAACAATAGTGATGATGATAGCAATAATGACCATAATAAATTTTAAAAACCCATGTTGATTAGATCTTTGTGATGGTGCCTAACAGAAGTTTGAATTTTGCATTGCAGTGTAAAAAAAGACTAGGAGAGCATGGGTAACTGGAGGATTTAACAAGATTGACCTTTAATAACCTGAGATGCCAAGGAAGAGGCAGTAGACTGCAGCTGCTGAATTGAGACCTCCTCTGAAATCTATAAAGGGCTCCTTATGTACTTACTGAGCATTCCCTGGGGTCAGCAAAACTATTATTTGTATTTGTTCTGCTTTCAGCAGATGAAGTCAAAATCTGTATGTCGGCAAAAGATTCTACTTCATTTTTGGTTTGGATTCTGCCTAGTGCAGAAAGAATTTGGTCTGTTCATCTCTAAGCACTTTCACTTTCCTGTGGCTTGTCTTCAGAATTCAAAACCAAGGGCTGATCTCTGCCACTGCTGCACAGGCTTCCTAAAGGCATTGATACCTACACTGCAGAGCAGAATTTTCAGCAGTCCATTAATTTCCAGCAAGTTCAAAGAGAAAATGTGCACGCAGTGCCTCTGATTTACATCGATGTCAAGATCGGTGTGTTTCCAGAGAAGCTCCAGTCCCAGGGTAGAGTTCACAGGGATCTATGGCTATTATGTTTCTGTGCTGTCTGAACTGGGTGTCACCAGAGGAATTGTATCTTCTCTGAAGATCCTGCTTAGCTGGTACTTTGATAACACGTTGAGATTAATAATTAACACCGAGTGTGCTGTGGCCTTTCATGTGATGCAAGACGTGAATAAGCAGGTGATTGTAATGAAAAATTTCCTTCAGTCTACAAAAGGCTTATATGGTTCATCACCAACAAAAAGGCATAATGAGAAATTTGTAGAGTGTTTTGATTTTATCTGAGTCTTTTTCTCTTGTTTACAGGAATGGCAAGGATTGGGACTGAGAGGGAGTGTGAGGTTCATTTGGGAGTTTTCAAGAATAAGCAAATTCCTTTTAACACTTTTTTTGTTCCCCCCTGCAACAACTGGTGAAAATAAAACTGGTATGAAAATAGCTTTCTGGCCTTTCAGAAAGACAGTACATCAAAAAAGCCTCCCCCTCCTTTTTTTTCTTAAACAAAGAGACTGACAGAATAAGGTGAAATAAAATGTTATGACCGTCTGTGCTTTTCCCAGGCATGAAAAACAGCGTTGTTTTTTAGAGGAAGAAAAAAAAAAAAAAAAAGTAAGTTGTTCTCTTGGCTGATGTCTGCACTGAAGGAATTACTTGCTCTTGTTGTTTTTTAGGTGTTCCACTTCTCAGGTTCATTTAAAGAAGCAAGTGAACAAAGCTCCTGACCTTTCTCTGTGGTGACTTTCTCTTAGCCATTTGTTTCAGGTCAGATGATTGTCCTGGTACATGCAGTGCTGGGACAGAGCAGGGAGGGGTAGCATGGGTTTGCTTGAGCATCTGTAGCAGCAGAAGCAGGTACAGAAGAATAATCTGCAGCTGGGGTCTTCCTCCTGCTATAGGAGAGAAACCTCTAAATTTCTCATGACTGGTGGAGCAAGGATTTGGGAAAAGTGTGTGCAAATTTGTTGCCTGATATAAAAATATTTCATATGAAGCATTCAGCTTTGAGTGTTGCTGTTAAAATAAGAATGGGTCTCATGTAAAATGGGATATATCACCTCAAGCCAGTGAATCATTTCACATGCTGCCTACTAGTAAAAATTCTGTCTGGGAAGCATTAGAGCATGCAAGTAAAACAAGAAAACTCCTTTGTTTAGAAGTACAGCTTTGGTAATGCCTGATAAAGCACTTTCTAAAATAACAGTTGTTAGTGCTTTTGCACAATACTGCTTTCATCCAATTTTGACATTTAAACATTGAAATACTATTGAGTTAGTGTTTGCAGAATGTTTTCATGATGACCATATTACTCTAAGGAGTCTGATCAGGGAGCCAAGAAACTGAATAACCTCAGGCATCTTTTCTCTTGCTGCATCATCTGTTGGAAAGTTTCTCTCAAGGCACACATTCAGAAATCGTGATGAAGTACCCTGACATATGTCCTTAATGAGTTTAAACTACAATTCTGCCTTGAATAGAGGTCATGTTTTAAAGGTCAAAAGTGCTTGAGCTGGTGATAAAAATGAGCCATTCTCATAATTAATTTCTGTTAGCTATGCTGGTTTATGGTGCTATAAGTGAACTGTAGTGAATTTTCCTGGAGATAAGACTTCTAACTACAATTTATTCATTGACGTGAACCTGTTGAGACACATCAGAGACCTATTACTTGATCTTCAGGAGTTTCCTAACAGCTTGTGAAATAGCTTATTGTCCCATAGTAGATTTTTGAGGTTGGAGACTGGAAGAAGTGTTTGAATTATAGATTTTTCATATCTATATGTGAGTTCAAGATGGACTCCTGCCAGTTTCCTAAGAAAAAACTGTGTAAGAAACACTCGGTAGGTGCTTTATAGTGATCTAGACCTTTTTTTTCTCTGGGGAAGTGCCATGATACATGAGAGGAGACTGATAGCTTTGTTTCATTTGACTTGCTTATATTCAGCAGGTTTGACGATTTTCCATTATGTGAATTGTAAAGAACCATGCACCCAGGTTTCTAAGAAGTCCATTAATACCTTTTTTTCTAAAACTTAAAACATGCAATCTAAAACATTTAACTTCATGTTCATTTCTGGGCCTGCCTCATTAAAGTCAGCAGTAGCTCTGTTTTTCTGGTGTGTAAGAATTACAGCTGGCAAGTCTTCACCACTGATTGAGTGTGTTGGAGGAACCAAAATTCTTTTAATACAAATCTGATGCTAACTGCTGAAATCGTAGAATGGTTTGGGTTAAAAGGGACTTGCCCTGACTTGGGCAGGGACACCTTTCCCTGCACCAGGTTCTCAAAGCTCTTTCCCATCTGGTCTTGAACAATTCCAGGGATGGGATATCCACAGCTTTTCTGGGCAACCTGTTCTGGTGCCTCACCACCCCCACAGTAAAGAATATTTTCCCAATATCAAGTCTAAATCCTGTTTCAGTTTTTCCTCCCCTGTCATATCTAACTTTCCATCAAAAGTCTTTTCTCCATCTTTTTTGTAGGCTCCCTACAGGTATTGAAAGGGAACAGGTAGGTTACCCCTAAGCCTTCTTTTTTTTCAGGCTGAACAAACCCAAGTGTCCCAGCCTTTCTTTGTAGGAGAGGTGCTCAGTTCCTCTAATCAGCTTGGTGTTCCTCCTCTGGGCTTCCTCCAATGGGTCAATGTCCTTCCTGTTCTGGGGACTGCCCAGGGCTGAATGCAGCACTCCATACTCTGGGATCCCACCAGGGCAGAGGCTGGGAGCCAGTTTCTTTTTTTCTGTCACTTCTCTTCTTTCACTCCCACTAGGTCTCATTTTAAAAGTGCTTTACTAGCAGCTGATAATCTAAATCTACAGATAAGGAGACTTCAAGGTTCAGATTTGGATAAGTTATTGCTCTGCTTACATCTGGGGTATTTTTATAGGTAGTCACATTGATTGAGGTCTGTGTTTGACATGCTCTTTCAGAGTGTTTGGGGAAATACTGTTTTCCAGACAGTCTGTCAGTGGTGTGTGCAACACTGAACTCTGAGTGACCTACTTGAAAAGATTAGGGATGAATACATTGAATATCCTGTCTCAGTATATATGAAAGACATTGCACAGTGAGTATGGCACTGCTGTAGCACATATGGCTTTCTGCTAGGCAGGCAGAGAATGAGAACTTTAGGACATGGTGCAGTGCAGATGGTTTGTTTCTGTCACTGAGTGACAAACCAAAGCATGAGGTTTGGATGAGGAAATAGCAATACTTACAGATGTGCACTGGTAAAAGAACCAGGTAAGATGATGTTCAGATGGCCCCTCTGATGATACCATAACCAAATGGTTTCATCAGCAGAGAAAGAGGGAAGGGAAAGATGAAAAGCTATTCTGAGTGTGAGGTTTGAATGGTCATTCTGTTCCATCAACTGGATCTAAGTGCTGGGGACAGATTTGGGAGTGCAGTTCCCTAGCCACTAATGATAAAGTCTGTTCCTGGATTTGAAGAGACTGTCTTGCAGTTCATCTTCTTTAGTCTCAGAGTAAGTCCTGGGAAAAACAACTGGCAAAGTCATGAACAGTCAGTCTTTATGGCAGACACTAGATTAGATGACATCAAAAAGAATTCAAGTGTGATCTTGAAGGAAAGCAACCAGATGAAGAGCAGAAGCAAACATGGGCTGATGGTGTGTGAGAGCAGGAGTGACCCATGCAGGGAGAAGAGGAACAGCCACAGCAAACTCTGCAACTTCTCCCAGGAGCCTGCTGCAACAGGCCACAGTCAAGCAGTCTAGGAAACTGGAAAAGCAGAGAAGGAGGAGATGAGGAACTGAGGGTAACTTTTTGGAAGAGAGGAGAAGATTGTTCCTTCAGAGGATGAAAATGCTGTTCTTTGCCTCGAGCATGCAGGCAAGAGGTAGATAGATAGATAGATGGGATTGCAAGGTGGTGCCCTTGGGGAGTGGGCAGAAAAGGCTGGAGTCTAGTCAGGTTGGAGCTGTGACGAAAGGAATGGATGAAAACTTAGGTGGTGACACATTGTGCAGGAAGTTCAGCAGGACTGAGGGGGACCAGCAGGACCATCAGGTAATGCAGGCTTGCCCCATGGTGGGCTTCAGGACATAGTTTTGTTGTAACCTCTTCCAGTTTAGCAGGTATGGTGCTAATACCTCCTGTAGTGCTATGAACAACTAAATTCATCATGATTATCCTCTTTTAAAAAATAATTATTTGCAATTTTTGACATTTTTATTCAGTACAATTTTAAACAGTGCTTTTCCCTCAGAACAAGTGCTGAGTGCTCAGTTCTGTAAGGATAAGAAGGTCTTTGTTCTGCTCCATCCAAATGTTGAACTGCAAGCTCTGTATACTCATGCTGTAAAAAATTATTTGCATTTATTAATTAACTGCTAAAGCACACTGTATTATTTGCTCTTTTGAAGTATCTTAGATGTGCTGTATCTATCAATACATTATGTGGTGATTGCTAGATCACAGCTTTGTACTTGGGGGATTTGGCTACAGAGCAGGGCACAAGGTCTGCCTATCCTTAGTGGTGCATTTCTTGGAGTGCCTCAGACCTGATAGTCACTGATCCCTAGATTAAACAACTTCTGAACATGTCAGATTAAACAGTTTGCATAACCAAATATTTGACAATCAAGTGGTCATTTGCTATAGCAATTTTGACAGTTAAAAACATGGTGTTAAACATGTACATTAAGTGTGTTATGGTAGAGTTTTTGTTTTGAAGATGTGCATTAGACTTATAGCCAAGAAACTTTGAAGTGAACAGAGCAAGACTTACCAATAGTATTTGAAAACCAGAGACCTATACTGTATATAGAAGCACAAATAAAGAACATCAAACCAGTGAAAGAGTTTGGGAATGGGGAGAGATGGCAAAATGTAAGGAGCCATCCAAATTTGGCATGAGGATCATTTTTGGGATGAGTGAAGTCTTCTTGGTGAGTATTTTGTAAAATCTGTGACCTGTGAACTGTCTAAAAAGAAAATTCATCCAGACAAGGGCTCATGTGATGTATTCCCTAGGTCAGTTTTGTGTGATCACTCATTGCTTCCTGCTTAACTTTGAATCTGCTCCTGGTTTGCTGTTTGTCATCTGTGAGAAGTGAATGTGAAACCTAAGTTTTGATTATTGTCCTCTATTTCACTCTTTTTTTATTTCAACTTTGCATAGGAAGAAAACTCAAACATTTGGCTTAGTGGAGGTGTATCCTGTGCAAACTTGAGTGGTGTTTCCTGAGCAAAACGTAGGACCTGTAATTTGATTTATACCAGTTTTTCTTAACAGAGAGAAGGAGAAATATAATCTGTGCAAGAATACTAAGCACATCTTTATGTGGTTTCTATTTTTCTATGCTTTCATTTTCCAAGAAATACTAAAATTCCAGAGATTTGTTTCTTGCTTGCTATTTACTAACTGATGCAGTTTTACTCATATGTACTGCACTACCTTCTGTATCCCTGTAGCAAAGGTTTTCTATCACTACTGTCTTTCCCTTACTGTCTGCTTCAAACTGGAGTGTGCCTGATCTGAAACAAGCTTAAAATCCTTGACTATTTGTGTAATCTGAGCAATATTTTAAAGCACTTGTTAGCTAATGGCAAGCATGAAAATGAAAGCATGGTCAGAGAAGGATATTTTTAAAAATCACACCTCATCTTTGAGAAAGGAAAGTAGCTGTGGGGATAAGGTCTTGTATTTTTCAGCAGATCTTGTTTCCAGCCCTAGATGAAGCCTAATTAGTGTATTTCTATTTTTGAAGGGGAGGAGGGGAAAATAAAAACGAAAAAAAAATCAAACCTTGTTGTATTTTATAACTCTTGTTCTCATTCCTCACTTTGGTTTAAAAAAAAGTGGAGTTTTCTTCTGGCTCCCTTTTTGCAATTCTCTTACAGTCAATCTGATTTCTTCCCACTACTGCATCTTCCTCAGTCTTTGCCTTTGGGACAGTTGAGAGACTTGCTTCCTATTTATGACTGTCAAGTAGATTCCTATCCTTTACTGGCATCCCCAAACAGGTGTGAGTCTTTCTTTATCCTGAACATCAGAAGCAAAAGTATTTAGAATTGTCTCCTTGGTTTTGCTAAGACAGTGAATTATGATTAAAATACTGTACCAATTTGTCTGCATGCTCAGCAGCTTGGTGATACATTCACATTTTAAGATTTTGCTGTAATGAGAAACACTAACTATGTATTTTAATGAGTTCTTAAATTCTATGGAAGTTCATCCCCCCAGGTCAAACTTCTTGTTTGTAAGTGATAGAAGTTTGCCACTATGCTGTGCTTGAAAGGAATCATTGTGTAATATTTGTAGCTATCCTACCCATGACAGATTGCTATCAGCTCAAGAATGCTGCTTTTTACCTCAGAACAAGCATAATGACACAGAAAACAGATATACATCTGTTGATTCTTATTTAGTGTTCAGACTTGGGTTTAAGAAGTGCAAAATTTGTCAAAGTAAGTCACCTAGCCATTTGGTTTCCTTATTAATAGGCATGTGTCTACACCTCGGTGCAGTTTCCCGGAGGTTTCTTTTTCATGCAAGTCTTGATTGCTACAAACTAAACCTCCCTGACTTGAATAGCTTTCATCCTCTTCCAGAGCAAACCCTGGCAGGTGTGATGCAACCTGGAGGAGATATTCTCCTCTTGGCTGCAGCTACTGGGCACTGGCAGGAAGTGGCTGCCATGGCACAGCTGCAGCTCCTGTGCTGTGCTCCTTGCTGGCAGACACTTTTTTTCCTGGAAAAGGGACTTGGTTAGGCTTCAGAACAGCTGTTTGTTATTATGTGCAGAGCAGATACTTTTTCTGGCAAGGATTTTCCATTTGGTGTGCATGAAGGTAGAAACACTAGATACTCTTGGTTCAGCTAGTGCTCTTCTCTGATCCTCAAAGAATGATTTGATGGTAGCCAGATGTTCATCATTGTTAATCTTCATTCCACAATTTCCAGGCATTAGAACAATGATTGCCTTTTATCATTGAATTTAGAAGCTCTTGCAATTTGCTTGGTATTTCATTTTAGCATTTGATGTAAGAAAGGAGAGTGGCAATACAGCTGGTGTGCTGGGCAATGTAGACAAATAATGCTGGCTGTGGCTTTCATTGCATCTAGAAATCAAATTAGCATTCAGTACTTCTAGGTTGTGGTCTCATCTGATTCTCCCTTTAGGAACACACTTTTGTAAGTGAACATACTCATCACTGACTTGCTTATTAGACATCATACAATTAAGTAGGGAATGTGCACATCCAGTACTCATGTCCTAATTAGTATTATTTGTAAGTCTTATTTCTCAGAATTGTAGAACATGTGGAGTTGGGGATCTGCTGCTACAGTTGGATCCCCAAAAAATCTATGGGGCCTGATGGGACCCATCCAAGAATCCTCAGAGCTTGATGAGTCTATTGCAAAACCTCTTTCAATGATTTTTGGTGGCCTTGGAAATCCAGAGAGGTCTCAGCTTACTGGAAGCTGATGTTGTCCTAGTTTTCAGAAAGGGCAAGGGGAACAACTCTGACTATAGGTCTGATCAGTCTCACTTCAATGCCTGGTGAGTTTATGGAGAGGATTATTCTGGGGTGTTTTGACAAACACCTGAAAGACAGTGCAGTCATGTGTCACAGCCAGCTTGGCTTCATGAGAGGAAAGTCTGGCTTATCAAAACTGATTTCCTTTCATGGTGAGGTAACCCATCTAGTTGATCAGGGGAAACTATTTAATGTGATCTCTTTCAATTTCAGTAAAGCTTTTGGTACTGTCTCTCACAGGATCCTTCTGGACAAAATGTCCAGCACACAGCTGGATAAACACATTACTCAATGGGTGAGCAACTGGCTCACGGGTCAGGCCAAATGGTTGGCTCAAAAAATGAGAGATGTTTGGCTTTCTCTTTCCTGGAGAGCCCTGATGCAGTGAACTCAGTGGAGATTACTAGACAGTAGTGAGGCAAAGGTTGATTATTGGACATGGAAGAATTATAATGAAAGTTTACAAAAATAACTTTTTACTGTATGCCAAGGTTTCTGTATCGGTACTAATCACTTGTTTGAGGTTATTGTGACTTCTGTCAAGGTACTTGTGGAGATCTGGAGAAATCCCAGCAGTTATAGTAGTAGCCTGTTCTGGGTCAGAATGAATTAGGTTTAGTTGCTTTACTTCAGTTCAAGAAGCACTCTTGGTTAGAGACAGTTGCCAAGTTCCTCTCTGTGTGAGATTTATTTCTTTTGAAATGGAGATATCAAAGAAGACCTCTGTGTGAGCACCATTGACCAGATGAAAATTTATCATGAGGATGTGTCAGAGCTGTTGAAGTCAGCCAAAAAGCTGCCCATATTCTCCTTTTAAATCTTAAATGATTCAAAAGCCTCAACTTCAGGTTCTTAAGAAAATAACTAATTATTTTGAAACTATCTCCATTGAGAATGTAATTAAGTACCACTTGGATTTTAAAAAAGAGATTTAAGTACAGATTAAGCATAAAAAGAACTATATATATATTTAGTGAGAGTGTTGAACCGTTTTGTTGGGAAGCAACCTTTGCACATCAGTGTGTTTGTCACTTGAAAGGGTGGTGATAAGGACACACTGCCTTTCTGTCTTTGCACTCACTGCTAAAGGTGGGGCAATCATGCATGCATCTATAGCATCAAACCTGTTGTGTCAGATGGTAAACTTCAGACACTGTATGTGATGCCACTGTTTTTTGTTAGCAATTCAGATATGGCCCATAAATCCTAGGCTAAGAATTCAGGCAAAAACTTAAACTTAGCTTCAGCTGCTCAGTAATGTAGTAGCTCTGGTGATCAGTGCCTTGAAAGCAGAGTAAAGTTTTTTTAGAAGGTGAGAAGTGCCACTGTCCTCAGACTCATGGCATTGCCTTAGTTTGTAGAGGAGATGCATAGAGGATCATACATACAACAAGTATTCAAATCAGGTGAAACAGACCTAACCTCATAATGAACATACTGATCTCCCTGACAAAAAGCAGGTATGTACATCTTTGTGATGCTGGGGTAATGACCGATAATTTAGTGACAGCCTTTGATCTCCACAAATCTCTCATTTGTAGATTAGTAAAAAAAATGTTGAGCAGCAGCTTAGCTCTGCTTAAGATAATTAGACTAGTCCCTCTTAGTCCTTCATACATTCCATGTAAATGCATAGAAAAATGTCAAGATGCATTAATGAAACAAGTATTAATTGGCTTTCAGCCTGACATGATTCTAATTGCTGCATTTCAATGCCTTTGGAAGGAACCAAGTAACTTCGAGCCTTCAGTCCTCGAGAATGCTGCTTTTCTTGTGCACCATCTGCTCACACCTGTGTTCTCCCACAGTGTAGCTGCTGGAATAAATGACTGTGCTCTGTAACAACCCTGTGAATAGTGTCCAGTGTTGTTTGTGTGCAGAGAAACTTTGTCTTGCACCTAAACTTTAGGATTAAGAAGCTCATTACAAACCTGTCACATTTCTTCCAGGTCTGATTGTGCCTTCTGAAGTATGTAGTACAGAGAAATCACATGTTTAAAATAATTTTTAACTTCTGAGAAATGGAGACACAATGAAAGTCAAAGTATTATGATGTTAATTAATACACATATTTGTGTCTCTTGGATATGCTGGGAAGTAAAGTATGGGACTATTGATCTGTTGTCTAGCCTGTGTAACTGTTACTCCAGTTTATGTTCTCTGATATGTTTCTCATATTCAGGTAAACTTTTAGATGCAGGACTGAAATTGTCATTAACTATTTGCTTTGAGTCTTTTGATGGCAAGAAGAAACTTGCAGTTGCTCTGTAAAGCCCAACACACTTATGATGATAAACACTTCTCAGAGAGTGGTTTAAAAGGAGTATGAAATTGAGATACTTGCTCACATAAATGGGTGAAAACCCAGTCCTAAAAATAATGATTTGAGATATATATATATATATATATTTTTTGTTGACAAAAAGGTGCTTTTGTTAGTATTTGGAGATTTTACAAAGCAGGCAACAGATCTGGGTAGTCCAGTAGTTTGACTTGAAGTACTGCTTTTTGAGAGTGAGCATAGACAGTACATACAAAACTGCAATATTCTGCAGTTACATTATATATATCCATAATTATATAATATTTTATATTATGCAGTTATATTTTTGGCAATATTCTGATTGATGAAATCCAAAATGGTTGGGTTGACTAACTTTATTTAGAAATCCTGTTTTTCCATCAGAAATACTGTGCTTTTCCTATGTGGTTTCAATTTGCATATGGGTATGATAGATTTGACTGTCTTGACTTACCCAGGTGAACATTGGTTACTGCTCTTTCTCCAGACAGCCAGGTCCTGGGGAAATTGCTCTTTAATCAAAGAGCTGTTCTGCATAATAAGAGCAGGAGTGATTGCTGCATCCAGATTCACTGAGCACAGGAATTAGAACTGTTCTTCCACTGCTTTGAAAACCATGCTCTCCCCTTGTTTTCACAGGTGCAGAAAAGACACATTTTCCCATCTTTTTCGAGATAAGGTCTTTCTAACTGCTTTTAGCTTACTGTGCAATTTTATAGCCTTGTGGTATAGCCACAAGTATGGCCTTTTGTTTTAGGAAAGCAGATAGACAACAAACACTGATTTTTTTTCTGTCTTGAAGCATTTTGCTTTGAATAGCGTGATATCAAATTCAGAAACCAGTAGGATTTTCTGGTATTAAAATGATCAATATTCAGAAATCCTCATATACCTTTCACTAAAAGATAAACTATATATTGATAAGCCCACTCCATTTCTGCATGCAAGTAGGCCATCATTGTTGGATGGAATAATTTTTCTAACACTTAAGGACAGAGCTTTAAAATTACTCAAGTGCATAACAGCTTAGCTTGGAGAGCTTCTTTGTGACTACTTCTTTTGAGAAATATACCGCTAATGTAACTATTCAAAGTGTAGCAAAAAAAGAGATAAAGCTGAGGAATTTTTTTGGTTGTTAAACTTGATATAAAACCCAAAGCATCATGAAGATCTGTTCTTTCAGTGACTAAATATGGTGGTAGTAGCCAATGGGGGATGTTGGGCTGCTGGGTTTTTTTCACCTGTCAGATTTTCAGTTCTGTAGGGTGGTGCTGCATGGTGTTACAGCTTAGCACATGTGAGTTTTCCCTTGTACTCAGCTCTAGAAGCAGAGATAGTGAAAGCCCCTCTGCTATTCTTCTGTCAGAAGCACAGCTGCAGTTGCAGGGAAAGGCTGGGACAGTTTGAGTGATGTCTCAGTGACTCAGGGAGGAGTGAAGATGCAACAGGACAGAGCTGGTTTAACAGTAGCTTTGCTCTGTATCTTTTTACTGCCAGGATTTCTTGGCCCCTGGAGGCCATCTGGTACCTGTGTCTGAAAACTCATCTAGTGCTGTCTGCTGGGAGATGTTAGTGTCCTCCACGCTGGAGCACAAAATAGTGCAGGATGCTGTGTCTCTGCTAGAATTCAAAGGACGTGGTGTGTTGTTGGCCTTTCTGTGACTACAGGTCAGAAAGCTGAAGTCAAAGATGACTTAAAAAAAAAAAATGTAGAGAGCACTAGGCAATATTCTAACATGAGGACGGCTTTTTAATGTAATTGTGTTAGTTAATGTAATGAAATGCAGAAACACATTAAAAGTGCCTAAGTTGGCTATAAATCATCAAATTATGGTTGCTTTTAAACAGTTATTACTTTAGGCACCAGGGGTAGAAAAATCTGGGGAAAGTCTGTTTCCAGTGTTACATGAAGGAGATGGATACACATCACAAACTCAGTCACAGCACTTTGAGTGTTTTTTAGCTAATGTTGTTTAGCCTAACACCATTATTTGGGAGGGGAGAAATGCTTGTGTCTGAACCAAGGAGATACTGGTACAGCAAACCTGTGTCTTGCTCCTGTATGCACCAGTGCCTTCAATGAGCAGTGCTTGTTCTTTCTTGAAGTACATATCTCTTTAAGCAATTAATAAATCTGTCATTCAATGTGCAGTCAGCCCTTCTGGTTAGCAAACACTTGAAATGAGACACTGCAGTTGTGGTAGATTAAATGCTTCCAGTACACCTTGAAAAGAGTTATTAGTGTTAGATCTTACCCAAGCTATAAAATAAAAGCTAAAAGGAAAGTAGTGTATGTTAATGTGTGCCATGCTTTTATCTGTGGACAATATTCCTACTGTCTCTGTCAGCTGTGGATAGTCATTTAAATCTTCTGCCCCTACAGCAACCTTGTTCCCAAACTGTGACAGACTTAGAAACAAAGATTGGCTTTACAAACAAGATCCAATTAGTGACTAAAGAGGAAACATTCTTCTCAGCGTGGATAAGTGTCTGGATTCAGTGAAGAGTTGGAAACACTTCCATGATAATTAGCATTATTCCTCAAGACAGTCTGTAATGATAAATTGTTTCCATAGTCTTTTGTGTCCCCTTCCATCTATTTCCCAGATAAATTAATTGGAGGGCTGGACAGGGTTGAGTAGAGAGGCCTTGTTGTAGTCCTGCAGCCCTGCCTTGTGAACAGGGTTAGTGAAACTGCTGCTTACAGCTGTGGAAATGCTCAACTGGAAAAAGCAGATAAAGTTGGTTTGTACCTCAATGTATATTTGCATGCCTGCTATGAATTGCCCGTTAATAAATCAATCTATGCAAACATCTGATAGTGTGACTCTGATGTTTGGGACTGTAGAATTGTATTTGCCTGATCTCTAAGGTGCTGCTTTTCATTTGAATCAAAATGAGATTTATAGCTGCTTTTTTCTGTTATAAGCAGTGGCTGAACTTGTGTGGACCCCACAGTCCACTAGAACAATAGAAACCTTTGAAACATGTACTTCCCTAGCTATGCTCTCCCCACATTTTGCAAAGTGACTCACAGGCTAGGCCTGCCACAGTTGCCAGAAAATTATGTCATCTGGATGCTGTAGTATCCCACGTACAAACCAAAGGCTGTTTAGAAATTAGGCTGACAACTACAAAAAGGAAATAGCTGCATATCAGATACATATCTCAATTTTAAAATCTGTGTAATTGTGTGTGTGCTTATTAAATACAGGAGTAGTGCAAAAGGCATGAAGAAAAGCTTCAGTGTTCCTTGAACTGTGTGTTCTGATGGCTGCAGAGTGGGTAATCCTGTTCTCTTGCTGGTTGTCTTGTGCCAACAATAGTTCACGCAGCCAAGCTGTGTCAGATTGGGGAATTGATTTGGTCAAACACTAACATATGTATTTTGTGTTGTTGCATTAGTTCTCAGCAGGATCAGTTCCCTGGTTCCACTCTCCCCACTCCCTGGGGCACTGATGTGGCCAAAAAATTGAAGGGAAAATGTAGACAAGAGTGCAGTAGAGAATGGGAAGCAGGAGAAGCATGTTAACTTGTCCAGTGGCTGGCTATCTATCTGTACCTAAAGCAAACTTGAAATTATATCCTTAACCTCACTTAGGTAGGTTGACAGTATTTCAGATGTAAACATCTAATGTATTGACATGAGATGCTTCTTTGTGTCTCCTTTGCCCCCTGCCACATGATCCAAAAAAAACAACATTTGCTCATTGTGCTATTCTGGGACCTGGAGAAGGGTTGCCCTGGGGAGAAATTTGCCATCCTCAGAAGTCCTTTGTCACAGCAACTTGGGGCATTCTGGTGCTGGCACACAGTGATGGAGCTCCTGGCCAGTGGCCTGCACAGGCAGATGAAACATGCATTAAGACTAGGGTCAAAGGCTTTTCCTTTGTAAATGTCAAAGGCAAAAGAGGCCAACAGATACGATTTCATGGGAAAATTAACAGTCTTCTAACACTACTTTTTTGTTCTGTTCCTCTCCTGTTTCTGGCAGATGTGTCAGTTTGAGTTCTGTTGGTTTGGGAATGTATGTGGAATTTAACTTGCTACTAACCATCATGTTTTCTGATGTCTGACCCTGGCCTGGAATATTGTACACAATATATTCCCAAGATAAATAAGCAGAGCAGCATGTTTCTTATTACTTCATTTCTGTCTCTATGTTAAAACCAAACTGTGAATAAAATCTGGTGTGTAAACTGATCCACCTGTATTAAAGCACAGCATTAAGCAGGATAAGTCTAGATGTTCAGCCTAGGCACTTTACTTCCCCATGTGATACAGCACTGATTCTACTCTTTAGAGCAGTGTGCTTTGCTGCTTCTGCTGCTCCTAGTTATTGCAACCAGAATACCAACAGATGTTCCTGGTAAGACCATTAAATACAGCATGTAACTCAAATTTTTCATAATTTAAAACTCATTCAGAAAGATATCTTAGTACTTCAATTGTCCCTAACCTGTATCATATATTGGACCTGTAACTTAAAAGGAATTAGAAGGGCTCATAATTTGGCTGCCTTTCACTTGTGGAGTGCGATTTCCCATTTTGGCATTGAGGTGTCAAGTACTGTAAAAAGTGATTATGCTCCCACCAGCCTGTAACTAAAAAGCATTGAACATTGGATATTGTTCATCCTGGTTCAAATAATTGTTCTTCATAAGTCACTCAAATGCTTGGCTAATGAGATACCCATGCTGGCTGATTTACATAGATGTGAAAACCCCAAACAAAGCATAAATAAAATGTTAGATATTAAGAGAGATAGGTGCACACCCAACAATGCATGCACAAAGCTAAAAGGGGTTGCAATGCATTCCTCTTGTTGTTTAATATCTCAAACCCCCACCCAGACTTGGATCCACATTGCTTCAATATTTCTAGATGCTTTTGAGCATTCTGCTTTCCCTTGACCTGCACATTTGCTCTTGGAAAACTCTGGCTATGCAATCTGACATGCATTGAACAGATCTAAAATGATCCCAGTGCTTAGGCTGGAGTATCATGGTGACAAGACCTGTGGATTCAAAACTGGGTAACTGGAGGATTGCAGGGCAGCCTGAACCATGTTCCTGTAAGCATACATACTGATAATAAAAGTGGCTACAATAATAAAATTTACTTTTGGTCGTGTTAAAGTAGAATAGACTGAATCAAAATTTTTGTTTAAAAAAAAGCAAAACAAAACAAATCAAAACAACAAACTATCACCTCATCTAGCTTTTTGAGAAGATGTAAGATGAAGGTACTGGCAATTGCTGAAAATTTAATTCTAATTTTCTTGTGCATGTGTTTTGTCATAGAAAATTAGATCCCTTTGACAGAGGACTAGGAAGAGACTCAAAGTTCTTCCTTAAAATTAAGAACTACAACTGTGTGCAGGTTAGTTTTTGTTCTTACATAGACTACTGCTATTTAATCTCTATAACAGAAATTGATGCAACACAAAGGCAGCTTTTGTATACTGGCTGCTGTTGAATGGTGCATATTAGCAATGTAAAGACAGTGTTCTAAATTTTGCCCACCATCATTTTCTAGTTAAAGGCAGATGTGTGATTATTGCTATACAACAAATTTTCTAATATAAGTGCTGTCTCTCAAGTAAGCAAATATCTTAAATTAAAAAAAAAAAAGAAAAGTCCATGTAAAGTTTGTGTTTGACTTAGAGCCCCAAACTATCTAAAATTTGCATATAGGAAAATCTAATTAACCTTAACATTCATCATGAGAGAGATTAGGAGTCTGTCGTTTGCATGTATTCACAGTCAGTAGTAGAATACATATATACTGAAATGAGTTTAAAAATACAATGCATGTAAACTTTCTGAAAAAATCTAGGTTTAGTCTCCCTCTTAACCTAGAGCTTTTTTGACTCTCTTGCTTCACACAGTTGGTGTTTTTCTATTCAGTTGTGGCAAATACTTCACCCTGAGATGTGATATGCTGCAGTGAAAGGAGGGGATATTTTTTCAAAGCAAACTGGAAAGGAGCAGAGAAGCAGTGTTTATGTAAAGTAAGCTGTGTGAAAGGAGTGTGCTATAATTCAAGAATAACATATACATTTATAAACGTAGAATTAAATTGCTCAGGATTTTGTGAACAAGCTGTTTCTATTTTAGGACTACACCTGCCACCAGAGTGATATTGAAAAGCCAGCTTATCTTTCACTTAGCATGTTTGTAAATCATTTGCCAAGGAAAAAACCCCTTATTTCTGAAGTATAAATGCTTACACTCTTTCCCTAACCAGCCATAGTGAAGACAAAGCACTGTTGTGCTGATATATAGAAGAGAAAATTTTCCAGGTTTTTGTTTGAGAGAAGGGGATATCTTTGAATTAGGATGTTGTGCCATCTGCATGCTGGTACATTCCACTGTTTTTCATAGGACTAAGTAAAGATTATATATTTGCCATGATCAGTTGATCAGTAGAAGAATTAGTCTAGTGTTTCTTTTAAAGATATGGTCACTGTGCATGAATAAAATTTGTCTTGAATGACAACATAAGGAGTAAGATGATTAGTGGAAGAGTAGTTGCTGTTAAACATTTTGATTTCCAGTAGCTATCAAATGAGCTGATCAAGCTTGCTGCTCAGGTGGGGCTGTGTATCCCATTTGGCTCATCAGGCTGGATGTATGCTTTTTTTTAACTTTCATGTGCTTCCCCAGCCTATGTCCTGGTGTCACGTTGATGTGACTGCACCCTATAGCAATAGGGAGAGAGGTTGGTCAGATGTTGAGCCACTGTGTGGGCAACCGTGGAGTTTGCTCAGCTCTTCTTTTTCCAGACTGTCATCACCCAGGTACTTTTATGCTGACATCAAAATTCTTTAAATATCTTTTATGTGCATATCTATAAACATTCTTCCCACTTAGATACTGGATATACAGTTTATATTATAGAATTCAGTAATACTGAGTTTGGTTTCTTCAGCATAAATTATTGTTCATCCCCTCCATGAGAAACCTGCTTCTGCCAGGCCCATAACAGTTAAAATGTGGTTTTGATTGCTCTCTTTTGTAAGTGAAGCATTTAGCATGCCATTGTATAGTCTCAATAAGGCTTACCTTGGTGGTAGCAGCATTGCAAGGAAGGATATGCAGGTATCTCCTGAAAACAGTTTTGAATTTTAAAGGACTGGACATTTGACACTCGGATAAACTCTAGCCTCTTGATAAAAAAGTATTTTGAAAGTAGCTGAATGCTAACGTTGCAAAGATTTGCCTATTTGAGAACTTGATACTATGGAAGATGAGAGAAGGTATTATTTGGCAACTAGGTGGAATTCTGCTTTTCCCCTTTGAAGAAATTCCCTTCCTCTGGTGTGGTGATGAAAACATACTATCAGTCTGAAGAACTTGGAAATGGCTGTCTGCAGAAATGTCCCCTGCTTGTACTAGAACACAGATGAAGTTCTAGGGCTGACGGTGTTATGAGGAAACAAAAAGGGCAAGAGGACTGTGCTTATTCCCTTTTTTCCCCACCTGAAATAGAGGAGAGTTGTTGAGAGGGTCTTTGAGTATTTTTAAAGACCAGTGAGAGAAAAACAGTTTTCACCTCTGCATAGGAAACGTCTGATTTGGTGAACATGGAAGTTCTGCTGCGCTTTTCATTTCATTGCAAAAACACTTGCACTCCGAAATCAAAGAGTGTAACTCTCGTGCTCAGAATTAAGAATGACTGGGTGATTAAGTTTTTTTGAATATAAATATTAGTTCTCTTGAGGAAAAAGAGTATGGAGACATTTTGACTATATTGAATTGCATATAAAAAGCTGAAGTAAATATGCTATTTAAGGATTTGGCTGGATTTCAAAGGAAATGTGCAGAAGTTCTGCAAGACATATTTTTTAAAGCTTGTGTGAAGGGGAATGTCTATGGATGAAGGTGCTCTGTGTCAGAACTTTGTATTCCTTCAGTTTCAACTAGCATCTGCTGGAATATGTGCACAACTATACTAACACTCTCTTTTGAGATCTTCCTTCTTTTTGTATGTTTCTCTTGAACAATTTTAGATTCACTATTTCAGCCAAATCTGCTGTGATCCCCAGGCAATTTCTTGCCCCCCATTATGCATCTTTTCCAGTGCCCATATTCAGATTTCTGATAATCAAGCTGATGGGAGGGTAGGGATCTTATGTATTCTTTAGAGTTTGGCAAGTCTTATTTTTTCTGGAACACAGCTGCATCTTGTTCTTCTCTTGGGCTAAGATACATAACCCTCCACACCCCTTTAAAACCTCAGTCATCTTTGTCTACCAGGCTTTTTCTTTCATACTGTAGCTCTTTCTGTCCTGGTGTTCATCCTGTGGGTGTCCCTTATCTAGTTTCTACTGTGGTTGGCTCTTCCTGTCCATTTCTCTTGTTGACAGGAACTGTTTGGCATGGTGACGGTTGTGCTTCTCTTCCTCTCCCCTGTGGCAGTTGTTTTCCCAGCACTGGTGTATGATTTGTGTCCCCACACCCTGCCTGCTGCCTTGTGCAGGCTGGCTGATTGATGCTGCAGGGCCAGTAGCATCACTGCACTTTTATGTGAGGCTTCATGCTGCCCGTGATGGTCAGGCTCTGCAGGCTGCAGCTGCCTGCACTGAGAATACCCGAGTCCTACTAAAGATATACAAAAAACCATGCTCTATGAGTTACAGGGGAAAGTGGGGATCCAGTTTTTGGGGTGGCTTCTGGGTGTAACTGCAGCAGCCTCTTCCTAAAGTGTGTGAATGACACTGCACAGGTGTGGTACTTGATTGGGATAAAGTGTAGAGGAATGGGCAGTGGAAGAAAGGCAGCAAATTCACAGGTCAAAATAGCAACCTAAGTCGCTTAGGTCTCAGTGGAGGGCTGAGAGTTAACAAGTTGTGATGGCTTGCTGATTACCTTGATCAAAGTAACTAGGTCATTAATTGGCTTGGCAGCAAGGTAAATTGACTTAAAATATCTTTTGGTTCAAGTTCATAGGCACAGGATTTTTTTTGTCTGTGTTAAATTGTTAGCTGACTGCAGATTAGAAGCCCTGAGATTACTGCTGTTTATGAATAAAAATAGGAAAGTGCACCTGTAAACCATTTTGGTGTTTATTCTTTCTTGCTGTCATTTTGTGACAATAATAAAGTGACCTATACCAGCTTAAAAATTAGTTTCCTAATGAAAGAGATAAGAATGCCTAGGTGTCTGCTCTGTATTTTATTTTGATTTCAAAATAAAAATTACTGTCACTATTTCCATTTTCTAATACAGAGGTTTTTAAGCTAATTTCTGTGCCTGAAAGCTTTTGGAGGTGGTACAGGAGTATTTTCAAATAGGGGGCTATGTTGATTGAAAAAGTCTCTATTGAACTTTTCTGCAGCAGTTTTTATTTTTCAGAAATTATGTCTACAGAAATCGATGAGCAATCCTTTGTGCAGCTAACAATTTGCTAGAGGGTTAGAGCATGCTGAAATCTCACTGAAAACAGAGTACATAAGCTCCATGAGCAGTTTTAAACAGTCTCTAAAACTTGTCAGTTTTTCCTTTGGATTTTAAAATTCTTGCATTTTGATTTCCTCTTTGTGTGTGAACAAGAAAACAAAGAAGAACTTTGTTTTGCGTTCACCACTCTGCATAAAACACTGTGGTTTCTCGTAAGTAGTCTCAAACATCCAAAATAGGGTTTAAGACGACTTTACTTGCATATGGCATCTTGTGTTTAACAATGTGACCAGGAGTGGTGATAGCATTCTGACTGGGGCTGTGTAGCTGGGGCTGTGTGCTCCACTTGGCTTGGGCTGCTGCTGGCAAGGAATTGCCTATCTCTGCTTTTCTGCTGCTGGTTGACATGATGACACTGGATATCCAGAGGCATTCATGGCTTGCCTGAGTAGCAGCTGCAGTGGGAATGGTGTTGCATCAGAGCCTGGGTCAGCCATGGGCATGTGGTTCTTGTGTTACTGGGTCAGCTAGCCAGACAGTGAGGACTGCCTGGAGAGGGGAGCCAGCCAACAGTGTAGATGCTGATTGATGGTTTACCCATTCAAAACACTGAAATACTTTTATTTTGACAGGACAGAGAAAACATTTTATATTGTGGTACTTGGAGTCAAGGTGGTGGCAGGAGAACGTATCCTCAACTAGTCCCAGAGTCCATAAGACAGGCTTGATACACCAATTGATATGTTTGTGGCTTTTGAGCCAAGTGGCGTCCTATTTACCCATTTTGTCCCAAAAGCCTGCTTTTGCCAGTCCTTAATATCTCGAAATAATAATAATCTGGAAGGCTCTTAGCTGATTAAGTATTTCTTGCACCTCTCTTACTGACTTGAGTAACTTGAAGACTAGGGCGTAGATGGTAGATTCTTATCACTTGGTGAGTTCTCTGATAGGGGTGTATCACTGTTTGCTCTTGGAGAAGAGATTGTCTTGTGTATACGGATGTTGGGGATGGAGATCTCAAAATCCTTAAACTGAAGTACTGTCACCAGTCACTGACTATTTGTTGCATGACATGGTTAATTACACTGTTAAATTTTTACCATGCTGATTACAATCAAACATTTTTCTTCCTACCCTAACCTAGTCTTTGAACTATAGTGTAGCTTTCATACTGTCCTACTGCTACCTTAATACTTTAATATAATTCCTTAGTATATTCCTCATTCCAAGTGACTATTTTAGAGTTCTGTAGTTAAAACTTGTTCTTTTACCACTTAATTTCTCCAGACCATTTTCTTAAAGAATGGTTTTTTTGCTATATCTTAAATGCTATCTAGAAATATGTCTTTGAGATGCCAATTACCATTTTATGTAATTAAAATTATTAAGTTATATGTTCTCAAGAAAGAAACTCCAATTTACCCTGGGAAAATTTCAGCCAGTTTTTCACCAAGAGCCCATGTCTACATATCATATAGAAATTCTGGCTATGACCCTAAGTGTAATGCAATGCTAACTGTCTACCTCAAATCTGTGGAAAAAATATGCTATATAGTTTTGAAACTAGCAAAAAGATATGGTCCTGGAGGATCCAAAGATTTGTTCAGCAGTTATTAGCTTATGTTCTGATGCTAAAGGTGGGGCTGCAGGACACTCGTAAATATTTTTCCTGTTTTTTCTTATAGAGCAGCTGCTTTTCTTCACCAGTGTAAAGTCATACCATTCATTTCTTTGTGGATTATCAAATGCCATTATACTGCTGCCTGCATTTTCCTTATCTATAGCAGACTTGGTCTATGTGCATGTGCTTCTCCAAATCATGTAGGTTGTTATTAAGTGGGTAGGGGACTACTGTCTCTCCAGCCATGGAAAGTGGAGGAGAGCATTTCTTGCATAATCATGGGAAAAAGTAAACAGGAAAAAGTAACTGCAGGTGCTGTGCATGCTGTGTCTCACCTAAATACCTTGGTTTTAACTTTGTTCCTCAGTCTTGTGTTTCTTTTTGACATGGGACCAAGTTTAAACTCCTTGTTGCAGTTTTGTAGAGTTTACATAACACTAAACGCTTTGAACAACAGTTCAGCCTTTTACAAGCTGGCTCTTTCAGTCTTTTCACTACTTTAACATCTTGTTCTCTCATGCGTGGCTTTTAATTCTGATTTGGCTGCTGTCCTGCACCTTTCTTTAAAAGTCCCAGCTGCCTGTCTAGTAGATGTATGTCCTGGGTTATTTTATGGTTTCTGTACCTGCAGACTTCCTGTTAGTTGCTTTCACAAAACTAACCTTGGTCAGATATTGGACAGAAAAATACAAATGTCCACATCTGATCCAGTGGACTTGATTCAAGGAGTCAGAACAGCATTCTGCATCCTGCCATGCTCAAGTTTTATTTCCCCCTCTGCCATAGGTTTTCTGTGTGGCCTCAATGCAGTCTTTAGTCTTTTCCTCCTTTGGGGGTTTGTGCTGATCCAGCTGCATTAGTTGCCAGTATGCAGGTCTGCAGGCAGAGCTGTCTCCTGCTGCTGCTGCTGGTCTTGAATCATAGCCTTGGCTTTAACACTCTAAAAGCTTCTATGTGGAACCTACACTGGAAGCACTTCCCTGGGTCATTTTTCTTCCCTAGAAAAGTGTGACGATTGTAGGCATGGTAGTCATGTTTATGCCTGTCCTCTCAGCTGCAAAGAAATGTAATGGCACATCCCTCTAGGTACCTTGGGGATTAATACTTGCATGGAAGGCACTTTGCAGTGGTAAGGGCCAAACACACATAAAACTAGATCTTGATGTAAAAATTACTGTATTACTTTGATGGTATTTTTAGATGTTCTTCCATGTGTGGCTAGTTTGACAGCTGCTAGAAACAGTGCATCTGATGATGCAGTGGATTTTGGGAGAGGGTTAGCAAAAGATGCATGTTTCCTCATGGACAGCTGTGGTTTAGCTTCGGTAGAAGCTTCATCAAAATGGCTGTTGGATCGATCAGTTTGTAGAAACTATGGCTCTATTTCCTATGGATTTGGATAGGAATTACTGCCATGGCAGGGTGTAGGCTTTGGGTAAAGACTGTGATTTAAGATTAGTGGGACTATTGAGTGAAGAAGGTGTGAAGATTATCTCCAGGACTCATTGGTTATTTTACTGCCACATTCTGGGGCTTGCCAGGGGCATGCATCTTCTGCTGAAGTGGATTGGTTGGGAGACTATGAGATTATTCAAGGCCAGAACCTTTTAAATTGGTAAGTCTAAATTACCATATGTTGTTTTAAGAGGGTGCCCTAACTCTATTACCTTACTGTGGCTATAGAAGACATGATAAAGCAAAGCAACTGCTGTAGCATGTAGCAAGACAGTATAATGTGAAAGTCTAAACTACAGTCTACAGAATTTTCCTAAAGCAAACATGGTGTGTTTGGGGGAATAACTTGTTTTGCAACATTTCCACATGGAAAAATGTATAAATGTACTGTATAAATGCTTTTAATCCTGTGTCTGCTTCTGTTTATCAAATCAGTGTCTATACACATTTGTGAAAAACTAAGTTTAGATTAATTCATAAGCCAAATGCATCTTCTTTTCAGAGAAAAGCGTTGTTTTATTTGTAGGGTGACCCTTTATGTTTGTATGTGGAACTTATTACAGAGTTTGTGTCTGCACTACCTAAAATTTCATTAGTGATTTGAGTCTGTCATCTGTCTGAAATTATGCTTTCCAGGGGCCACTGAGCCACCGAGCCACCACTACCAGACTAACACAGGAAATACTTGTGTTTCTGCTGTTGTGTCTCTGCTCCCTGCTTGAAGGGAAGGCTATTAAAACTGGTCTAGACACTGCAGCTGCATGATGCATGTCAATCTAAGTTGTGTTAATTTAGTTGCACAGGTTTGGCAAGATTATTAGCAGTATTTTGTTCCATCCTTTTTGCCCCCTTTTCATTCAAACGAAAATCCAGTTCTTCACATACAAAAGGGCCACTTTAGACCATACAGTCAGCAGATTCTTTTTCTCTCCTGAGGCCTTTGAACACAGACTTAATAATTCCACCTCATTTGCCCAGGTAACATGTTGAGTACTGTTGTTTCTGCTTCGAAGAATTAGGTGAGGTTTCTTAAGGACACACACTTGCTGTGGTTGATCAGTCTCCACCACGATGGTGAGCTCCCTTCCTGGCACTGCTCTTTCTAGTGCCTCTTCAGCTTTCTTCTCCAGACCTTGATAGCTTGAAGCTGCCAAGAACGGGGGGAAAAGATGAGGCATCTCCATGGCCATCAGCCTGGGCTTTGTTGACCCTTCACTCAAGCACCTTTATCTTGAATAGCAGTCCTGGAGTTTGTGGTTGACACCTGGTGCTAAATCTTAGTGTCTCTGCAAACAGACAAGGCAACAAAACGAAGCCTTGCTGATTCCTAAGGCTGAGGACTGTCTTGAAACACATGCCTGGTGTGTTGCTGTTGTCAGCTGTGGTGTAGCTCAATGTCTTTTCTCCACCAAAATCTGGTGAGTAAACAGGACTTGGCTGCTGCTGAGTGCAGTCTACAGTGGCTGTGGGGCTGCATCCAGAGCCAGCTTCCTGAGCAGCACCTTGCCTGGTGGACTTTAATCACTGATTAACCCACATAAAGGGTGGCTGGAATAAAACAGATTAAACCAGCACATAGTATCCATGCTGCCATCTTGTGCACCAGAACTTTATAACACCTTCAACATTATTTTGTAAATATGGCAGTGTTGTCATGGCAGCAGAAATCTAGTGTGGAAAAACGTTGCTGACATGATTTATTGCTGGTTTAGTGTGCTGTGCAGGTCGGGCAAGGCGTCACTGCTCCTAGCTTCTGCTTATCTGAATTGGGTATGAAATGCATCAGAAGGGCTTTGATCAGGGAAATGAATGGCACACCAACCTTCACGCTGGCATGCACAGCTCAACTAAATGCAGAAGTGCACAGTGAGATCTGTATTGTTTTAATATTTATGCACTAGGAATCCACACATGAATGTTTCATGGCTTTCAGTGTAGCTCTTGCCGAAAGTCAGCATCCTCCCTGGTGAAATCATGGTTATAGAAAGTTGAGATGCTGTTAAATCTAACACTAGCTGGAGACTCAAAGATATGCAGTGTTGAATTTGAACTAGCTTTTGGAAGTGTAAAAAAATTGACAACTGCAAGTTTGTCCAGAATCTCTTACTAAAGGATTTGACAATTTCTTTATGTGCTGAGACCTTGTGTAGCCAAGTGATTCATGGTATCCTCCATGTTGCTGCTTTATTGTTACTTCTTGTGACATGAGAGAACTGGTGACTGGGGTGGTCTGTATCACACCTTCCTTTACCCTACTGCTGTGGCTGACCCACAATCACAACATTTGGTTGTGGGGTTTTTTTTGTTTTTTGAGGGGTTTTTTTGGTGGTTTTTTTTTTTTTTTTTTTCTGTGATTGTATTCAAATGTTATGTATCTATTTTCATGGAATGGCTGGAAGCTTTGCATGCTTTTCCTCTGGAACTAAGCTGTGGCTGTTTGTGAAATAACCTTTTCCTAAGTTTTCTGGTTTAGAAGATGTATCATAATAAACTTGCAGTATATTGAGAACAACTTCCAAAGTTAATATACAAGTTTTCCTTATAAACAAAGCAACCTTACCACTACCCCACTACTCAGCCAAGGAACACACCTAGGTTGCTTTGGCTACAGTCAGCCTCCTTTCTAAAACATTATTTTGGCAGTTAAAAGAAAATTATATTTTTTTTTTAGCAAAGGAAAATTTAAGAGTTGATATTTCTTAGCAAATCTGTAGCTTCAGAAACTAGAGGCATAATGGTATGGAATTTTAAATTATGAGTTCACATACTTCATACACTTGTTTATTTCTGAATATCTCCAAGTAAAAGTTTTGACTTAAACCACTTCTACCACTTCACAGACATTTAAAGCTAGGATCTAACATTTCACTTTGGGTCTGATTGTGGTTATTATTATTTTTCTAGCAAAAATATTTTTTTCTTTGGAACAAGTTGGAAAGCCGCATTGTACTCTCTAGGTCAGCAGAATGTTTCACTTTTGCTGAACTAGATTGAAAGGCTGTGGTTGTGAGTGAGGGAGGTAATAAATGAGTGGTAACTTACATTTATCTTGTCTTCACTACACCTTTTCCACAGCAGCATGCAGTGTTCTGAACTTTGGTTCTGGAGTCCTATGTTTTCTTCTTTGGAAGTGCCCTCCCCACAAACCTGGTACTCTTGTGGCATAAATCTGAAAAGGCAGGGTAGCAAAAGTATAAATTTTACTGCACAATTGTGTGCTGAATGTGATTGGCTTTGAGTGGGTTGTCCAAGATATCCTCTCTTCTCTGCTGAACATTGACTCCAGCATTTCCAGCCTCTTGACCTGTGTGTGTGCTTTTCTGACCACAAGACTGTCAATGAGAACTTCCTAACTGGTTCAGTTTGTAGTGCAGCATTGTTGCTTCCAGTTCCTGTGACCTTGCCTTGAATGAGACTCAGCAGGAGGTTTTTGTTTTAAAATGCAGTCTGAGCTAATTTTTACTGCTGTTGTTTTCACAGAATGATAGAGTGGTTAAAGTTGGGAGGGACCACAGTGGGTCACCTGGTCCAACTTCCCTGCTCCAGCAGGGTTGTCCCAGAGCACATGGCACAGTATCGAGTCCAGACAGTTCTTGAGCATCCCCAGAGAGGGAGACTCCACACCTCTCTGCAATCTGTTCTAGCACACAGGCAAATGTGGAAACTGGATCTCCTGGTGAGTGGCATGCTCTTTGCTGGCCTTGAGCCTGGCATAGAAGTCATAATTTTTATCTTGCCAGAAATTCACTACTGAACAGCTCTGCCATGGATTATAAAAAGTTAAAAACAGAGCTGAACAAAGCAAAAGGGAATTATACCTCAATACTCACTCCTGCCTGACTTTCTAGTACTATGTATTGAAACTGAAGTTTTGGAGATACATTTTCATTGATCAGATCTAGGTTTGTTTTTTTTGTTGAAGGTAAATCCTTTATTTCTATGTTGGCAAGTACTGCAGTATTATGAAAATCAAAGTGGGCTGTACTTATGCATTCCCAAGTATCTGTCTTTATGAAAATACCTGTTTATGCATGTTTTATCAAAACAGTATGTCTATAACTGGCATAACTGGGCAACTCTGTAGGATTGTTTGAATGATTGTTAATCTTAGATGGTACTACCCAGAACTTCAGTTATGCTGTATGCTTTACTCTGCTTCCTGAGGCTGACTTCTGTCCCTCCACCATGGAGCAGGCTTTAGGTTTAGGGTCAATGAGATGCCAGATAAACCATCATGTTCACCATTGTGTCAATTTTTCATGGCCTCCCTCAGTCAGCAAGTCAAGACTGTTAAAAGTACAGTTACAGGATTATATTGTTAAAAAGGGGTGGTAGAAATGCGTGTCCATATTTGATAGCTGTAATAGGTGTACTCTACAAATGTCATACTGAAGGAAAAGTTACTGGCTGGGTTATAGACCCCTCATCTTGTGTATCAATTATATTAACTGCTTTTTTTAGGCAACAGTTTCTGCAACAGACTTAAAAGTGATGCTGATGCTGCAGTTCTGTGTGCTCAGGAAAACGGTGGGTGAGCCAAAAGCAATGCTGCCTCTTTAGCCTTGAAGGAAAATAAATTGCTCCAGAGGTATCTATAAATCCTTACTGTTATGTGGGTATTCTGTGTTTCACTTAGCAAAACAAAAGTAGAAGCATTTCTCAGTCCAGTATGCTCCCGCTGATGATAATAACCTTCCTAAACTCACCAAACTATGTCTTAAAAAGCAGAACCTCACAAGGTTGGAAATAATGGTTCTTTCTGTTTAAAACCACAATTGCCTTCTATGTGAATCAGTGTGAAGGGAAAAAAACCACTGTAATAGCAAGAAGCACTGGGGAGAAAAGTGCTCTTAGACATGCTGATTGACAAGCAGCACAGCATGACCCAGCCATGGCACTGCCAGCCCAGAGAGCCAAACGTGTGCTGGGTGCATCCAGAGCAGAGTGGGCAGCAGGGCCAGGGGGATTCTGCCCCTCTGCTCTGCTGAGACCCCACCTGCAGTGCTGCACCCAGCGCAGGAAAGTTGCAACTTAGCCCAGCAGGTCCCAGAGGAGGATTGCAAAATTGATCAGGGAGCTGGAGCATCTCTTTTGTGGGGACAGGCTGAGAGAGTTGGGGTTGTTCAGCCTGGAGAAGAGAAGGCTCTGTGGAATACATATAGCACCTTCCAGCTGTTTGCATAACTAAGTTACAAAGTTGTTTGTATACTAGCAGGATTTAATTAAAATCTGAGGTTTTTCCTTCCTCTGATTAAACATGCACAAAACACAGTAAATCCTTTCACGGTAGCTGTTGTAGCTAAGTTCTGCAACTTCCAGACATTGGTGAAACATATCTTATATGTATTACAGCTGTAGCTGTATTCTCTGTCTTGGACACTGATTATCAAATGCTGTTTGTTGCCCTATTGCAGACCCCTATTTTTTTCTAGTGTAGATATAACTTATAGATTTTTGGCTATAAATGGAAAGAAACTTTGCATCTTTCAGTTCTACTCCACTTGGTTCTCTATAGTTTTTCCCCTCTTTTTTTCCAGTGAGTTGCTGTCATTCTCCTTCTCAAAAGATATTTATTCCCTTGTATATTAATCTGGACTTTTTGGTTTGACAGTTGTATTCTACATTACCTTTTCTTCTTTCTGCTTTCTTTGCATCCTCATGTTTCCTGTTAGTTCCTCAGGGTACTGCAATTACCTGTTAGACGTGGCAGCCTCCCTGACTAGAACAGGAGGGTTCCAGATTAATTTTATAGCCTTATCACCATGCTGGAAAAAGACCCACAACAATTTTACTATTGTTGATTTACAAAAGGTTTGAAAAGCTGAGGAGTGGCTTTCACTTCAGATTAGCATCTCATTTAGAGCTTGGGGAATGGCTCAGTTTTGTATAGTAGTACTTTTTTTGTACTGGAAGGAAGAAAAGAAATTCCAGGTGTGTACATGTGTGCATCTTCTTCAAAAACAGTTCCAGCACAGTTTCAGTACCTTGTCGATGCCCTGAACTCAAGATGTTAAAAAAACCCTTTCACAGGTAAACTGAGAATTAAAAGTGCAAAGAATCCAGTGCACAGTATAAAACGCTGCTCTAGCTCATATCTGTGGTGATGGTCCATTGAGCAGCAGGGTCAGCTGTGTCTCATGGTGAATACCTGCTGTGGTTCAGCAAGCTCCTGATGCTTATCTGTGCAATTCTTTTTCTAAAAAACACATTCTAGGAAATAAATTCTATAGGAAAAGCTAACTGGCTCAGGTAAAAATCATACTTGCCTAGAAGTACATTTTCTTCATATATTCTTGGGTTTTTTTGGAAAAGTCAAACATGAAGCCTTATTGTATAAATCTATTTAGTTTATAAAATGCCACTTTGGGACCCTTGACACAGACCCATAACACGCAAACATGTAGTGAAGGATAAAGCTGGAAAACTCGTCAGGAATATGATTCTCCTCTCTAAAGCAGCTTTTGGACTGCAGAATACAGTTATCCTAATGACAGTCTCTTAGTGCAGTTTTGTGTGATACTGTGTTGGATTTATGGGTGCCAGTTTCCTAAAGAGCTGTTTGGGTAGCCTGTGCTTCAGTGAAGCAACTTTCGTCTGTTCTGTAACAAATCCAAAAGAGGAATGGAGTAGAACATTAGTCAAGGGTTTTGATGTGAAACAAAATGATGCAGTGAACTTTCTTCTTCTACATGGTGGAGTGAAAATTGGCTCAATTTCAACATGGATCCAAGATTTCTGGTTTCTGAAGTCATCCCTATGGAGGTGATGTTAGATTTGTAATGCTGTCTTGCTTACAGTAATGCTGTCTTAGTGACAGGAAGCAAAGTGAACTAACGCCTTCAACTCTATTCTTGCCCTTCAGCTTTCTTATTTGTATTGATATTAATGTCCTAAAAATGTGGAAGTTCGACCAAGAAAATAAAATAAAAAATATTGTGGAAAGCTAAGCAGATTTAAATCCCTTGTAATGTAATGTAGCTGCTGGAAATAAGAATAATATCACAAGGCCAAAACATTTAGACCACCAATGTAAGGAACTTCTGGTCCAGTGATTAAGGCACTAATCTTTCTTGGAAGTGCTTTGGAAGCAATTTCTCTTGGCTACTCAATATAAACATACTAGATAATATGGTTTCATATCTGTTATTTGCCTTCTGAACTGGTTCTGTATTCAATGAATATTGTTCGCTGTCTAGTATCATGTCTATCACATCTTAAGTGTCAAATGTGTAACTAGTTTAGCACCTTGGAGGATTTAGTCACTAACAAGAAGCCATATTTCAACCTACTTACTGCCAGGCAGAACTCAAATGTGCAAATTACTTTGGGCTTTTCCACAAACCTTCACTTGTCCTGCCAGCAGCAGTGCTGGGTTTCATGGGTGAGAGGGGAGAGCTCCCATGCAGGAGGAGGAAAATCTGCAGGGGTGCTCTGTACTGAGTTGGGCATTGCTGTGAGGGTGTGTTGCACAGCACACTGGCTACAGGAGCCTGCCTCACCCAGGGCACTGCTGTCCTTGATACTCATGAGCTCCAGCACTGGCATAGAAATCAGAGGATTTTTTAAATGCAAATGTCAATACTACATTACACTCCACGTTTTTTTCTAGTTCTCAGCTTAAATTACTGTTTATTCAAAAGCCTGGTACTGTTCAAAAGCTTTGAGTTAGACCCCTTGGGGTGTGAATACTTCAAAGCATGCTGTTTGCTCACTGGTGGGTTACAATCACAGATATGATCCCCATATCATTTTGATATGTCACATGAATGAATGTGAAAAATTTCTCCTTAGCCCTTGTCCTCCTCTGTTATAATAACATTGTGGTGGTGACATTTAAAGTATGATAGTTGTAGGCAAAAGCTGTAACTCATATTAAAACCCAAATAACAATGTTTCTCAAATGTCTCTGTAGATGGATGGAGGTCTGCTTGGACGAAGAGCTGCCCCCAACTACGGAACTGGAAGAAGGCTTAAGAAATGGTGTTTACCTTGCCAAGCTTGCAAAATTCTTTGCACCTAATGTGGTGTCAGACAAAAAGATCTATGATGTGGAGCAGGCACGCTACAAGGTAATAACTTTTTCAGTTCTCTCACCAGGATGACAAAACCCAGCAATGTTTGCCTTCCAGTTCCTAAAGATTCCCAAGCACGGCTGTATCTTTCTTTTAAGACTAGATGAAAGATGCACAGCTGTAAGAAGACTATATGATAAGTTAGAAATATTCAACCCTTAGAAAAAATGTTTTGGTCTTGCTTCAAGTTTTTAAAGCTGTACAAATTACATTTCTGGCTCCGAGGAGAACGAGCTTTGAAACTTATAAAGTTATTTTTCATTAGGAATTGAAGCCAAAAGCAATTTGATAACTACTTCAAGCTTTCTTAATTTTGTATGGAAGCATATTTGAAATTCACTTCATTAGATTTCTTTAACAGCAAGAAGAAAAAAGCAAGCTACTAATGAGGGAGTTTAACTTGTTCTCTGTGCAGGTCCAAGAACCTCAATAATACAGATACATATACAGTCATACACAGTAGCCTTGCTATGCAATGCACTATCTCAACATATAGAGGAGCAGGAAAAAAACTATGTTTAAGAGTTCTGTTTACATGTTTCTCTTGAAAATCTCCAAAACTTGAGAGGTTCCTTCTTCCCTTTACCCTAAGAGATAACATTGAAAATAAAAGAAAAAATACTTTCCTACTCTATTCTTATGCTGATGGCATAGACTTTAGGATGGGTCAGGTCAGGTATTCAAGTACAGCTGAAGAATTCCAAGACTTCCTTAGCTGTTCTTCATAGTAGTGCTCAGCAGTGTTACTGTGTCTGTGGTTTGGTTCCTTGTTTTTGACATCCAGCCTCTACTCCCAAAGAATACTGAAGGACAAATTTCTACTTTAATCACAGTCTGCCCTGGTGGATACAAATCTGGCTTATGTAATGTGAAAGAATGAGCTGGACTCAGTGTGGAGCTGTGGATGTGTTAGGATGCTTCATTAGCAAAATTGAAGCTGTTACACTTTGGTCTATGGATTCAAATAAGGAAAAATTCTGAACTCAACTTCAGGAGATAAAACTGGGAAACAACAGGAGGATCAATAAGCAGAGAATTTACTTAATGTGACTTTCACAATCTTCTGTGTTTCCAATAGAGATCTGGCCTTCATTTTCGGCACACTGACAACACTGTGCAGTGGTTAAGGGCAATGGAGTCCATTGGTCTGCCTAAGGTAAGCCTTTAAATTTCAGCAAAGAAAGTGGCTCAGATCATTGGCTCACTGAGATCCCCCTTCATCTGCTTGAGCATAAACAGTTCCTTACAGTAAGTCTACAGGGAAGGGATAATTTAAAAAAAATCTGAGAAGGTAATGTGGAAAGCAGTGGGAGTGTCAGTCCCGTGTTGCTGCTGCTGGTGTGTGTGGGCTGAGGCAGGGACACTAGCTACCTCAAGCACTTGGTGTTTTACTGCTGATGCAGTCTCTGGGGGGGGGGGGCTGGAAGGAGTGTTCTTTAAAACAGAAAACTTAAATATTTGCTTCCTTCAGGTTATCTCTTCACATTGTGCCTCTTGCTGCCTCTTCCTCTTACTGTACACCCCAGTTTCTCTGCCTCTACCCTGTTTCCAGACTGTTCTTGCACCCTTCAGTGCATCTGCGTGACTGTGCTGCTGCTCTTCTTCCACCAGCTGCTTTCTTGGGTCACCTCTTATATTTACCTTCCTCCTTGAGGGTCTTCGCTTGTCATCTCCCCCCTCTGCTGCTGTTTCTGGGCACCAGTGAGTCTCATTTGGATGAAAATCCTTTAACAAAGGGCTGTGTGCAAACACCTACGCTGCTTGTTTGTGCCTTCTGGCAGCCACACACAGGCTGAGGTGAGCAGCTCCCCACCCCAGGCGCCTGTGTGCACTGTGGTCAGGCACATGGGGATGCTTAGGCTGGAAGGGCTGAATGGACTAATGGCCAGCTACTGCAGGCAAAATCACTGCAGGTGCCTGCAACCAGAAAAGGGCACTCATGACTGCCATCAGAAATGCCAGAGGTGGGAAGGGGTCTTGCCCTTTCCAGGTCAGGCCTTTTTTTCCAGTTGAGTCCTTTAGCCCTCTGTCAGCTGGCTGATTTCCACCCTGCCATCCATCCTCTGAAAGACTGTGTCACAGAGGATGGTCATGGCCTAAAGCTTTCCCAATTCTCTCTCACAAAGCTGTTTTGAGCAAATGATGAAGAGAGCTCTGTGCTTCTGACTTACTCAGTCTGGTCCTATTAACCATGGGACAGTGCAGCCCCGAGTGACCAGCCTGGGCTGCAAGCATGCTGCCAACTCTCACGGTTAACTAAGTCTTTTTATTGTATTTTTGTGGAGAAACAGTGTTTAGTGACTGGGACTAAAGCCAGGAACAAATTACTGGTAGAACCAGAACTGGAACTTATGATGTGACTTCTTGGCTAAATTGCTTAATATTCCTCTCTCTAAATATCTTTCTTTGTAAATGATGCATTCAAAAAGTTAGGGGTGCTGGCAATTAGAATTATGCATTTTTAAACCATACTTGATAGGTTTGGTTTGTAATGAGGCTTTGCAAATTTTAACTGCATTCCAGGTTTTGGGCGTCTGTAGAGGACAAGCACTACTGACTGAGCTCATGCCAAAGGACATTTTCTAAAAATCTTATTGAAATGCTGCCTGCTTATCTTCCTTTTCTCCCCTCTTATTAAGTAGCTTTTATGCTTTATTAAGCTCTTCTTTATGAAAACTACTGATAAAGTTAAAATAACATCAGAAGAAACATGACGCATAGCTGGATAAAAGTAACAGCTGAAATTCTGTAAATTTAAGGTATGGTTCTGCAGAGTAAACATTTCTTCTCAGTAATAAGTCTTCCCATTTAACTGTGTGCTTTTTGCTTTTTAGATCTTCTATCCAGAGACTACGGATGTCTATGACAGGAAAAACATCCCTAGGATGATATACTGCATTCATGCTCTAAGGTAACTGCTGACAGGAGTAAAAGTTATACTAACTGCCAAAGTTAAGAGTGTAAGTCTTGAAATGGTTTTAGAACAACCAATAAATCAAAATCTGTCTGAATTTATAAGTTCATTAGTTTCAAGTTGGAGACAAAATTGAACTTTGTCAGGTCTATTGGCCAACTAGTTCTCAAAATAGAAATTAAGGACTACTGGATTTAGCACACAAATCCCTCTCTCAATAGTACAGCCTCTTGCAAAATGAGCATACAGTTTCAAAATACATACTTCAACAGAAATCAAACAAATTAACAGCAACTTAGCAAAACCTTAGTACAATCATGGAACAATCATGCTGATCAGAGAGAAGATAATGATGAACTGACATCTTTCTGTCCCAAAACTAAAGCTACTAATTACTGTATTCTGTGATAATTAATGTAAAAAAAGATACATTCTCAAATATTTCAAAATTCTGACCAAACTGACATTTAATGTAAAGTCAGAGAGGCTTTGACTACACCATTGAAAGTAGCAATTAAAATTTTTCCATGTTCTGCCTTAAGAACTTTCTTGATGTTTAGCACAAAAACATCTGCCCTGTGCTGTCCCTGATGTGAGCGACAGCGTTGTTGGCAGACAGCTCCACCCTCCTGTGGCTCTTCTACTTCATTTCCTGCACACAGAGACCTTTCCCTTTCAATATTTTTTGGCATTAATCTTTCAGAGAGCATAATTAACTTGCACCCCAAACTTTCTTCTCTGTTTTTTATGGTGTTCAAAGACACATCAGCTGCTCCAGGGCTATCAGACAGGGACTATTCAACACGTGCTTTATTGAAACTTTTGTTTGGCTAATCCTTGAAATTATGTGCCCAGTCTTGCATTCTGGGATGTGCACTCACTCCCAATAAACAGGATTTACCACTAAAGTTCACTGTATTTGCTTAACACGCCAGGTGTTCATAGTTGACAGCTCAGTATATTTTTGCCATCCTTGTCAAGAGTTGCCCTTGAAATTATTGTACATAGTGTAATATTAACTGGAAAGTGACACCAGGACTATCTGAGGGTTGTTCTTGCCTGTAACTTAGTAGTGCAGTCTGTTCTGACAGCAAGTGTCTTGTGTAAGCTTGAAGTGATTTCCTGAAGAGGGCTATGACTTTAATCAGGTCAGGCTGAGTGAGTGGGCTGTGTGCCCCCCACCCAGCTATGTTATGGGCCAGCTCAAACATTTTGCAGGAGGTGCAAGAACACTTTAATTTTTTCTAATGTTTGCTCCCTCTTGTATATAGGACATTATTAAATGTGGATTTGAATCCATCATGTATCTTCTTAATATCTGCCTTATCATTGCAATGGCAATAATTCTTGTCCTGAACTGAGAATTACAGTGGATGAACCTGTGGTAGAAATTTTCCTTTCTCCATCTTGGCAGGCCTCAGGATTTATGCAGTACTAAATTAGTCTGTGTTGTCTCAGCTTTCACTTCCAAGTTTGTCCTGTTTAAATTACTTTTTCTCGATGCATATCAACACAAAGCTCTAACTCTGTACCTCTGTACTTAATATGTTTTTGGGGTTTTTTTAGTGCAATTATTTTAGAAATGGTCTTTATATCAAATGTGTCATGCCACACTGAAGGGGAATAGTCCTGGAGTGCTTTTGTTTATGATGCTTTCCCATGAGACTGTAGTCCTCTGTGCCTGTACAGGATATAAGAATAGAAGAAACAGTGATTGAGCTTTATTTATTTCCATACATCTCCTAAAATGCATGCTGGAAGTCTTTCACTGAGATCTTTCAAATGGAATTTCAATCTCAGTGTTGAATGGCACACAAGCTACATTGAAAGCTGTTTGGGAAATAATAGAATTAAGCACAGGGCACTTTGCCTGGCCAGCAGGGCTCCCAGGCACTAGAGGAATGCTGAGCTGTATCTGCAACATATATTTGATGTCTGAAATCATATCATTTTGCAGGGAAAGTCGTTGGCTGTTTATTGTTTTGCTGATCTTCTGCTGCTAGAAGGCCTAAAGATAGATGGGTCCTCTAAACATTGGTTTAAATACAGTTTTAGGGTATGTCTTGATTCAAGTCTCAAATTAAGACCATTGCACTTAAAGCATCAAATACACTTAAAGCTGTCAAATGCAGCACTGCTCTGGCCAGGAAGGAGCAACTTAGCAAACAATATCTTGTTATACTCCTGTTGAATGTAATTACCTTTTGCTTTTTTTGCTGAAATACCAATACTTAAAGTATTGACTGGGACAAAGGCCAGGAGGAAATTAGGGGTGGAACCAGAACTGGAACTTCTGGTTCCAGCCTGAAAAATACAAAGGCATAGATTCTATTACTTGCACCATTTTTTTTAATGAAAGAAGATTTGGGGTTTTGTACTAAATGAGGTTATGAGCAGCTTCATTGAAATTAAGATGCTGACAATTATTCTTTTTTATAAATAGCGGTTCTTTTCCCTGAAAAATTTAGTTTTCAAATTATCTTTGCAAGAAGATCATTGCTGTATCCTAGACAAAATATCCTTCTTGAAGCTGAACAGCTTCAAGATATTTTTTTCCTAGGAAGCAGCAGAATAACAAGCATGCTGTAAAAGAAAAAACATGCTGCTACCAGATCTGTTTTTCACAGCATGTTATACACAAGCTAAGCACAAAAAATGACCTGGGAATATCTGCCTAATATGAGATGCAGTTCTATGTGGCTGATGCCTTCTATTGAAAGGAGTTTCACCTAGGAACTGTTCTTTCTCCTTTGTTTTTCACATGCTCCTGGTGCCTTGAATTCAGTTTTCATAACTATTAAGCAAGCTGTTTCAAGTGAAATTATATGTTAACTCAGAGAGGTGTCTTTGTGTTCTCTGTAAGACTCAAAGAACATTTTCAGCACCATCTGGTGGCTGGTAAGTTTATCCAAACAGAGGAGTATAGGAAATACCACACATGGTGCAACATCCTTCTGGAAGTGCTGAGCAGCAAAAAAATATTCTTTAGTGTTCATAGCACTCTTTCTTCTTGAATCTTTCTATTGGGGCAACCCAAAAAAGAGTCAGCAGTCAGCTGCTGATTTCCATAACTGTTTGTATGACACCCAGAATTTCAGACAGGATTGTGTCCCTGCCTCAAACTTGGAGCAAAATCTCTTTTTACCCAGAACGACTGGAAGGCAGACCAGGGTAACAGGAACCTGGTTCATTACGATATAGTCTGGTAAACTCTGTGTGCTTTTTTCCCCTGCAAAAAAAGCTAATTTGCATTTTAGATAAGTTTGAAATATAAGAATAGCATCAGCAATGATTTTGAGAGGCTGTAAAGCCATGTTGACCTACCTGAGATTTTGTTGTGTTCAACCAGATGGGGGCAGGACAGAGGAGTAGTTGAGGCAGCATGGGAGATAAATGCTGATTCCTCATGCCCCTAAATACATACATCAGCTACAAATACAGGCTTTGAGATCTCCTCCCATAATTTGCTACTAGCAAAAAAATCTCCTCTACAACAAAACACCAAAGCACATCTGCAATGAATGATGTTGGGGTGAAGTAAGTTTGAAAAGACGTGGAAAACAATCCTTTTGGAGAAATGTGTTATTTAAGTATTGTTTTTAAAACTTATCTTTTTTGATTCTTTCTTGCTTAACTCACTTGTTTATTGAATTTCACTCATAAATTATAGAAACATCAGTCTTTTGCTGATAAATACATGCCTTGTGTTTGGAAGCTACTGAGAAAATATATGTATATTCAGCTGTTTTCTTTCAGATAGCACCCCAGAGCTCTAGGAATGAGTGAAGGTATTTTTCATGCTATATGGGGAAAAAAAAAAAAAGTATTAGTTATTGGATAGTACATTAAAACAACTTTCTTTATTTCTCCAAGAGTAAAGTAGGCAATGACACAAATATTTAGAGATGCTGTTGGATGGACTTACAGATTCTTGTTCCTCTTCCCCTAGTCAGAAGCATGTTAGTGATTTATGTGCTCTTTTAGTATGGGATGTAATTAATGCAAATCAAACCAGAACATAGATCCCAAGATAGAAGGTGTCCAGGTGTCCTCAAATTCTTTCAGATCTTGGTTTTCTCCAGTACTAGTTTCTGTATTTCTTTACCTATCTTTCACTTGTTTATACATCCCCTGTGACCTGAGATACAGTGACAGTGCCTCTTTCTTAGAGATGCTTCTTGGAAAAAAACAGATTTTCTTTAAGACAAAAATACAGCACAAAGAAAATTGTAGTATCAATTTATTCTGTATTGGCACACTTAAGTCAAAGGTTACAAGATAAACTTCATGAAAGTGTTTTTCTCTTGTACAGAAAGCAAACATGCAGAACTTTAAAGCCTGATTTTTCTTCTTTGCAGTTTATATCTCTTCAAACTAGGACTAGCTCCACAGATCCAGGACCTTCTGGGGAAAGTAGACTTCACAGGTAAAAAGATGCTCATCTAATCATATGTTAGATGGGTTTTTTGCACTGCAAATCTGCTAGCATTGTACATATTTAATAAATTATTACAGCCTCTCTGCTCTGACATTGTTACAAACACTGTTACAAATTAAACAGATGGGAGGCGGCTGTTTCCACTGATTGTGGCCTCAGAAGGGCAGGAGGGCTCAGTTTTCATTGAATACTTCACATAGCTTAGAGTCCTTCAAAACGGAGAGGAAAACTGCTCAGAAGCCCTTTCAGAGGCATTTTTGTAGTATGGTTATTCAGAGTAAAGTTGTCATGATTTTGTTCTGATAATATTTCCTTTTTTTTTTTTTTCTTTTTTTGGTCTGGACAGAGGAAGAAATCAGCAACATGAGAAAGGAATTAGAGAAATATGGCATACAGATGCCATCTTTTAGTAAAATTGGTGGGATTCTGGCCAGTGAATTATCAGTGGACGAAGCTGCCTGTAAGTGTGACTCTTGGTCTGTTCTCTACAAAATGCTTTGATACAATGCTAACAAAATATATTCTGTGTTCTCATTCACTTAGTTTGCCACCTCTTAAGAACTAGAAAGAAAGACAAACAAGTTTTTGCTATCACACTGCTTCCTTGTTACAAGGCCTCTTTAAAATTTGCAGTCTGTTTTTTGGTATCTCCACTGACCCATAGCAAGTGCTATCAGAAACAAAGATTTCTCACAATATTTTGAATGGGTTTAATGTTTTGGTAGGTAGTGTCCTCTGGAATAATGACTTGACCTCTGTGCATGCCTCTGCACAATGTACAATGAATACACCCATGGGAACATGGTATCTTCTCTGCCCCTCCCTTTTTTTTTTTTTTTTTTTCCTTTTCCAGTTTTCCTAAAACACCTAGGCAGGTTGCTGTGAGGACAAGTCATTGTTCCAGACAGACAACTCTCTCCCATATGGTGTTATATGTTTGGAACTTTCCTCCATGGGTAGCTTTCAATCTGTCTGCCCACTGGCATGTTTCTGCATGGTGGAACCCTGCTGGAGAGCAATCCTGCTGCACAATTCAGGTTCTTTTGAGTCTGTCTTGAACAGCTTCCATTCAAAAACAGAGTTCAATGTTTTTTCTGCTGCTCATGACTACTCATGTGTAAGTCTGTGTCCTTTTCTCTATATTGCTTCTCTTTTTTTTGTGAAATGAAGTGACATATTATCCAAAAAAATTGCTTTAATTTAAATGATTTGAAATCAAGTGTAGAGGGATTCAATAGAAGGATTGTCTTTGCTACTTTATTCAACCTTGCAAAGTGGCAAGCTGATTCATTATATTACTAGTGTGTTGATATTTTCAAAGCCTAACTTAATATATGCTTGATGTTTATTTGCATTGTCTGTGTTGCGTATTTTGAAGCCTGCCTAATTTGTGCATGCTTCACCAAAGCTAGTGCTTAATTTACTGCCTTTTTAAGTGGCAGGAGTTTTTTAGCAGATTTTCAGATATTTAGTGTCTACCAAGCACTTTTTCAGGGAGCTTCCTCCCCTGAGGATGAAAGGGCTCAAACATCCTTCACTGAAAGCCTTATTATAGTGTATAGGGCTTCCTTTAACTTCTGAAGTGTTTTCAGTGTTAGAAGAGCAGGGTTTCCTGGTGCTGGTTCTTTTCCTCTGAGCAAGGGCTGTGCTGTAGATAGCATGCTCTGCCCCATGGCAGGAAACATCTGCTGTGGGAGCCCTCACACACTAGCAAGGCTGGATAATGAAGATCCTGCCAAAGGAAGGGGGTCTACCATCCTTCTTCCTAAGTGGAGTACACAAAAGGAGATAGGAAAGTGAAACAACTGCTGATGACTCCTATTCTGCTATCAGCAATGGTATGGATCAGCATGGAAAGAATAAGTTGACGTGCTTTCACAGAAAGCTTATTCTGCAGGGAAACCTCTCTTTTGTTCCCTACTTACAGCCTGCTCTTTCAAGTCCAGTCAGGCTTCTCACTGTTTCTCTTGGTAGGTGGGTTGACATCTACCAATATCTGTTAGGTTCAAGATTAGGAGAGAATCAATCTTTTGACTGCTTTTTGCTAACTTCATTTAGGTTAGTGAAGCCTCTAACACAACTGTGGAGGAGATAACATCCTTCCTATGTGTTCTGTTCTATGAGGTTGTACGGATCATATACGTGTCTAAGAGCAGCTGTCTTAGTCCCTTAGAGTGGACATGGATGTACACAGAAACAGAGAACGCCTCAAGTAGGAAGGGATTCATATGGACATTTGAGTCCAAATTTCTGGTCCTCACAGGATTACCTAGACTTAACCATACAGCTAAGAATATTGTCCAGGTGCTCCTTGAATTCTGTCTGGTTTGATACTGTGACCATTTCCCTGGGCAGCCTGTTCCAGTAAATTACCACCCTCCCAATGAAAAAGCTTTTCCTCATGTTCAATGTGAACTTTGTCTTTTCGCAAAGCTTAATGAGAAATTAAACCAGTGTGCTTCTCTCCTCCACCATGCTAGCTGCTTGTATTGCCCATCTCTGCTGTGCTGAGCTGGAGTGCAACAGTTCTAGAACAACTTTTTGGCATGAACTCAGTGCTAAGCAATGGATTATCCACCCTCAGCTATACAAGTTCCAGTAGGTGCCATATGTGAGGGAGTATAGCTTCACTTCATCCTTCATTTACTCCTGCTGAGTGTTCAGGAATATGATCTTTAGTCTGACTTCCCTAAATTTGTACACTCTTTTTCCTAAAACCTCACATTTGAAGCATCTTTGCTTTCTTTCATGAAATGAGAGAAACTGAAGTCTTTCAGACTCAGATATTTAGACCTTCAGTTAAACTTAATCCAAATAACCTCTTTTTACTGCATGCTTTCCTCCACTTCAGCAGAACCATGCAGGGTCAAGTAGAACGTAATATTGGCAAAGTAAGGAAAGATGGTCACTGTGTTTTCCCTTTGCACATCTCCTTGGTGGCATGAAAGTAAATCCTAGGCAAGCTGCTGAGATGACAAATGGGGAGCTGCAATGTTCCTTCTTTGGGATATGATCTAGATACACATTTGTCAGGAATTTTACATTTTGTTTATTAAAGTTTGCAAAATACTTGAGACTAATGTGCTACCAGACAATCATTGGGGTCTCTTTGTGGCATGAAGGTCCAGACAAAGTGCAGCTCTAATGCAAGTCCTTCATCTAAACTGATCTTAGAGCCAAATGTGGTCAGGGTGCAACTGGGAGGGGTGTGTTAGGTACTACTCTACACCTAATTCAGCTATAAGTGGTTTTGAATTTGTACACTCACACAAATTTACTCTGTGAAAAACCATGAGCTTTTGTGGCTCTTAAATTCTTGGAGTCAACCATTTGTTTCATAGATTAAGTTCTCTTTTTTTCTCAAAGCAAAGGCTTAACACTTAAGCTGATCAATGGCTGGTGAGTCCTATGGCACTCTTTTCCCTTTTTTCTGTGTAGAAACATTTTGAGGACCCTGCAAAGCCTGCAGGGTGTTTTTTGCCTCACTTTTAAGTCTGCTGTCTTGTGGCTTTGCAGGTGACAGGAGAAGAGACCATTACATCAGTGTGTCTCATGTGCCTAGGGGTTCATGGAGATCTTGATGTGAAAAGAAACATCTCAGGGAGGCTTAAATGTGACGTCCCTGGGGGCAGAGGAGAGGTCTTAAATGTGTTTTTCCAAGGACAAGTTTAATGGAGCTTCAGTTTCCTCATTCTTGTGCAGCATCTCTCATATATACTCAGTTAAGACAGTACTTTTATATGGACACGAACACAGAGCTTTAGGGTAAAACCTATCAAAAATACTTTCAATTCCTACATGCAATTGCCTTCTAAGTAAAATAGGACTTGAATGATAAAATGCAATTCATGTTTTATTTTCTGTCAGTAAAATATTAACTGTGTCATGGTTTAACCCCAGGCAGCAGCCAAGCCTCACACAGCCCCTCACTCACTTCCCAACCAACAAGATCAGAAGGGCAAAAGCTGGAGAACTCATGGGTTGAGAAAAAGACACTTTAATAGAGAAAACAAAGGCTGTGCACACAAGCAAAACAAACCCAGGATTTAATTCAGTGCTTCCCATGAGCAGGCAGGTGTTCAGCCATCCCCTGGACAGTCAAGCCCCATCACATATGATTGTGGCTTGGGAAGACACACTCCATCACTCCAAATATCCCTCTCTTCCTTTTTTCCCCACTTTATACACTGAGCTTGGTGCCACATGGTCTGGAACATCCCCTTGGTCAGTTTGGGTCCCCTGTCCTGGCTCTGTCTCCTCTGAACCTGCCAGTCCCCTCACCAGTGTGGCTGCACCAAAGCAGAAAAGGCCTTGGCTCTGTGCAAGCCCTGCTCAGCAATAACAAAAACATTTCTGTATTATCAACCCTGTGTTCAGCACAAATCCAAAACACAGCCCCATGCCAGACACTGAGAAGAAGTTTTGTCTGGGGGGGGTGAACATGGAACAGACTGCTATGTGCTACCTTTGAGTAAATACAGAGTTCTGCAGTCTAGAGGAAGCAGGGAGTGGAATGTTCAAATCTGTGAATTATTGAACATAAATCCGACGCTCCTTTCAAATAAATCAGAAGAAACAGCTACAACTTTGACTTTTTTGCTTCCTGAAGTTTAGGACTATGCTTTCAATTCTAGTGCACGCAGCTGTAATAGCAATCAACGAGGCTGTGGAGAAGGGAATAGCCGAGCAAACCATTGTGACTCTGAGGAACCCAAATGCAATGTTGCTCAACGTGGATGATGAACTGGCACAGGACTACCAAAATGAGCTCTTTGATGCTAAGAGGAAGAAAGAATCAAATGCAAGACTCAAGGTAGTGGTGTTTTATTTGTACTCATGGTACATGTGTTTCTTCATGCTTCTTGTCATGCTATAGCATTATTGTTTTAAAAATTAATGTAATTTTTAAAATCAGTACAATCAGGAGGAATGTCCCACTTTTAAGATAACTAAGAGAAATTATGGTAATGCAACAAGCTAGAAGCCAATTTTATAAGAATATGGTAACTATGAGAATGATGCAACTTAACTGTGCCCGAAGACAAAATATACCAGAGGACTCAATAGTAAAAAAGACTTGTTTTCTTCTATTAATTGCTTTAGAAAAAACAAATTTACTGCTTAAAAAGTTGTAAATACAATAATACCCTTTTTTGAGTATAATAACCTCTGCCACAGATATTTAATGTGAAGTTATTTGCTGTGTTCTTTTACATGAGAGCTAATGGTCTCTACGACAAAGTGCTAATTTCCTCAGTTCACTTAGTCAACAAATTCCTTTACAAATACCTTCAGTAAATATTTCAGCTGATGCAGTTTTAATGACTTTGACTAACAGCTTTTCTCTCTGCAAACAGTTTTGTGTGAACTAGCAACATTTTGTTTTCTTAGAATGGCACAATTTCTGATGAAGAGAGAGATGTCTACGAGGAGTTGCTGACACAAGCTGAGATTCAAGGCAATATCAATAAAATAAACAGTAAGCTATTCTGGATCCACGTGGGAGTATGCACACAATACGTGATCTCCAGATTCCAGCTGAACACAACTTGAGTCCACCTGAACAAACAAAATATTTCTATAGAAACTTGTAAAATATGCACAAGTGGCTAATGTCTGTTTTTGTCATGCTATTCCTTCTCTACTAATCTTTGGGGTGGGGGGGGGGGGGCGAGCTAATTTCTGTTTGTGGTTTTTGCTGCAGGGATTCCTCAGTTCAGAATCAAATCATTTATTGCCTGCTCTGTTTCTTCATGTTCTTTTTGTGTGTGCAAAATACTGTAAATTTTGACCCCCTCTTCTATATAGACCCAAAATTAATTCATAAACTTGTGCTTAGCTGTGGTAGAGCTGCTTCCACACAGGCTCGCACAGAGCCAGAGACTCCCTTTGTAGGACTGGACAAGAAAGAGGTAATTCTCTGCTAGAAAAAGTCTGCCACCCTAGCTGGCTTTTACAAAAAGTGAGATGCTGACAGCAGTGGACATTTTTCCCCCCATGAAAGCCGTATTTGCTGTTTATAGGCGTTGTTCTCATTTCAGTTCACGTAGCTTTAGTCCAAGTGAATGAGGCTATTGACCAGCAAGATGAGGGGGCACTGATGGCAGGTTTGAACCGCCCTGCTCTGAGCCTGCTTGACGTTCTGCCGCAAAATTCCTCATGGTACCTGTTGCAATTGTGTGATTCTAAAGAACAGAAAATGCAGGTAATTGAATTGAACAGGTACTGCTTGTCAGTTTTTTAGCTGGTTTTAATCCAGAGAGAAATGGTCTTTACTCTGCCTTTCAGCATCATTTATGAAAAGTTTTATATATATTTGAGAATAATTTATGTACTAATCAACACCAAAAAGCTGCATTGGCTCTTAAGAGCATGATATCCTTGTGAGTACTTGCTAAGATATTAGAAGAAAATTTAACATATAACATGCAGCCCCTAATATTTTGTTTTGAAAATGAGTTATAAATTGAGTATAAATAAAAGTGGTACTGAATCATTAGTGTTAAATTAAAGTGTGAGAAAATATATTATTTTAAGTAAGATGAAAATGACAGGAAAAGATTAATGATGTGTTTACTGAGCCTTGTGTTTGATGCACAGGTGATAGTACCAGTGTACCATCACCAGACTTTATCCCTTATCTCCCATCAAACAAAAACATAATTAAACCTTGTTTTTCTGATCTGTTAGATAGCAGGCATTCCAAATATGCTCGACAAAAGTGAAATACAGAAAGAAGTTAGTGTTGCCAATGCGGAAGCTGAGGCTCACAAGCTTAGTGAGTAACTTTTTTAATACTCTTTACCATCCCCTTGTAATTATTGTTAAGATAATCGAGTAGACCATTCTTGCACATAAACAAGGCTTCTCCATCTGAAGCCATATGTGTTGCATTTTGCTCTCATAATCTTTCTTCTCAGTGTCATAATTGCCAAGTCACCAATCTGTGCTGCATTGGATGGACTCTTATCGAGATAACTGATTTGAGCCACTGGCAAGCACAGTGGCAAAAAACTGAAAGCTTGATGACTGTAAGAAATATTGATCAGTGCAGTATTAATATTTACTTGGGAGCAGTGACCATACTTGTAGAGTTAAGATGGAGGAATATTTTGCCATCACACTGCAGGAAAACAATTATTCTCACTTTTAGACACACGTTATCTAAATCTAACCCATTCTCAGTCTGTTAAGAATACCACATGACACAAGTTATAGTTTGTAAAAAATATAGTTAAAGGGGATCTAAATTTGCAGTGCATGTGTTGCTGCTTTTGACTGGAAACTTCTTTGCTAGGAAGTTAACTTTTGGTTGATCTGCTGTCATTTCGTACTGCATCTGGGCATGGCTGTTTTGTCTTTGGTACTGTATTCAATGCTTTGAAATCCAGGCTGATTGCTTTTGTAATGTGCATAAAGGCTACCTTGTGAGGTCAGCTTATGTCAGAAGAAAAATTTGACTTTATACCTTAAATGTTAGCCTGTTTGAGATTGGTTAGCCATGGTGAGGAGTACTTTCTCTAAGAGTTGCCTCTTGATAAAGGAAAGGAGGAGGAAAACACGATATGTGAAAAGCATTAACAGCGATCTGGAGAGTAACTTAGATCTTATGTTTTGCTTAAGAAGAAAAACATAGTGGCTTTTGTTACAGGACCGTGAGTAATGTAAAATACGTTTTGTAATCTGCATGCTGGGTTTCAAAACTAGAAGTCAGTAGCTTGGTTGTTGGCTGCAGAACTAGCCTAGTCCATTTCTAAACCCTGGCTCCTTTCCTCTTTACTGTTTTCTTTTAAAAAAGCATGTCTGCATGCTGTAGCTGTGAGAGCCTGTCCTGGTTTCTAACTGTAGGAATAGCCAGTAGGGACAGTCCTCAGGGACAACGTGGCCTCTTATGACTACACTTCAGAGAAAATTAAATGAGAGGCAAGGGGCTTTTTTTAGGTGGGCCTAGCTAAAAGGTTTTCAAAGACTTTGTGTTGTATTATAAGCTCTGAGAGCTGCTGTGTACATGGACTGTGGATGGTGTCTTCTGAACAAGTAGTCTTGTCCCAGATTTGGGCAGTCAGTGGTAACTAAAAATGTTCCCTGGGTAACAGCACACAGTGCTTATCGATGGAAAGGGCATTTGCATAATTGCTCTTCTTCAACTGGCCACATGTGCTCTAACCTTCGAGGCTGCTTCCCTTTCTGCCAGGCCAGAGCAGTTCCTTGTACAGTGTGTTCCTGGGTGTGCCTGGCTTTCTTCAGAGACGGCTCTTCCAGGTGTGCAATTATGGTGGCAGTGACTAAGTTGAGGGATGTTGTAATGCTTCTTCAGCTGCCCAAATGGAAAGTGTTTTTCAGCATTTTTCTGACTTCAAACCACTGACAAAGTCAGTCCAGCAAAAAGCTAAGCAGGCAAGTTGTTCAGGTACTGAAAAGGTTTACTCTCGTACCCCTCCACTGTGGTCTGTTTAAATTAAAATCTGAGGTGTGGCAAAGGGATTCATTTCTAGATGGCAGTGCCTATAACAACTGATCTTCCACACTGGCAGAAAAACAAAAAGGTTTGGCATGCAGATGAAGTTCTAGAAACCATAGCATGTGATTTTCCTTCAGTTCAGCTACTGATTTTTCCGGCAGAAAATCCCACCCTTCTCATATATTTGGCTGATTTCCACTAGGCCTCTTGAAATACATACTAACAGTGTTGTTGGTACTTCAGGTACTGGCCTTTTAGCTATACCAGTTGGATGCTGCCAAAGGAGGAGGTGAGGGAGGAAAGGTGGTGCGGAAGGAAGGGAGCATTTGGGGTGAAGCAAGACTGAGGTGCTGGAGCCTACATACACAGCAGTACCTGCAGCAAACACACCCAGGAGGAGTTAGATCTTTCCCTGTGCTAGGGTGGGGTCATGTTGTTTTGTGTTACAGGTGCAATAAGCAGTCTCTCATTTTTAAAAGTCCATAAATTTTGAAGTCCTCCAGTCAATTGTTTGCTCAATACCTTTGAATTGAGACTGTTTTTGCAATATTCAGCAGTCATGTCATTTCACAAAAATGTTTTTTTCTTTTATGACAGCAAATTATATTCTTTGTAATAACCTAGTTGTCATCTACATGGCATGAAGAGCAAACAGCATATGAAAATTAATAAGCTTTTTTCCCTGCTGTTCTCTAGAACTTATAGCGGTTGACAATATCAATACAGCAATTCGTAACTGTGATCCTAGTAAAACACTGGTTGCACTGATGAAACCTGAGGCACAGCTGCCTGTTATTCACTCATTTGCTGCTGCTGTCTATCAGACTGAGCTGTTCAACCTCCAACAACAGAATGCTGTGGTAAGAGTGAAAAGCTTACAGCCTGCTCGTTGATGTTGTGTAGTCAGACCATGAAAGAGCACAAACATAGCATGTTGTTGTGTAAAATCAGACATAATTCTCTTGCCATGATGTTATGTATTGCATGAATCATTTTGGATGAAAAGGCAATATTTAATTGCAGAGTTTGTTTCATGCCACACTTCAATCTGGCTGAGCTCTTGTGTTACGACAAATCAACATTTTAAAATTGTTGCATGCTCTTAATGAGGACTAACTCTGGTTCATATATTGTGTAGAAAAGTAATCCCCTGTTAAGAGTAGGATCAGAAGAGATGAGATTGTGGGCAAAAGAAGGAAAGGCAGACTGGATGGGTCATAGAAGCCCACTGAGCTCCACCACCACTGATGTGTCAGTCTGGCATGCCTGTGACCAGGAACCTTTCCAGGCTTCTTAAACCAAGCCCATCTCCTTGATGGCGTCTAGAGTGTGTAACTCAAATTTGTTACACTGCTTATTTAGCTTCCTGACTGCAGTACATTATTGTCCTACAGAACTACCTGGCACATGATGAACTATCTATTGCAGTAGAAATGTTGTCAGCTGTTGTGCTGCTAAACCAGACCTTGGAAAATAAGGACATCCTAATGATAAAAAATCATCTCAGAGACCCATGCACTGGCTTCAATAATCTGGAAGAGGAAAACTTGCAACGGTAAAAGTTCATTTTGTCTTGTCTGGATGAGACTTGGCAAATTCTGAAAAAAATAAATAGGCTTTTTTTTGGGTGGGCTGTCCTGTGTTGTGGCTGTAAAGTTGCAAGATGAAGATCTGTGTTTTAAATTAATAAGGGAGAGTTGACAATTGCTGTACCAGTTGTATCTAAATACAAGAAATAGCACAGCCTTGAAGGCAGTAGATGTGTGAGTTGCAGAGATAAAACCCTCAGAAAGCAAACAAGAACATCTGATGAGAATTTTTGCAGATGCGAAAATGTGAAACAACTGTAGCTGGAAACTGTTAATCACTAACCACTGCAATTCTGAAAGATGATCTTTGGAATGAGATAGTGTTTAATGTCTTGGGGTCCAGGAGATCTCTTGACCCATGGCCAAGTCCTTTTTTTGCTTGCTAGAAAAGTGAATACAATGCTGTGGCATACACATATGTTCAACATTACATTATAGTTTTCACTTGGCTGCCTGCTTGCCCTGTCCCTTGTCTGACTTACCACAGATGTGCTGCTGCTGCAGTTGCTCTCTTGTCTATCAATAAAAAAATCAGGCCTCCAGTGTGCAAGGGAGAGCATGGGAATGTGGGCCAGTTCCTGTCTCTTGGTACAGGTGGTGGAAACCTCCACATGCTTCTGGAAGCAATAGTAGGAAAAGGGACCAAAGTAGCTGAAGATCTTCAGTAGGTTGTCTGGGGATGTGCACTGAGATTGGCCCTTGCTGAGTGTCTCAAAGCCAGAAGGAAGGCAGTCAGATTAGGAATAAGAAGCCAGTGTTTTGGTCAGAGAGAGAAGAATGACATAAAATGGAGAAAACTGATCTGCTACATCTCTGCTAATGTGAGGTGGTGCTTGTGAGCAAGAGAAGCAGCATTATAAATGTGCAGAAATGGCCCCAGAGTGTCCCAAGTGTGGCATTTCTGGTGGTGTTAGTGCCCAATCTTTAGATTACACTGTCAGTCAACACAGAGGAAACAGTAGGAATTAGCTGCACTGGACAAGTAAATAAAATTATGCCAGTATGTTAACTTGTGCTGCCAACCATATGTTGAATATTGCAGGAAGCTTTGACTTGCACAGTAAAGAAGAGATACAGTAGAACCAGAAAAACTTCATTCTGGGAGATGCTGTTCAATGGCTTTCTATCAGAAGAGATGGGCTTATTGGGAATGTGTTTTCTGGAAGAGAGGATTTAAGGGAACTATGGCATAGGGAAAATATGTCATAGGTCTCCAAAACTCTGCATGTTGTGGAGAAGGTTAATAGAATCAGTTATTAGCCTCTAATAGCTCAAGTTGTTTGGGAATTTTTGAGAATTTAATAAAGAAAATTTTGGATCCTATTTTTTTTTTTAAAGCTGTCATCTAACAAAACACATAGTGGGGCTAATCCCTCAATAATACAATAGATTTTAAAATAGAGCAGGTAAATTAATGAAGTTTAGCCTTGTTTGCAACTATTAAAGTGATACACAGTCTCCAGCTCCAGAAGCCCTTAAACATGGGCTACTTGATGCTGAAAAGACAAATCAGATTAGGAAATGATGAATCTCTCCTATTTTTTTTCCTGCCAGTCATTCATTCCTCAGGCTTCTGATCTAAATAGAAGACATATATTTTATCTGACACACTTAGCAGTTCTATGCTTTATTCAGAAATACTAAAATTATTTAACTTAGGTACACATAGATTTGCACTGCCATGAAGGTTTCCAGCTTATCTGATCTGTGAGCCTTCTAGGAAGGGAAAGCACAAGCTACAGAGCCTGTGCTTGGAGAATCTTGAGTTGTGGGAAGAGGGGTGTAATTCTTTTTTTTTTTTCCATGGCTCATCATCTTCCACAGGGAGGTAGCAGGAGATGCTGCTACCTGATACTACTGACTGAAATTATGGTCTTTGCATTAGTGTCAAGAAGACAACAATCATTTCCTAAAGCAAGAAGCTGTACATAATTTCCCCCACCTTTATCTCTTGCACCATACAGCAAGCTGTATGTATGTGTATGTATTTGTATTGCTATCATGACACATAGCCAAGAAAAGTTCTCTGAATTACAGGGCCATTACTTCAGATCCTGAAATGCATGTGTAGAACAGGCAGCTTGCATGTCTGTATAATTTCTGGCAAGAGCTGAGTTTGTCTGAAATTGAGTAATTGGAAAAAATACTGGTCACTAAATGATACATCTGACTAATTCTTTATGGCACTTTATCTTATATATGAAATACACTTATGTATTTTATATCTTCTTATAGTTATGCTGATACACTATTGTCTATTAAGTCAGAGGCTTCATCTCAAGGCCAAGATTATTTAAGCTGGAATGATATCCAGAACTGCATTGACATGGTTAATATGCAAATTCAAGAAGAAAATGAAAGTAAGTAATTCTTTCTCCACGTTGCCTGAAGAGGTCATAGTCGGGTCCTTGGTATGTAAATCTATAAACTGAGTGGCCTCATTCACTGTTAGAAAGAGAAGAGCATTTAAAATTTATGAAAGCCTGATGATCTTTAAATGTCTTTGAAATATTCCTGTTTGTTTCAGAGACTGAAGGATATCATAGGGTGCCTGCCTTCCTCTGTGTTAAAGATGCTGTGGTTCTGCCTGCTTGGCAGTATCTTCCAGCCCTGGATGGTCTCACTTTGGGGATTTTGCAGTTGTAAGCAAAGAGCACATTGGTACATAGGGAGGAAATTCAGTGTTTCATTGAAAAGTGTGTTTTACCATGTGAATGATTCCAAGTGATTGTTTTTTCACAAGGGAGTCAATAAGAAGTTAGACAATGCATGTATCTGTCTTGCTCTCCTTTTGGGTAACTTGATTTACTGTCTGAGAGTAGCTTCTGATGCCCACATGTTCTCATGAGAATGTATTTAGAGTTTATTTTTTAAGCTGAATATTACTATATTGCCTTGAGAGGGTGGTATTATATTAAACATGATAGCTGGTTGGTTGGGCTTCAAGAAACCCAAACCACCAAATTCTTCCACTGCATGTAAAAATTTGAAACTATCAAGTTATGCCAAATTTGCTGGAGCAAGGAAATGAGAGGCAGCTTTCAGACTGCCAGGCATTTCAGAAGCAGTCACAATGCACTTTGAGAGGCTTTGTAAGACACAGGCTGCTCGTGCCTTTCCTGTACTGCCATTAGTGTGAGGCATGCTGCTGTTTCATACTGGTAATGGAAATTTTATATTGCAGAATTTCTTAAACTGGCTGGATTATTGCTTCCTAAATCTAGCCCAGTGGTTGCCATGGATCCTCACTCTGGCAAGGTGGAGTGCAGGGCAGTTTATTTGACTGGCAGAGTCACTATTTTGTTTGAATCTCTGCACTTAGTAGGACTTGGACCAGACCTTGCAGTAGCAGTGAAAGTCTTGAGTACCAAAATAGCTGCCCTTGCCCTCAGTGACACTGACCTCTGCCTGGGAATGTTTAGAGAGGGCAGATAGGCAGAGAGAAGAGGAAGAAGGGAGGCCTCATGTTTCCATAAGCAAGTCCCATATCTGCATAGTCCTTCCTTTGGGCCACCTTGGAAAACTGGCTCATTCCCCAAGCCTTATGTTAGCCTGGATCTGCAGCCTCACCAGGTGGGTTGTGGTGGGTCTAGAGACCCACCCTATTGAGGGATGATCCACAGGGACCCACTGGGAACAGGGATGTCATCCCTCACAGGTGATGACAAAACCTTTGACTGATGCCTTTCTGGGATGGTCTTAGGGACCACAAGCAGTGCATTCAGAACTGTTTAGGGGCAGGAAGAAATCGATTTGAAACTGTTTGTCCCAATCTGAAGAAAACGAGTTAAGGTTTTATTAAATACACAGGGCCTTACTTTCTGATTGTACTGAGTGCCACTGGTCAGCATTGTCAGTTTGGTTATTTACAGTGGAATTACAAGAAATAAGGTTAAGTTGCTATGTAATGCTGTAGTTGGGAGTATAGTATATGTGTATTTGTCCAAATCAGGGTTTCAAGTAATGTGGTGTGAAACCACTTGAAAATAAAACTTTCAGTGCTGTGAGCCAATATGTTAAACATATAAATATGTGACTCTTAAGCTTCATGTAGGTGCTTCTTCCCAGAAAATAGGAAAATCTGTTTTCCCTTTTTTTGTCAAGGATAGTTTTGATTTTTAGGAAGAGTTTTATTTGGATATATCAATAACTGTGACAGGAAGGAAAGTTGGATAGCATAATAGCCTCAAATGAATATGAGAACAAAAATAATTTAAAATCAGCTGCTGTTGCTGCCTCTGCTTCTTGTTTTGTGATTTTTCTGTTCTTTGTGTTACCGCTTTGTTTGTATGTGATATTGGAAGAGTTGCAATTTTCTTTGAAAAGTGCATCTTTAATAACTTTCCTGTTTCATAGGAATCATTGCAATTGGACACATTAATGAAGCAGTTGACCAAGGAAATCCTGAGAAAACTCTAGAAGCCCTGCTATTGCCCACAGCCAAGTTGCAAGATGTGAGACCAGTAAATGCAAGGCATTATCAGGATGTTCTGCACCATGCCAAAGCACAGAAATGCAAGGTTAGAATTTTTACTCTTGTTCTCTGTGAGAGGTGAAATGCCAATTCTTTTCACTTGCTTCTATGTCCCTGTCCTGGTCTGCCAATATTTGCATTACCTTTGCCCAGTGAGGCAAATAAGGTAAATAAGCCAGTGACAGCAAACTGGCACTAAGTAATTTTGCATTATAACTTATTCTGACTGGCAAAAAGGATTAATACTCAATGTATTAAAATTAAGATATTTTCTGCGTATGTCTTGCTACTGCTGTAATCTCACTTATTTTAATTTTACTAGGTTGCTGTAGCTATTAAAAATATGGGCAGCAGCCATACTCACATAGTCGTGAATTTGTGTAAGGATACAGTTACAGGACTGTTCCAGGCAGATAGCTTGAAAATAGATGGAAAGTGAGGTTTTTGCCAGAAAGAAGTCACAATTATGGTGTTATTTAACATATCTCTGGGATGTATCTTGAGGAGTTACCTTATGTTGTTTTATTATAGTGGAGTTTTGTGCATATTTTGTTTACAGCTTTATCATGTAATAGCAAGCTCATGGTCTTGTACGTGCCTTCAGTTTAAACCTATCTCAGCAGGATGTTGCTATCTGCTTCTCCAAAAGCAGTGTCCTGGGTTAGCATTACAGCATTACTGCTCAGGGAAGTATAAACAAAGATCAGCCTAGCAGCTTGCAGGATGTGACTGAACACAAGGTTAGCTAAAGCTGCTAGCACAGCACTTAAAATGTCCAGTGTCTGGAAGACACAATTAAAATTCACACGTTGTGTCCCCAGCATGGTGTGTTGGGGAAAGTCTGCAAACTCTGGCTTGTAAAGTGTCTTCCAGCATTTGTCACCTCACCTGGGGTGCCTGCTGTGAAACTATGTGTTTCTGTAATCTGCCTTCAGAACTTTTGAAAGGTGTTTGCACAAGTCAGTTTCTCACCAAGGTTGCCAGGTAAGGGCTGGTTTCACTGAGCCCTTGGTGCTGAAAAGCCTTCTTCCTCATCACATGTGCTGTGGAGGGTTTTGTGCATCCTGACTTCACCTGGCCTGGATGGGCTGGGGCCAGTACTTGTGCACAGAGCTGGTGCTGGCTGTACAGTGCTGACCCAGGACATGCCATGTGTGTGCACAGTGAGCCAGGATGTCCCCAAGGCAGAGACCTACAGCCCACAGGTGCCTGCACACAGCAGTCCTGCCCTGCCTCACTCCTGCCAGCTGCCCCATTGCTCCCCAGATACAAACCTGGTGCCCACTCCCATCCTGGTGTGAATGTGCAAATAGGAAACAAATTAATGTTTCCAAATTTTGGAACAAAAATTGTGCAATGTCTTTGAAGTCTTCTAAGGTTTTTTTATGTTCCTAGAGACTTTTGCTGACCTTTATCTTCTGAGCTACTTTGGTTTTGCACTCTCTTGACAATTACTTAGAGCACCTTCTCTGTGAACCAGAGTGTTGCTCCTGTTTCAGGAGAAAGCAAGACATAGCGCTCCCAAAAGAAACACATACTTATGCATACTTATTCTTTACAATGATCAATCATAGATGTGAACATTCCTTAGATAAAAATATGATTTAGACTGACATTTCTGTAAAAAAAATTCCAAATTTAATTGTAAAAGTAGTGCAATTTCTGAAGTTTGTCTATTTTCCTCTTTTTCTGATCCCTGTTTATAAAGCAGATCTGTTTTGTTTTGTGTTTAGCATGTTTTAAGAGTGAGCTGTAGTAAAAGGAAGTATTTGATTTACAAGGATCAGATAGGTCTCACTATAAACTTCCTGCCCCAACATCTGGAAAAACATACGTGTCAAACCTACTTACTTATACCAATCAGCTTGCTGTCACTTCCCCATAGCTGTGGTGATTTGGGGGAGCTGCACCCGAATCTGCCAGAACCCATTATAGGTCCTCATCTAAGATGTGACCTATTTGGTCCTTGCTTGAAACTGAAAACACAAACCTGGAACTTATTTTGTCCTGTAAATCTTAAACCACAGCTTTTAGCAGTTCTGAAAGCCTTTTCAACCCACATGTATTCAGGTCCCAGTAAAGAGAACCCCTGTGTTAAGGGAGCATATTGTGGATAATTGGAAAGCTAAAGAGATGGACCAAATTACTATGTTTGGTTGTTGGGTTTTTTGTGTGGTAAGTACAGAGGTTTTAGTTAGGCTCGCATTGTTTATCTTTTCAAGAATTGTGTAATATTTGAATTATTTCAGAGGTATCTTTAAAATTTGTTCTTGTGCATGTCAAAGGAAGGGCAGGATTAGAACTAATTTAAATAAGAAGCAGACGAAATAGGAAAAGGGGAGCCTCACCAGGCTGCAAATTCCCTTGAGGCATTTTCCAGTGCAACCTTGTTTATTTAAGTTTTTTTTACAATACTATTATCAAAACAACATAAAACATTTTTATCCCCACTTACATCCTGCAGTTACAAATTCAAATGACAACCACTGGATGAATTTTCTAGGAACTTAGTATATACATAGGCTTTGAGTTTCTGTAAAGGTAAAAGTTGACCCATTGTTTTCCTAACAGTCAATGGCAACAAGTTGCAGTATTTGTAACACTGTCGGTATTTCCTGTGAGGATGTGGAAATAGAGACTACTACAAAATAGCTTCCCCGTTTTGCTTACCAAGCAAGAGCAATAATTCATGCCTGGATTCACAGTGATAAGGGTTAGCTCCCAGCAATCCCGGTGGGTCAGGGGAGTGCAGGCGCTGACGAAGTGGAAGAACAAGTCTCCAGTGCAGAGCTGGTTAAGCAGCCTCATGGGAGAGGTAGCCTGGAAGAGTCAGGGTCTGAATCCACGGCTGTAGATTTACTGTTCTGTGAACCTGTGGAGACTCTGTATTTCCATCCGGGGCAGTATTTGCTCTGGACTGCTCCCAGGCACATAGAAAGTGCTTTTACTTGTTCCCATTTTCACCAGGCCAAAAGCTTGTTTTTGTGTCACTGTTCCTGCAGTGATTGTTGGCTGAGAGCTAATTAGAAGTGTCATGAATTGCCCTAGAAGTGCTGTTTGGATGCTGATTCCACTTCTGGTATTTAGATGCTGTGGTGACTGATAGTCTGGCAGCTTCTCCATGGCCAGAAAATCATCTCAAAAAGAAATGGAGGTGCAGATCTACTTCCCTGAATCTGGGTACACAGATGTTGCAATATGTGTAATAAAATTATGGAGCTGGAGAAGTGCATTTTTGGAGATATTCTGTGTATTAGGGGAAGTAAACTTAACTGAGATTGTGCTTTCTAACACATTTTACTTGAAGTATAAATGTCGCACCTGAGATTTGTTGTTGTCTGTGTTAATACTATACAAAATTGTAATTCCAGTAATAGAAATAAATTCATTTTTCCCTGGATATTTTTACCATTGTTAGATAAATATTAGATTGACTTCTAATTTTTGACATTAGAAAATAAAGGAAAGGATCAAGACAACTGTTTAGGCTGCTAAGACATAAAGCAATTAGATAAAAAGAATACAACCCATCTGTGTTGTAGTAGTAATAGTTGATGTGATGGATAATAAGGATGATGTTGCTTGGCACAAAGCAAATAGCGAAGATGGTAAGAATCAGAAGACTGATTTTAACATACCAGAACCATTCTTGAGTCTTGAGTGTGCATATAATCGAGACATAGCAGAACACGATCGTCGCGAGCGGCACCACGAACCCAAACACGGCTAAGGACACGTAGTAGTAGAACTGGAAGGAAGACACGGTCTCGCAGGCGCTGTGCACATCGTGGCAGGTGTAAATGCCCAGCTGCTTCACATGGTAGCTCTGCTGCATGATGGCCAGCGGGAGCATGTACAAGAAGACGCTGGCCCAGACGGCGGCGCAGGCTGCGGTGGCGTAGGCGCGCTGGGGCAGGCGCTTGTAGGTGAAGGGGTGCACGATGGCCACGTAGCGGCTGACGCTGATGCACGTCAGCAGCAGGATGGAACAGTACATGTTGCCGTAGAACACGGCCGTGGCCGCCCGGCACGCCGCCTCCCCGAACAGCCAGTTGTTCCCGTTGATGTGGTAGGCTATTTTGAAGGGCAGCATGATGCAGAAGAGCAGGTCTGAAACAGCCAGGTTCGTGTAGAGGACGGCGGTGCACACGGAGCGGATCCTGAAGAGTAGCATCCACAGAATGATGGCATTGGATGGCACGCCCAATAACACGGCACTGAGGTAGATGGCAGGTATTAGCTTGGTGCTCAGAGAGCTGGTCAGGTACTCCAGCGTGGTGTTGCTCACTTCTGTTAATGTGGTGTCATTTGACTTTTTTGAAGTGCATTTATTTTCTCTGATATGGATGGTTGTTGTTTCCCCTTCTATAGCATAAGGGGGGATGTAATCGTAGTCTCTTGCTGAAATTCCACGAAAAGTTTTGATAAGAGACACTGTTTTAATTGCAGAGCCATTCAGTGAAAATTCTGAAGCTTAGAAATAAAACAAAGTTAAAATTGTTAAAAAGGACAAACTGCTGTATTAACAATACAATTCACCTGCAGGAACAGAGAAAGATAATAATCTCTGAACAAAAAAGCAATATAAGTTTAAAAGACTTGAGAACATTCTCCTCTGCTTTGGGTGTTTAAATATGCTGACAAGAGTCTTCATTTATCATTTCACACCAAATCTTGAAAATTCATCATTAATGTAGTGCTAGCTGATCTTTCTGCATTTGGAGTGCTTTCAGTAATCTTTGGTGAAAAATATCAGACACTTCTGTAATGGTTATGACCAATGGAGGGTTTTTCCCAGTAGCAGGAATGTTGGTCATTCATCAAATGAGCAGTATTTGTTTAGGCTTAGATCAAACACCATTACTACCCTTGTCACTTCACGTATGAAATGCGTGACTACAAAAAATGCAAAAAGCACCATTTAGTCTAGCACAGACTGAAACTTTCAAATTAAAAAATTGGAATTACCCTTAGTGTTTTGGTCCCACATGTGAAATTGTTATTCTTTAGCTTCTGACTAAAGCAAACCAAATCTTTTCAACTTCTCATACCTAGCAAGGATAGTGTCTTGAAAACAAATGGTTGAGCAGGTATTAGGTGCAATTTACTGGGAAGTGAGTAAAACTTTTCAAGCAGCATGAAAATAAATATTGTCAGCATGTGGGCAAAAACAATACTATTTTATTAATACCTGTTCCTGTCTTTAGTAGAGAAATTTGTAAAGACATCGACATTTCCACATGAAGCACAAATGTGTTCAAAATACTTTTTAAAGCTGTGCAATGTAAAACTGATTTTGCACAGTAAACAACTATGGAAGTATTTGTGTCACTTAAATTTTCTTAGCTGCATTTAATGCAAAAATAATTACTGTAAAGCCTACAGTATGCAGCATGAAACTGGAATTCAGAAACAAACTGAAATATGGTTGAAAATCTTTGGTCTTTTTTTGCCTGTCCTTATTTGATTAAAGGAGTTTTATTAATGTTCACTGGCAGATTTACATTAGGATGTTCTAAAATAATGATTAATAGACTGCTCATAATTTTTAATAGGTTTTGTTTAATAGTTTTAGCCACTCATTAAGTCATATGCGTCCCTGCATGGGCTAGCATGTGTGTGGATAGATAGATTTTGGTATAAACACACACACATATGTATATATGTATAGACATATATATATTTACAAATACCAGCTTTTCAAAATGAGCTTGGTTTGAAAACAGTTTTAATTCTAGAAAGGAAAAAAAAAAAAAACACATTTATTATTTGATCATTTCCTTTAGTTATTTTTATCACAATAGTCATCTGAGCATTTCCTTTTAAAAACACCATCTGTAAAGTTGTAGAACAAAGCACTACAGGTTTAAAATTATCATATCATTACAAAAATACTAGATAAGATGTGTCTTCAGTAAGTGCAGAAAGTTCCCTTAAATAAAATTCTTTATAGAAAATGACTGGCAGAGGTAAGGCATCACTGAAATTAAAGGATAAAAATCTGCTTAAAAGGAGACATCCTGGAGCAGTTTTCTGTAATCAGTACATGTATGTACAACTCATTTCAAGTTCGCTGCTGGTAGAGCAACATCATTATCAAAAAGTCCACATTATTGACTAAAATATGGAATAGATACAGAAAGGAGAAAGGAGGAGAACTCACCTGTAGTGCAAAGACTGGAGGTAAGAGAGAGCAGTCCAGTGAAAAAGAGGATCTTCATTGTAGTGTGTGAAATCCAGCCAGCTGAACAATGGTGCTGCTCTAGTTCATCTGCAGGGGCATTTTGTGGGTTTTTTTTGCCCTCTGTAAAGGACTAAAGAATGATTGATCTGTCCTCCAGAAACATCCTGTAACCATGAGGTTTATGGTAAGGAGCTAATTTGCTCTTTGTCTACTACAGCAAGAGGGTGTGACGTATCCAAATATGCACACATGACTCAGTTTCAGCCTCAGCCCAACACAGAGATAAAATTACTTTACAGCAGCAATTTAACTCTTAATTTTCCACAAGCCTGAAGCTGATACATGGAGTTCTGCTGGAATTTTTACATACAGATATTTGGAGTATAAAGGTGTTTTCAGGAAAATTCAAGGGTCGTGTTTAGTAAATCCTCAAGGGTCTAATCCAGAGACCAGAATGTCGCGTGGCTGAACTCTGTACCCTTCTCCAGGGAGAAGCCAGACTTGCAGAACAGTGTGATGATCTCAGTTTAGCAAAAGGTGAAGGTGGAAATAAGCCACACATACAAACGTGCCTTATAAAAACGGCATTGTTTTGCCTTTTGCCTCCCTACCCACTGTTAGCTGTCTGACTCCTTCAATCCACCTACAGCCTCCCCTGAGTCAGTTTCCACCCTTCCACAGAGTGCAGCCTCTAAAACCTTTCCCCTATTTTCATTTGCTGTTTTGTTGATCACTCCTTTTTTCACTGCCTGGCTTTATTTTCTCCTTTTTTTTTTTTTCTCCTTTTTTTTTTTTTTTTTCCTTTTTAATTTTTTCCCTTTTTTATTCAGAGCCAAATAACAGCAGCTTGTTTCAGCAAGCAAAACTAGCCCAAGTTATGGTCTGGCTTCCAGGCTAGTCTCAAGGCTCAGCATAAACTGCACTTGGCTCCAGAGCAGTATTTGTGTCTCTTCGTGTATGAAATGTGTAAAAGCTGGATACCAGATGAGGAATTTTTTTTCAGTTTCTCAATGCTCTTCTCAAAATTCAGTGGCAGATTGGGAATTTATTAAACCTTCTCTCAAGTGCTAACTCTGACTCTCACTTGGTAGAAAAATAAGCAGTATGTGTCCTGTGATTGTCTGACACCACTTCATGTTACTTATGTATTCTGCTAACTTGTTTATATTTATGATGCAAGCTGAGGAGTATGTTTTTAGGGTTTTTTGCCCTATTTTCTCTTTGTACTTTCTGTGGATATCAGATTTATTAGATCTTTGGCATGAAGTTCAGTGCTTAACCAGGCACACTCATTGCAAAGCTGCTTCTTTTTCCACACTGTTTTGGTTTGAATGTGTTTCCAGTTAGTTTTTTTCCCTGAAATACTTATGTGTATGTTATCTTAGATCTCTCTCAATCGATACATTCCAGCTTCTCTCATCATTAGTCTATTATAGGCCTGGCACTCCTATTTCCTCTTTAGCATGATTTTCCTACCCACCTACTGGATTAGATTTTAAATATTATTTTAACCCTGTTTTATCTGGTGAAGTGCTGGTACCTGGGCTGTAGGGATGGTTAGTGAGGATGTGGAGCCCACTCTACCACACCTTCCATTTTAACTTGGGTTTAGTGTCATGCACTTTAAGCCTGAAAGAAGAGCAGTATCTATTCTGCTGTTTAATTACACAGATGTTTGCATCATTACTAAACCTGAGCTCTCTCTCATGTTAGTTTACACTGCTATTTTCTAATGTAACATGCACTTAGCTATACACAAGGATCCTTTCCAAATAAGGGATTTTGAAAGGAAGCCAGCTTCCTGCAGTCTTCTACTACTCTTTCCTACTATCACAGTGCTGCCTGGTAATGTGTGATTTTATGTGATTCAGACTACATATCATGGAAATAAAAATGTTTCCATTTTTATTGATCTTTAGAAGAATTAATTCTATGCCACAAATTCTCCTGTTCTTCTAGACATCAAAACTTTTATAGCTTTGTATCTGAACAGGACCTTTTTCAAGTCAGTAAATAGATTATGAATGTGTTCCACTGATGATTTTAAACAGTAAAATCCTATTTTGTGTTTAAGGGCTTTGCAAAGCAGAGATTCTATATTGGAGCTGTATTAGTATATTGAGACCACTCTTATTAAACAGTTTTTTCAAGCCTTTTTATTGTTGTTGTTTTAATGTTGTTTTTCCAGGAATCTCAAGATGAATCAGTGCTCCTTTGGCTGGATGAAATACAAAGAGGAATCCATGACAGCAATAACAACATAAAAGAAGCAGCAAACTGTAAGCATTTACCTGTATCTGCACTGCTTTTATTTTTCTTGGTCTTGGGAAACTGAAATTTGTAATTTATATATTCCACTTCAGAGAATGTGGAAACTCTTTAAATACATGAAAAGAAATGAATGCATGCTCTTTGTCATACTAAAACTGAGATGACTCAAAACTTCAAGAGTGGTGTTAGTTCTGTCTAAAGTGGTACTCTTTAAGGTGTGTCTAATAGTTCAGGATTTGGTTATGCATGTTAACACAATGACCAATCTTTTTAATGTCAGTGTATCTTCATGTAGCTCCTGAAATACATGAATGAGCAGGGATATGCTGTTCAGCAGCTTGTTTTGCTATATATAAGACTAAAGCCTTTATGCATGTTGTAAGGGCAAATTCTTATGTTTACAGCTTTGCTTGTTCATATTTCTTTATATTCTTTCTTTCTTTTATGGAGTGCTGACAAGCAAATATCAGGAACATATTAAGTTTTAAAGCACCATACAAGGTATACTGGGTCTTTTAGAAAAGTATATGCTCTTCCAATCTGTAAGGAAAAGAAAATCTGTAGGAAAAATGCTGAGGCTTAATCTGTCGGAGTGCTGTGTCCTGAATGAACTCAACACCTTATGTCAAAGCTTTGGTTGAGTACAGTAATTTTAGAAAACTATTCATAATACATAATAAACGTTGGCAAGTAATGTAGGAGCAAGCACTGCTGGGCTTATGGGGCATGTTGGAGTGCAGGGTGATGTGCCTGCCTGTTCCAGCCCAGGGCCAGCTCAGCTCAGACAAGGCACTGGGTATTGGTCAGCCTTCTGCTTCACTTGGCTTTGGGTGAGTCAGTGTCGCCTTCTGTGGCACTTTAGGAGCTTGTGAATGCAAGTGCTGGGGTCAGTGCATTCCTGCAGAGCTGTGCTCAGCCATCCCTGGTGCAGGGAGCCCACAGGCACGTCAGGAGTTACTGCTTGGGAAGTGGTGGGTGGAAGAGAGCACAGCTGGCCATCACAAATCCCTGCTACAGGAACATTGCATTTTGTGTTACTACTACTTTAGAATTGATCTAAACAACTAAATGTCATCCTCATGTAACAAGGCAGATACACTGAAGATAGATGCAAGTATTTTTATAGGTCACACATCCATAGAAAGCACTGGGCTTGTGTTTTCTGAGATAGAGTTAGATACACACACATTGTCTCAACCAAGCTTTTATACTGAGGAGTGCTGATACCTTATTTTGTGGAAAAACCTGCTTCCCATGAATGCTCCCGTAGCCATGAGGAAACATGAGCACAGAGAAGGGAAGGAAACACGTAGCTTATAAATGGATTTGAGTTAAACCTAAAGAACAAGTTGAAAACCCCTCATTTGTGTTCACTGGTGTAAAAGCATTAAGAATAAGTATCATAAGCAGCCTGCAGAAACTAGGGGAGCATAATTCACACAGAAATACCATACAATGTTGCTAATGGTAAACCACTGGTCCATCCACTGCCTAGTCGTTGTACTAGCATTTTTTCTTATAATCTGTGTTGGCAATAAATGCACAGCTTTTCACAATCAAGGATGCTCAATGGAACTGTTTTAACTTCTCACTTTTAGGAAAAAAATACTAATGTTGTGTACTCTGCCCTGTGGATCGAAAGGAAGCACTGTCAGCACAGCACATTCTTAAAAACATCTAAGGTTTTGCAGCTAAAACCTGAGATTTAACATTTCCCCATGGCGCAGAACCTGATACTTCCTATAACCAACACATCCTGTCTCAGGAAGTTTGCATGTTGTGTTCACATAGTCCAAACTTTAAGTTTAGCTTGATCACAACTTGGAAAGAAACTTTTATTTGATCTATCACACAGGCACTATTTTTGGAAGGCAAACAACTCCAAAACTTTTGCAAGATAGTCGAAGATATATTTTTCAGTTTAAAAAGTGGTTTTGAGATTGCTGCAGTAATGGCAATAAAATAAGCAGTAAAATAAAAGAAGATACTGGCAGTGGTACTGAAACAGTTTTGATCACTTCCAAACTAACTTGCATGCCTTATATAAATACTAAATGGTTCAGTATTAAAATTCTGAAAGGCTTTTACAGCCTCCCTGTCAACAAAGAATTCCATATTTTCTTTAGGAAGAAATGTTCAGTAAGTGCTGGTGCACTTTCCTAACTCATCATGGTGCTTGCTGTGTGTTTTGCATCACCTTGCTTCACTTGTTGAATGAGTTCAACTATTGTACTCCTTATCTGAGTGGAAGACAAAAAGAGGTTAGCCAAGTATCAGCTGTATGGCCTTCAGGAGTAGGTTTGAACACTGACTTCAGTCTTGCACAGGAAGAGTCTTTCAAAGCAGGAAGTCTGTGTGTCCTGAGAGAGTCCAAGTTGTAGGAAAAAGCTGATCTTTGGCCTTATGAGAGTTCAGGCTTATCACACCAGACAACTGTGGTTTTGTATATCACAGCTGTCTAAAAGGGAGGATGGGTGTGGAAAAGGGTCCTTTGCAGTGTTGATCTGGTACTGGCATCCCAACTGCTAGAGAAGCAGACTGGAGCTGACAGTTTTCTGGCAGTTGTGGCTAATCCCCAGTTATCTTATGATTTTCCAGGGTCCAAATGGCCTTTCTCTAGAGCAACAGCTAGAATATTAATTGCTAGCACTTCAAATGAAAGGAATAATTTCTGCTGAGTTGAGTTTTTTCCCAATAAATACTTTTCTTATATTTTCCTCTGAAAATACAGGCATAATTAATTAAAAGATGAGGAAAAGCCAGATGACAGTGGATCTACATAAATGAATCTTAGCTCATGTTTCCTTTTGTCTTTGTAAAAATATCTTCAGCACTCTTAAGTACATGATGAAAAGGAGGAAGGAAAGCATTCAGGTACTGCTGAACAGAGCTGATGAGGCACATGGGGCTGTGTATGAGTTTGGGGCTAGCAGCAGCCAGCTGTAGTGTGTGGCTTCCCAGATTTTTCTGCTTCCTTGCTGCTGAGGCCAGATGCCTGGTTATCACAGTGCCACAGCAATGGTAGGAAGACATCTCCAGTACACATGTGTGCTGGGCAGAGGTCTGTTTCAAAGCACAGAAAGCGAGCAGGGTGCTGTCTGGCAGAAGTCTGGACAGTGGTGGTATTGCCCAACCACTTTGTTTCTCATCTGGCTGGCAATGTATTTTTGGTTGATCTGTTACTGCCTAGCCAAAGCTACCCATTCCACCCTAGTCAAACCAACAACAACCTGTTTCTAGAACTGAAATCCTTGCCTGCTTGCTCAGTCTCATGGAGTGACTCCTCTACATGGGCTTCTGATACTGCATGCATTTTGGGTCAGCTCTGTGTATACAAGACATTTTTCTATGTTATTGTTTTACCCTAGTGGCTGTTGGAATATCAATGATTAACAAGAGTTTGGAGAAAGGTGATTCACAGCCAATCCTGATGATACTACAGTCAAGGTTTGGATTAAGAGTCATTCCTGAATGTGCTGAAGCCTACTTCAGGAACCTCTCTGAAGCCAAGAACATGAAAACTACGGAAGGTAAAAAACTTCCTAAACAGGACAGTTGCACATGTCCATATCAATGAGGCAACTAGAAAGTTAGAACAGGAAGTTTACCTAAAAATCACTGTAAATTGAGGGAGGCAGCTGCTGCTTTAAAGTCTTTTGACAAATGTTATAATTTTCCAAGTGCATTTTACATGACGTTGTACTGTTGCACACATAATGCAGACCACACTACGTGCTGAGAAGCAAGTCTAGTGATTACCAGAGTCTAGCTGAGACTTTCTAGAATCTCAAACCTGCCTCTGAGTGACTTTAGGGCAGCTTCTCTGCAACTCTCAATAGACTAGTCCATTCTCTCTGCCATATTACTCACTGACAATTCTTCTTCATATTAGCAGATGCAGAAATGCACACATCAATCTTACAGGTTGCTGTCAAAGATCAAGCCAGTATCTAACAGTGCTCATAGCCCAGTTATGGTCCCTGTGCATTGCCAGAGCAATGTTACCAGCAAAAGCTGGGGCTAGAATCTGTTCTTAGCAGATGATGGGATGTTTTGTTATGTTAGAGGTGCAAAAACTGGTCATAACTAACAGCAGTCAAGGTTAGTTAATGGCTGCCAAAAAAATTGCTGTGTAGTACCCGTTCTTACTGTAGATGGGCATATCTCACTTTGCAACATGAGTATTTTGAAAGCCTCACTAGTTTTATCTTGGGGCCTTTTGTCCATAAGGAAATGAGGCTTTTCCTGCCTGTCAGGATGCAGAACAAAACAATAAACAAGAAAATGATGTGGATATAGGAAGTGTTGTGGGGGGAAGTAAGAGTCAGTAAGTCCAGAATTCAGGCAGAAGATAAGAAAAATATTTTTTATAAATACAGTGTTTCACTTATGAGAAATGATGTAAGATGGAGGACACACCATTTTAGAGCACTAACTTGGCACGTTAGGGTTTGGAAAGGCTACCAGTGGATCTGTACCAACCTCATAGCTGTTTCCACTGACCTTAACACCATTTTATTCTAGAGGAATGACCCTCATCCACCTAGCAGGATGGCCCAAGATACATAGAGATTTTGTGTGTCAAAGGGCTTCACAGCAAGTACAGGGAGGAGAAATGAGTAGGGAGAGCTGTAATTTATCAGTGAAACAGGACACAAATCTGTACTAATGATATTAACTGCTTATAGGTTCTAGTGAAAGTCCATGGATTAAACTTGTAATGAAAACCATGTATGATTACTATTACAATGTGGAAACTGAGGAAGGTACCTGTGTTGCCCCCAAAGGAGTTGTACCAAAAACATCATGGTTAACTGGTGAAGAAATCCAGGTAGGTGGCTAAAACATTGGCTTTTATTGCAAAAGCAGCATAAACATTTGAGAGAGTGTGAGACATGAAAATAAGAAGAGGCTGTGGTGGGTGAAACTGAAGGTCACTTTATCAGTATCTGCTTCTGACAAGAGCAGCAACTTAAGTCTAAGCAGACAGTGATAGCAGAGCCTCCTGCCTAATGTCTGACAATGACTTAGGGATTTCCTTACTGGAAGTTACAGCATTTCTCTTAATGACCATCAGCAGACACCAATGTAGGAAATTATGACTGCTTCCATATCTTTTTATTTTATAGAACTTTGCATTGACTTATAACAATTTTATGATGTGTTTATGAGCAGGTGGAACCATCATTTTCTGTTTAAATCTAATCCTCTGACACCATTTTAATATGTCCATATTAAAGAGGATGAGTGTGCTATTTAGCTCCCTTGCCTGTAGAGGTTTTGCACTAGTGTGAAATAGAACTTTCAAGGAAAGCAAATCACACAAGCCTCATTTGTTCTATTCCATTATTCTGATGCAGCTTATCTAAGTTACAGGCTTATTACTGTACACAAAGAACTTGGGTCAGTGTAAGTCCTTCTGAAATTCTGAATGCAGCAGTACTTGAGTATTCTTCTCAACAGAGAACTTGCTGATTCAGTTAGTATTTCTAGATGTCTGAGTTGTACAAGACACTTCTGAGTGTTAGGAAAGCAGAACCCTGCTAATGTATAAAGGAATACTGTCTTAAAATAGCATACCCACTTGAATAACTGCAGCTTGAAAGCTTCAGTTCTGGTTGTGTAGGATTCAGCAGTAACAACATAGCTCTTCTTACTGATTAAAATATACAGGTAAATCAAAGGGGCCTGGATCAGGTGAACATAAACTGCAGAGATGGAAAGAACACAGTCCAGATTCCAGGATGGTTTAGTCTTCTAAATGACCTTTTTCCATCATTTCTCAACAGAACATTGCTGGGCAAGTTACAGCAGATTACAATCGAGAGCAGCTGTGGCTTGCTAATGAAAATCTGATTGTTGGGCTGCAAGCCCGAGCAAGGGGATTCTTAGTCAGAAGAAACTATCAGGAGAGAAGAGCCTACCTTCAAAACCAGGAGCCATCTGCCATCAAAATACAGGTATTGTTCTAGAACAAGAAGGTAATGTGGCTTGGGCAGCTTTTTGCATGCAACAGGTGACATGGCTGATTACTACCACTGTTAAAATTCTCAAGCAGATCTGTCTCCCTGTTTTCAGCAACAGCAGTTTGAGATTCTACATCTGCAAATATATGTGATTTCACATAGCAGATATCCAGTTTTAAAGAATCTATTATATCCACCTCCAGTGTAAGTCACTTGAGGAAAGCTCATTAATGCACAGCCCTGTTCTGACGTGCTCAGATTTTTTGTGGTGTACCTAACAATGCACAGTACAAGACCAGAAGATATTTCTAAGTATCGAAGCAAAAATTCCTTGGCAAAGCATGACTTAAGAAACACATTCCTTACTAGACTATCCCTAGTTGGAAGTGGTTTGTTTCTTCTCCATGAAGTCATAGCTGAACAGGGAGTGGCAGCTGCCCTGGTGTTCTTTGGCAGTATTTCTTGGATGTTTCCAGTTTGCTGAACTCCAAAAGGTGTACAAAGGAAACATTCTGCTGAGGGTGCAAACACTGGCAAAGGGATGACACTGGTTTTAAATGGTGAGATATCCAGCTTCTATTAGGAGCAATTTATTCCACCACCCACTCACAAAAGGGAAGAAAAAAAATTAAAATGCACAAATTATTTTTATTTTAATCTACAAGAGCTATATTTAACAATTCATTATGGTAAACAGCTTTACCACTAGTAGTTGTTATTTGGATTGACTTTTCATTTTGAACATAGTGTCCTAGCCCAGTAAAGAACTGCACTTTGAGAAATTCAAAGTATGACTAGGTTAAAAATATGGAGAAATGTAGGTAAATAAAGTTGTTCTCTGTTTTCTTTCTATTAGCATTAAAGTAGAAATTATTTGTGGAAAGACAACAAATAGAGGACAAGCTTGGTGTCACTGGCGAATAGAGATGACAGGCAAAAGCAGCAGTAGGTTATCCCTGTCACTGTGTTCCTTGACAAGTTTTTATTTCTAACAAACAGAGTCAGCTGAAGGAATTAACTTGGGAAAGAGGCCAGGGCAAGAATAATGTAGCTCCCAATAGGTAAGGGACAACTTCTGGATGCAAGAGTGACAGAATGGGTAAGGCTGACAAAGACCACAGCATGTCATCTGGCCCAGCCTCACTCTTCAAGCAGAGTTATCCAAGAACATGGCACAGGATTTAATCCAGGTGGTTCCACAAGTTCTCTGGTCAGTCTGTTCCAGTGCATGGTCACCTGCACAGTAAAGAAATTCTTTCCCCACATTCAGATGGAACTTCTTGTGCATCACTCTGTCCATTGCCTCTTGCCCTTTTTGCTCAGCACCGCTGAGAAGAGCTTGCTCCACTCTCTTAATACCCTCCTTCAGATACTGATAGGCATTGATAGGGTCCCCTCTCAGTCATTTCTTCTCAAGGCCGAACAGCCCCAGCTCCCTCAGCCTTTCCTCATAAGAGAGATGCTCCAGACCCCTCATCATCTCTGTAGCCCCTGCAGCCCCACCCCAGCAGCTCCATGTCTCTCCTGTCCTGAGGAGCCCAGACCTGGACACAGCACTCCAGGTGAGGCCTCACCAGAGCTGAGTGCAGGGGCAGGATCACCTCCCTTCCCCTGCTGGCAATGCTCCTGCCAATGTCCCCCAGGATCCCGTTGGATTTCTTGGCCACCAGGACACACTGCTGGCTCATGGGCAGCTTGTTGTCCAGCAGGAGCCCCAGGCCCTTCTCTGCAGAGCTGCTCCCCAGCAGGTCAGCCCCAGGCTGTGCTGGTGCCTGGGGCTGTTCCTCCCCAGCTGCAGGACCCTGCTCTTGCCTTTGCTGAGTATCACAGGGTTCTTTGTTCATCTCTCCAACCTGCTGAGGTCCTTCTGAAGGGATGCACAGCACTCTGGGGTATCAGCTGCTCTGCCCAGCTTTGTGTCCTCTGAATTTGCTGAGCAGGCATCTGCCCCTTCACCCAAGTCATGGATGAGTAAGTTAAATAGCACAGCATTGAACCTTGAGGGACAGCACTAGGGACAGACTCCACCTGTGGCCAGACCCTGTGCCACTGATTTTGACCCTCTGGGATCTGCTGTTCAGCCAGTTCTCCATCTTACTGCCCACTCATCCAGCCCACACCCTGAGCATCTCTATGAGGATGTTATTAAGATGTAAGGATGTTATTCCAACAATCATTACTGACATCAAGTAGAGAACACCCACTAGTCTCCCCTTACCCTTACATGCTTCCTTTAGCAAGCCCATGGTAACTATTCCTGATCATCATCTTGTTATCCAAGTGGACAGACATGGTCTCCAGATTGAGGCACTCCACTGTTGTCCCAGGGATGGAAGGTGAGGCTGAGTAATGGGCAAGAGCTGGAAGTCATTTTTGTGGGATGAAGCCAGTGACTGGGATGCTAAGGATGTGGGTGTACTGTTGATAAGAGTAAGGATGAATTCAGGAGGGCAAAGGAGATATCACTGGACAATAAAGTGTGCTGAGATGGGCCAAAATTAACATGAAATGTATTAGGCTACCTTAAAAAGTAGAGGCAAGCTTAGTTATACTTTAGTTATCTTTGTATCACATTGGCAGTTTTTTTCTACAGGATAAACGCTGTTTAGTGTTTGATGATTTTAGTGCATTACATAGATTTAATAAATATTAGTTTCTTATTAGGGATAATTGTCTCCTGCCTTCTCTAAAACAGGCTTTCTGGAAAGGATTCAAACAAAGGAAAAGCTATGTTGACAGATTAAAGGTGCTGCAAGGCAATGTTGCTGCTATTGTTAAGGTAAGAATGCCCAATGTGTTTTGGGGGCCAAGAGTGTTTTTTCCGTTGACAAAATCCATCACCACCTGTGAATCAGAAATTTTGGAGCACAGGATGGAGGTTTCCCAGAAATTTGCATGGCACTGAAAGCTGTTCAATTGACAGCTTAAGCAAATTGTTTCTTGAAAGCTTTATGTGTGACTTTCAACCGGATTTCCAGAACTTAAGGGGCTCTTGAAAGAGATTTCCTCACATTTGTCTTTCCAAAGCTAAACTAGAAAACATTTGGTATGACAGTGTATTATTTCCTTAAAAGATGTCAAATCTCTCTCTCTGTAAAGCACTCATTTTTCTAAGATGCTAATGGAACCATAATGTCACAACTGGATTCCACAGATGGAATATTGTTACAGGATCTCCTGTTTTTGAGGGAGACTGGTTTAGAATTGAGACCTGAGACCTCAAGATAGAAATAATTTTCAAAGATAATGTTACAGATAGATGGTAGAAAATTTATCTCAGCTTGATTTAGTGGGACCCCCTTTATTTGGTCACTGGCCAGTAGGAGCCTGGTGGTACAGTCATCTATAGCCCTGACCACACAGGAACACCATGCCTGCAGAAGCAGACATTCAAAAGTAAATTTAAAACACACACACAAAAGTTTGTGCAATGTTTTTTAAAAAGTTTTTTTAAAATTTTTATTTTTAGATTCAGTCATGGGTCAAAATGTGGCTAGCAAGAAGAGCTTACAGGAAACGCCTACAATACTTCAAGGATCATGTAAGTAATTTTTCTCCATTCTGAATGTGAAGCATTGAAGTATGGTAGTATGACTGCAGGAGCAGTTTTGGGAAACAGAAAAGAGGGTGCAAATTTTCCAGCATGTTTCTGAGCAGAAGTGTGTCGCAACTAATTCTTTTGCCTAATCTTGATCCCTTTCAGAATGACCAAATTGTGAAGATACAAGCATTTCTTAGAGCAAACAAGGCCAGGGAGGACTACAGAACACTAAGTAAGTAGTAACAGTTGAATGTTTTATGTTTGGAAACAAGTATGTTACTGTGTTCAGTCAGGGCTTTTTATAAGTTTCACGTGAGATTTCTCAGTTTCTTATTAATGTCAAAACCAGTGCAAGTGTTTGCAACACAATTGTTCTACAGCTGGAACTATTTTGCATAGCTCTACTTTTAAAGCGTGCCAAAAATATTGTTAACTGGCATAAACTTCAAATTTTCTCATAGTGATCCATTTCCTGAGGGCTTATGGGGAGTTCAGTATTATGTCAACTAACAAACCTATTTTCTTCAACTACAGTTGGTGCTGAAAATCCACCCTTGACTGTTCTGCGCAAATTCGCCTACCTCTTGGACCAAAGTGACCTAGACTTTGAAGAAGAACTGGAAGTAACAAGGTTAAGGGAAGAAGTGGTTACAAAAATTCGATCCAACCAGCAGCTGGAGAAGGATTTGAACTTAATGGATATAAAGATTGGATTGCTGGTGAAAAACAGAATCACTCTTCAGGTCAGCAGGCTCTGTTCAGGCTCCCTTGGTGGCATGCACTGAGCACTTCCCCATGCTGAAGGAACTCAGGGTTACACAATCACAGCTGAGGCTGGAAGGGATCTCTGGAGGTCATCTGGTCCAGACCCACAACACAAGTAGGGACCCAGAACAGGTTGTCCTGGACCATGTCCAGATGGGTGATTATCTCCATAATGGGTAATGGAGACCCCACAATCTGAGCAACTTGTGCTAGTGTCACACCCTCAATTAGTCAAAATACTCCTGGTAAATTAAGCACTATCTTTGCATGTTTCTACCTTGTGCTAGACGTTGTTCTGTTGTCCTGAGTTGTATGTCACTGTGTTTTGCTAATTGTGGACAGTAGTAATTACTTGGCAGATTTAGAGTATTTTACTTCTTTTCTGTGTTAGAACAGAGTAAACTTCTGATCATATTGAACAGCTTGTTCAATGTTAATTAAAAATGAGTTAGTCTGTACAGGAGATCAGGCCTCATACAATCATTGTTGGCAAGCCATATTGGTGAAAGATAAAGATGTTAAAAACTGGGTAATGAATGGAGCTGCAAAATTTACAAAGTAGCTAATTCATGCACTTGGAGAAATTGCGCATTTAACATGGTTGGGAAAATGTTCATTTTTCCAATATGCCTATTTTGTGAATATATAACCCATCTTTTAAATCCAGATTTTTTTATCACCTTTCTGCAGGATGTGGTACTGCACAGTAAGAAACTTAACAAAAAGAGCAAAAGTCAACTGCAGGAGATGGTTATGGTTGACAAACAGGGCATCAAAGGTTTGAGTAAGGAGAGAAGAAAAAAATTGGAGGCTTATCAACATTTATTCTACCTTCTACAGGTAAATAAATTTTAATGCAAAAAATTACAATGGCAGCAAATTTTTGAAGAAAAGCTAGAAATACGTTGTACAGCTTATTTTGTTTTCATGATTGTAGAAGTGATTATGAAAATATTTCCAAATAACATGCAGACTGCAGCAGACACTATGGTCAATTTCTAATACCTCCTGCAATTGAGAAAATCTTTGTTTTTAAAGTATGCAGCAAATATGGCTGGTTTTTGCTTGGGTACAGTTTAGTCTGTACTGAACATTTCTGCCTGAGGATAAAGGTTTACTCCATACAGTCCACGTAAATTACTGTCACTAGTAGCATACATTATATGTGGTAGAAGGGGAACAGTCTGCAATGCAGTTCACAGGATATGATGTATCTGTTCCTTGTGCTTTTTTTATCTCATCTCACTGACATTTTTCTTGATGAATTTTAGATCCTCCCAGGGCAGACACCCTCCAAAGTAGACATGGAGTATACAAAGTTTTCTTGGTAGATAGCTATTGACATATGGTAAACTCTAATTGTCATCAGTTTCATAGACTAGATGCAGAGAGTACTATTCAGAGACTGCAAATAAAATATTTAATGGAGTTTCTCACAGATTGTGCAGCATTCCATGGAGAAAAGTAAAACCTGCAGGGAAAAGTGACATATATTTGAGTCAACATAACTGCTTTAGGCATGAAAAAATGTAGAGAGCTGCCCTCAAAGTGAGGGGAGTTTGCCCTGGACAATCACATGCAAGTCATTTTTTTGCTTTGTAGACTAATCCCACGTATCTGGCAAAGCTGATTTTCCAGATGCCACAAAACAAATCAACAAAGTTTATGGACACAGTCATCTTCACTCTATACAACTATGCCTCCAATCAACGAGAAGAATACCTGCTTCTCAAACTCTTCAAAACTGCTCTAGAAGAGGAGATAAAGTATGTGCAATCAGAGAAAGTATTTAGCTAGTTTGTGTTTTAGACTGTTCAATGAATGCTTAGTGCTTAAAGGAAACTGGTGGTTAATCTTTAAACTGCCATAAAATTACATACATAATTTTATTACAAGATAACTTTGTTTTCTGGGGGTTACTCTTAAACTCCAATGATTGCTGATTCAGGAAAAAATAATCTTTCTATGGCAGATCATACTCCTCTATGAAAAAACTGCTTGTAAAAAGATGCTAGGGCTTCTTAGTTTGTGCTTGAGTATGCTTTATGTAATCTTATGTTCTGGAAATGCAGACTGGTAGCTTCTCCTGAAATAAGGAAATGTTATTTTATGCCTTTAAAAGATACTGGCTGAAGGTGTGGAGTCTGAATCAGGTATAAATTAGCTGCCATGGACTATGGTATGTTCTGGGACATTACTATAACACATACAATAGTCAGCTGGTAGTCTCTATACATCACCTTGTTTTATATAAAAGCCCTGAGAAACAGATCATATAAAGAGCTTGCAACATAGAAATAGGGCAGTTTTAAAAGTGTAGGGATTGAAAATATGGATAACTCTCCTGTTTATGCTGCAGCTCTAAGGTAGACCAGATTCAGGATATTGTTACTGGAAACCCCACTGTCATCAAGATGGTTGTCAGCTTCAACCGAAGCGCTCGTGGACAGAACACCCTGCGCCAGCTCCTGGCCCCGGTGGTGAAGGAAATCATGGAGGACAAGTCTCTCATAATCAACACTAGTCCTGTGGATGTTTACAAGGCATGGGTAAACCAGCTAGAAATGCAGACTGGTGAGGCCAGGTGAGTGAGGAAGCTGGACATATTGTACCATACACGTGAGGAGTCCCTCAGCTCTGCTTTCCTTTTATTCCTCTGACAAAGTGTACTGTACTTGTGCCCCTTCTCAATCTTCCTCCAGTACAGAGATTTTGGGGACAGATGCTTGACAAACAGGTGCTTTAATTTCTCCTGAACAATCAAAGGATCACTTTCGTTGGAATGACCTTTCTAAGTCAATTACTTAATCTTTACAAGTATAATAGATTATGCCATGGAGCAACTTCATCTTTTTGTCAAGTTTTTTACTAACAACATGTTAGTAGTGTCCCAGGCTTTTGATGAGCTATACTGGGATGGGGATGTGGAGATGCATGATTTATATTTTTATTCTGCTTTTGTTATTAAGGGAAGGTACATGATAACACATGCACCCCCAACTAAGCAAATCACCTCCAAAAAAAGGAAGCCAAAGCATTTAGACTTTTATCAACAAAACCCAGTTTCAGGTGTTTTTTTCAGAATTTTGTTCATTGATGGCCCTTATGAAGAAAAAAAAAAAGTATTTTATTCTGAAATGTATTTAACCTGTCTTAATGTTTGTTTTTGTTTTATTTTTTTTTTACTTTGTAGCAAACTGCCATATGATGTTACCACGGAGCAAGCACTGACACACACAGAAGTGGTGAATAAACTGGAATCATCTATTCAGAGTCTGCGAGCAGTCACTGACAAAGTTCTCACATCCATATTCTCGTCTCTCAATATGATGCCGTAAGTGCCGAGTTTGGGCTCTCCAAGCAGCAGCTCATGTGCAGTTCACTTGAGCCTCTGATGGAGATCCTTTCTGATCCTTTCCATGTTTTTAAAGGCTCGTGATGCTGTCTCTCAAATGAGTTGCCCAGCAGAGGGAGTGGTTTCTCTCCCTCTGCTCTGCTTTAGCAGCCTGGCAAACCTCTCCCTGTACTTGAAACGTTTTGTGGTTTTTTTCCATGATCAACTCGTTCTTTGTTTCAAGGGAGTGTGCAAAAAGCCAGTAACTTCAGCTAACTAGAATGATTTTGTGTTTTCATCTCAGTCTTTTCCAATATTTTGCCTTTTTATCTGTTCTACATGTAGTTATGGAATGAGATACATAGCCAAAGTTCTGAAGAGCTCACTCCACGAGAAATTCCCAGATGCAACAGAAGATGAACTATTAAAGGTAAACTTCTTAGGGCAAATTGCCAACAGCTTGTTGTTTTAATGCCATAGGGGATTTTTATTAACACTAAATATTCTAAGGAACTGGTAAAGCAGCATTTATTGAAGGAAATTGGCATTTCTTACTGAGTTGCAAAGGGGCTGAGGAAGGGGAGAAGGGAATTCTGTTGCCACAATCAAGGTGTGTTAATCTGGGTGCTCAGCAATTCTTATGGAAGAGTGTGCTCAACCTGTTTTGGATAGTAACTGTACTTAAAAGGTTGGAGTTTATCTAAATCATTCTGGGGCTTGGGTGGGTGGTGAGGTCCTTGTCATCACCAATCCTTTCATTGAGAACACTGTAGCCTCTTCTTTTTTTCTCCCCTATCTAAAGTTTTAAACGTGTTAAGAAATTGTAATTTAAACCAATTAGGAAGGTCTCTAAAAGAAAAGTTTGAGTAGATTATACTACACTTGGATTGCATTACACTTAAGATGCTTGTAGAAGTTGTAGAAATGGCATTTATACCGACTGAAAAAAAAGGTGTGAATGATAAGTATGGTACTGACACAGGGGCTGTTGTTACCCTATGACTATGAACCATGGTGCCCCTTCAGAGGACTTAGGAGAATTGCTCCACAAGCCTTCAAACAGCTGAGAGACTGACAACCCTGTCAAATTAGGGCTATTTTGTACTTCAATAAAGACTCTTGTATTGTTTAATTACATGGTTCTAAAAGTACAAGGTTTTTATTTTAACAGAACTTCCCTATTGTTCTTCACTGCCCATCACTCCAGCAATACAGATTCAAAAATTGCTCAACACATTAAAAAAATTAGATAGCAAATGGAGTACCCACGGGAAAGCCTTTAAATGTGTAAACTGTAAGTTCTGCAGGTCCATACACATATGCTAAAGCAAATTGCAGAAAGCCAAGTCCTGCCTGTTTCTGAGACCAGGAATTCTTTGAAGCAACCTTCAAAAGCTACTGTAGCATTGTGACAGAAACTGCAGTTTGGGAAATCTGTTCTCTAAATTTCTAGAGTCCAGTTTTGCAGTCCAGTCCCTTTGAGAAACAATAGGTCCCTTTATCAACAAACACATTAAATGCTGCCAGTATCTGCAGCGCTTTGGAGAATTAGTTTTGGGAGCAGGACCTTGTGAAATTTGGAAGAGTTGTGTTTAACTCCATGCCTTGCATTAGCTGAACTTCAGCAGTATCAAATTGAAATGTGGTTTTAAAAGTCCATAACTGATGTTCACAGAGGTGTTGTCATATAAAAGACTACAAGTTCTTCCAGTTAGCCCCACAGGTAATGTATGTCTTAAGGATTCTTCTAGCACCAGTTCCTATGGTCTATTTTAGGAGTAGAAATGATTGGTCACATTTTGTAAAGTGTCATTACTGTATGCAAAGGGAAGATCTCAACTTTTTTCTGTTTCCTTAGATTGTTGGCAACCTCCTGTACTATCGCTACATGAACCCTGCCATAGTTGCTCCTGATGGCTTTGATATAATTGATATAACAGCTGGGGGCCAGATACACCCTGACCAGAGGAGGAACCTAGGCTGTGTGGCTAAAGTCCTCCAGCACGCTGCTTCTAACAAACTCTTTGAAGGAGAAAGCGAGCACCTGTCATCTATGAACACTTACCTCTCACAGACCTACCAGAAGTTCAGGTATGCAAAGCCCTCACAAATACCTACAGAGTAAGAGCTTTCCTCTAGGATGAGCTAGGAAGGTGGACTCCTTGTTGATAGGAATTTCCTGTTCATGGTTAAACATGTTGAGTGATGGCAAAGAGAAATGCTCACTGACAAGGAAATTGGAGCAGGAGTAACAGGTTGTATTCTAGCTTGTGCATTGAGATCATCTCTGCTGTCTTGGCTGCAGTTCCTTACTGCAAGCACAGACTGAGGTAACTCATTATCCAGCAAAATCAATGTCTTTGAACATTTTATCTGAGGAAGAAAACGTATTTGTCAGAAAAAAGTTGCAGGGATTGTTTTTATTCTGTCATCTTTGCTCAAGGTTTCTATATAGACATTATTATTTTATCTTGCAGTCATAGGATGCTGCATGTTTTCCTGCATTCTGGGACACAAGTTCGTTGAGGTTATTGCCCATTTTTGGGGGTGATTGCAATTACTTTCTGGTATTGTTGAGTTTTGCAACAAATTTGCACTCAGAATTTCTGTCTTTAGTGTCTGCCCTTCATGAAAGCAGATGCATGATATAGTCATGTAATGGGTTTTCTTGAGAGATGACAACCATGGACACAGAGATAATTCAACTTAGTAATTTCAATGAGGTATTTAGGACATGACAGAAACATGAAGAAGCTATAAGGTAGAAAGTGTTATAGCTAGAATAACAAATGCTAATAAAAGTGCTACTCTAGTCAGTCCTTGATTATTACATAAGGAAGAATCCATCTCCTAATCAAGCTAATTTAAATATCTGTATGCCTCTGCTCTGTACTTTAACCAAGCCCTTCTTAGAAGCAATGGTGGCTGCCTTTAGCTGCCTTTTTCCCTTTGGACAATATTAGTAATATTTAGCTATGCTAAAGCTATTAAGCCTGCCTAGATTTTTACTTGGCATTTATTAACCTGTGAAGAAATTTGTCCACACCCTTCCTAAGTCTTTGAGATCTGCCTCTACAACTTATCCTGCAGCAATATTTAGAAGTTTGCTACCTTTTGGCAGCAAATTAAACTTAAATTTTTCATTGCATACCCCATTTCCCCATTTACCATTATTTTTTGGACTTTACCAACACTTCAACCGCATGCCCCATTTTTTCCTCTCAGGATTCTTGTATTTATAAACAAAACTACGTTTTCTCTTATTTTGAGCAGCTCATCTTCTGCCTAACAGCAATGTAAACATTTGTGGAATGGAAATTTTGTACATCCTTTCAATCAATTCCTCCTCATACTGCAAAATGCCTTCATAAAATAAGAGAGAAATCCTTTTAAAACTATTAGGGCATTAAATATGTATTTCTCTAAGTCCCTAAAATTTACTAATTTTCACTCCTTGTTTAATAAGGAGGGGAAAAACCCAACCCCTTTAAAAGTCTTCCATCAGCTACCCAGGAAAGAGAACATTTCATCATTCCTATTGGCATGTTGTCTTCAAAAGGCTCCTTGAAATATTGAGGGTAGATTGAAGATTATAAGAGAAACATAATGCATGTCAAAGACTTGGCTGTGTCTTTTTTACATAGGCTAAATAAAGTGAAATTTAAAGGGACAATTATTGAAATCTTTTTCATTTTCTCTTAGGAATTTTTTTCAAGCAGCATGTGATGTTCCTGAACCGGAGGAGAAATTCAATATTGATGAATACTCTGATATGGTGACCCTTAGCAAGCCTGTCATTTATATCTCCATTGAAGAAATTATCAATACCCATTCAGTAAGTCAATGAAAACAGACTAGTCAATGGACTGTAACATACAAATTATCACATATTTGCAGCTAACTGTCTCTGGGGAAAGCTTAGTTTTCATTCTTACTTTTGAAGTAATTTCTTCACTTCATCTCTGAAATGTTCTGAAGCTGAGTATTAGATCTCTTTTTCCTAGGAAAAATGCAAATGCTGCTTTCCTGCAAAAGCATCTTGAATAATAATTGGTATGTAACATTTTCTGATGAGGGGAAAGAACAATTATGTTCCAGTCTCATGTTGCATTTCTAACTTTAAAACAATTTTCTGTCCTGGGTAAGAAAGTGAAAGCAGTTTGAAGGAGAGCCTTTGGGAATAGAAATTGTATATTGTGGCTCTGGCATTCTGTCACATGATTTGTTGGAAGCAGATGCAAACATCTGATTTAAAAAAGCTGGCGCTATGGTATCATGCCTGTTCTTGCTGTGGGTAAAGAACAGAATAACAGCAGTCTGAAGTATGACTTAATAGGGTGTAAGTTAAATGTTTACCACATGTTCCTCCTAAAACTGGGGTATTACTGTTTCCTGGCTTGCAGCATGTCCCCTGTGTGTCCCCCCGCCCAAGCCAAGAAAAACCCCCACAACAACATTCCCCTATCAAAAAAAAGCCCACAAACACCACAAAGAATCTCTCTCAAATACTGCCAGATACACTATGGAAAAGATAGAACTCACAGTAGGCCACACTGTAAGTTAGTTTTATTCAAGTGAACTAAATTTGCTAAAAACAAACTGGTTTGTATTTCTGCCTGTTCTTGCCTGTACTGACCACAAGTCAAATGTGAGCATTATTCCTGATCAAATACTCCTTTTAGTGAGTCTAATGACTGACATAACATGTCTGTTAGGTGCAGTGGGTGCTGCAGAGCTGGTTCCTCACTTAGGGAATATAGTCCTTTCTGAAAGGTACCACTGACACCGTTGTAAGCTACTGGAATGGATATACAGAGAATTCTATGGATCACCAACACTATCTTTATTCCTTTGAGTGTTAAAGATGCAGGACCAAAATGCTCTGCTTGGGATTATCATCCTTTATTCTATGATGATTAGGACTTTGTTAGTCCTAATTGCAAATCTTCTGCCCAGCCATGACATTTAGCAACCCAGAGACAATTGCTGGAGGAGCAAGACGTGCTCTTTTACAGCAAGCAAACTCTAAACTCTATCCCAGAATCCAGGCTGCTTCCTGGCCTTGGGAAGGTCTCCATAATCCTTATCGTGCTAGGTCTGTGTCTTTCAACATTTAGTTTCCAGATTTATTTTCAAGTATAACGATACCAGCAAACTTTTACTGGATGATGATTTAATTCACATTTGTTTATAGCTGCTTTTGGAACACCAGGATGCCATTGCCCCTGAGACTAATGACCTGCTGAATGAATTGCTGGAAGGTCTGGGACCTGTTCCTGATATAGAATCTTTCCTTGGTATGCTGGTTTTTGTCTTTATGGGTAACTTCATTCTAGGGGCAGAAATAAACAGCAGCTTGACTTAAATACTCTTGTGTCTCTGAGAGCAATAGCTTTCTGCTTCTCTGTTTACTACAGAATTGTTTTCCAAACACTTTTTGTAACATTGCACCTTATATTTGAACCTTTTTCTACCCGCAATACTCACTCTAAAAATTAATGTCTGACTCAAAATCCAAGCATTAGTAATATTTCGAATGATCCAGTTGTGCAAATAGGAAACAAGTGATTTTTTTTTTTTAACAATCCAGTCTTAAGATTCGCTAGTGTTGGGTAGAAACTTTGGAAAAGTATATAGAGAATTCTGAAACCAGCCATTTTTTCTTTTGATATTTAATTATCCAAATAAAAGTCACTTTTTAAAAAATATGCAAATTTATTAGAAATTAATGCATTTTACTGATACTTAACTTGCATTTATTGTAGAAAACTGTTTAGAAAGCAGCTAAGAGTCATAGATAACACCAACATTCAAGTGAATGGCCTGTTAACATAGCTGCTATTCCTCTATTTCTCCATTATCACTGCATATTAGGATAAAGGATGTCACATAGTTGGTATTACTCTTGGAGAAGATGACATTGGAAGTCTTTTGAACATCAGGAGCCTGAAAAGCAAGGATTGGCATAACTTCCAAAATATTGTAACTAGGGTTATAAATAGCTAAGTTATGGTTTTGTTTGTTCAATGTCCAAAAAAAGACTGCTTCTACATGGAAGGAATAGAGGTGTTATATAATAAGCCAAATATTTCTGATTATTTACAGTAATTCATCCAGGTACTTGTTTGCTTCATGTACTGAATCATGGGAAAGTTGGAAAACTTGGAGTAAAATATGTTTCCTTTTAGGGGAAGGAGCTGTTGATCCCAATGACCCCAACAGGGAAAGCACACTGAATCAACTTGCAAAAACTGAGATTTCACTGTCTCTAACAAGCAAATATGAGTTACGAGAAGGTGAAGATCAGGATCTCAAAAGTCTGATGATAAAGTAAGTTTTGCTCAAACACTTCTATTCTGAAAATGAATTTTGTCTGTTTGTTTGTTTGTTTTTAAACATGGGGTTTTAAGCATGTGCCCTGCCTAAGTGCATTTCTGAGATGCTGAGTTGAATTCAGCTTTCAAAAACCGGTTTGTGTTCAGTGCCACTCAAACTTTTCCAGAAGTCAGAAGAACTGTCAGTTTTTCCAGAAAAATTAATATATTGCCATCTGTGTTTTGGAGCATCTCTGCACCATTATCTAACCTGGAAAGTGCTTTTTCATGAAGCTGTTAGAGCACTCTGCTTTAAAATGCCACAGCCTTGGGAAAGCACAGATGAAAAGCACTCTAGACTTGTAAGGGTCAGACAGTATTACCATGTCCTTTCCTCCCCCTCAAAAATAAACATTTTCCTGATATACTGTCATTAGCCATTTGAAAAGAATGCAACTGTTACTTCAGCATGAATAGTGCATGCTGCATGTTTTTATCTAGGAAAGAAAATTATGTTTATTCTGTCTGGTGAGCAAATTAAATAATGGCTACAGAGATACTCTGGCATACAGGGCTACTTTATAGTAAAAATTAATTTTACTCAGTTCCACATTATTATCACCCATCTTTTGAAGTTGTTTCAAGCTATCCAGAAAAGGGATTGGCCTACTTAAGATGCTAGTATCATCTGAGTAAGGGAGAGAACAGGATGCTCCTCTTCTCTATTACTGTGCTTATTATATGTACCCCACATATGTGAAGGCAGAAGTTTACATTAAAGGGAAAGACAGCACCAATAAGTAGGTGGGCAATAACTAGGAGGGCAGACATAGGCAGTAATTCAAATCTGACTGTTCAGCTGTTTGGGTTTTTTTAAATCAGAAATAAGTATTCTGGAATTTTTCCATGGCATGAAGTTTTACTTCTGAAGAAGCAACTGTACCTAGGTAGACTATCACTTTAAACCATTAGGTTTTATCACAAAAATTTTGACAATATTTAGATATTTTCCTTGGAAACTTTAGCTGCATCTTTAATTTTCTGTTACTTTTTAAGAATAATGGACTATTTCAGTAATCCTGTCCTCTAAGTTAACAGAATTCTGTAGCAGGATGTTCTTGGAAGTATTATGAACGAATAGGCAGCAGGAACGAGATAAATTCTTACCAAGAAAAGAACTGGTTAACATATCAGGGTGTAGCAGCTTCCCTTTTTTAGTAAGGAAATGCTTCTTGTCTGTTGTTGCTAGAGAAATATCTGTCTTTAAGTGGTTTGCCTAAACACACTCCAGAAAATGTAAAGTTCCTTCAAAGTTCATCAGGTCTGAGTGCATTTCCACTTTATTCATTAAATATGACCCTTAATGGAATGATGAGTAGCTCAGGCTTTTCAAACATCATATTTCTGTCTGCTGTTTTGTCACGATCACAATTAAAATCCACATGTGAGTTGTTGCCTGTATTTTTATTAACAGTAACTGTTTTACTGTGGTGGTTGTCTGTTTTATAAAATGAATGGAGGGAAGCTTACATGTATTTCTCTATTCAGACTGTGTAGAAACCAGATATTCAATGGTATTAAGGGACTGTGGAACATAAAAAGGTAGAAAGCAAATTTTACCAAGAATCCATAATGAAGGGGGAGTTTGGTAATTTTATGGTTGAAGAAATTACATGTACAAGTGATCCAGTGATAACTGTTTTGTAATATCCATATATCCTTTTCAAAAGGACCAAAAGACTCATAGTGGATGTGATACGAACACAACCAGGGGATACACTCTTAGAAATATTAGAAACACCAGCCACTGCACAACAGGTAAGTGTTACACTGTGCCTGGGTAGGGAGGGAAGTATTTCATTACAGCTGCTTGAAAGACATAACAGATCTCTGACAGCTTTCACCATCACATTATAACTATGAAATTGTTTGTTGATGATTTTAGACTATTCAGATTTAGAGTCTTCAAAATATGAGACTTGTATGCATTTTTTTTAACTGTATAATTGGAAGTGGCTTCAGAGGGAAACAAAATGTCTTGCTGTGAGCTAGACTAGATTAGAATTTTTTTTTCTTGCTGTATTTGAGTCACTACAATGTGGCTAGAATATTTTTTCTTTACATCTTTGGTAAACATGATCTTTTCTCTTCTATATAATACAAACAAATAGCCTGAGATTAATCTTCTTTTTTTTCCCCTTCCTCATTAAATTCAGTATTGTAACTCAAGTTCCCTGACCTTTCAGTTTGTTTAAAATATACAAGCAAATCTCAGGGAACTACTGCTATCCTTAGTATGGGAATCGAGTGGGAAGAGCTCACAATTGAAGTCTTTCCTGTAGAATCTGACACACAAAACTGCATTTTAATAACGTGCAGATTTTAGTTAACCTCAGTGTATACATATGTAGGAACCACCTGTGAGATCTGGACAGTCTTCCCACAAGTTGGTGAAGTCACTGAGCCTGGCTGAATTAGACATTTTGATTAATTCAAATGTATGTCTAGGTGTTGTCACTAAGGTATGTCCAAAGGCACAGTAGATGGGGTACTTGGAGACCAAGTGGCAATAGGACATAAAGCCTGCAACCTGATTCTTGATAATCTCCTTTGAGAATTCAATGTACTTGAACACTTAACAGTTATCAAAATCTGAAAATAATTATTCTGGATTTTTTTTTCCCCCCAGGAATCTGAGAACTTGAAACTTGTAGAAAAACGTGCCATCTTAGATTCCAAAACTCCAGAGAAAATGAAGCACAGTCAGTCTATTTTTGAAGATGGGCAGCTACCAATAGAACAAAAGAAAAGGAAAATCCAGAGAAATCTCCGGACATTGGAACAAGCAGGACTAGTGTCTTCAGCAACAAAGTACCAAGAAATTATAAATGAGATTGCTAAGGTAAACAGAATGTTTCCCTGTATATATACAGATGTTTATTAGCATCTAGCCTAAATCCATTTCAATTAGAGAAGTAAAATACATCTTTTTCAGGGAATGCTATCCTAAACTACTGAAGTATCCATGTATGAAGCAAATTGTTTTTGTTTCCTTACAAAATAAGTGAAAGACAGTACACTCCTGCATACCTGTCTGAACTGAATGACATAAAACTGGAACCTTTGTTATCCAAATCTGGCATTGAATTTGATGCTGCTGATGACTTAACTCCTCCCCTATAATGTTTCAATGTAACTTTGTATATTTTAACAGTAAATTGGAATTGCTCACTGGTGTTTCAAGTAAGAATGGCTGTGGTCTTGGTAAGGTTTCGAAAGACTTAAATCCCCATGAAATATCAGATTGGTATTAACACTAATCTGCTGTGGTTGGGCAGGACACAAGAAGAGTAGTGGGGCAATGCAGTGCCCATCCTGACACTGATGAAACACAGGGACTGTTCTCAACAAACCCTATTCCCCATTCCCAGTGCGTACTGGCCATAAGAATCTGAGTATATTGAACTACCTGTAGCTCAACAATGACATCTCCCTTATGATTCTGGGTCTGTTAGAGCACAGAAAAGTTCAACACCACTTGTCTATATGAGTAGCAATGTAGTTGCCATGTAAACAAACTGTAGTACTCCCTACACATACTGAACTAACATAATAGTTTGGTGCTTTCTCTCAGTAATTAAGTCAGATTTTGTAATTTCAAACTGAAATGGTAATGAACTGAGGCTTTTAAAAATTTCAAATTAATAAAACAATGACATTAATAAATTTATTTAGGATATCCGGAATCAAAGAAGATACAGGCATCATCGAAAAGCTGAACTGGTGAAACTCCAGCAGACTTTGAATGCACTTAACTCCAAGACAGCATTTTATGAAGAACAAATTAATTATTACAACACCTATATAAAAACTTGCTTGGACAACTTAACAAGAAAGTGAGTTGAGTCTTCCTTTCTTTTCTAATGTGTCTTGTAGTGTGTTTTTTTATCAAGAGGGAGAACAGGTGTTATCTGTAGTTTAAAGTTTTAATTCCAACAGATTGGCAGTCTACAAAAGGTCCATGAGAGTTGTAAACTGCATCAGCAACTGGAAATTAAAGTCTTGCATTTATGTAAGACTGCTTTTGAGAAAGAAAAGTCTGAGATGTATAGATGTTTTCAATGTATTTAATTGGTGCCACTTTGCAGATCCATTTGCATACTTGCAGGTCATGAAGGTTTGGAAAGCGATTTTTGATTTCTTCATTCCTTTAAAAGGTGTGGGGTTTGTCTTTAAAATGGAAAAGGGGGAAATAAATGCCTAAATAATTTTACCTTTCAGGTATAATGCTGTTACTTGAAAGCTATCCCCCCACCAATGCCACCAAAGTGTAAAAATGAAAACATTTTACTGACATGAACATGAATTTTCCTAGTGCACACTTCATTGATCCAAAAAATAAGTCTAATTACAAAGTATTTACCATTTGTATCACCTAAGTTTACAAATTGCTATTTTAAACTGAGGACTGTGGACTCTTTAGGATTAGAGTTGCATTTCACAATAGATTTGAAAGAAGTGCTAAAAGATGATTCAAACTCATTGGCAAGATGCTTAGATGATTCACTGTGTGCTAAAAATTCCTCTAGCTTCTTTCTGTATGCTTTCTTTTTTTAATATTTTGTTAATTTTTTTTAAGAGAAGTTCAAGAAAGATTGAAAGGAAGTTAAAGATGGCTAGAAGAGTAGCTTAAGTGTTAAGGATCTGACAAATACACCAAAAGCAAATACATCAGTATTCTTCTTCTCTTTTCAGAAATTCACGGAGGTCAATTAAATTAGATGGAAAAGAGGAGGTGAAGGGAAGCAAAAAACTGAAACAGACCTCACTAAAGTACACGGCTGCAAGACTTCATGAAAAAGGTGTCATCCTAGAAATTGAAGATCTTCAAACCAATCAGTAAGTGCAGTACAAACCAACTCCAAGCATTTTCTAATCAACAATTTCCGAAGGGGCCTGGCTTTTGATAAAAGAAACCTTAACAATTTCCTGTGCCACAGCTAACATTATCTCGGACTTCTGCATTCAGAAGGATGCTACAGTCTAATTGTCATGATGAATTTTGTACCTTGCTCTGTTATTACCTTGGGAAAATATTTTCACAAGCCAGCCTAGCACCACATTACATGGACAAGTCCAATTTTGACAGCAGACTTACCATTGATGACCACCTTTTTAAGCAGTTGTAGCAATTTCTTTTCATATATTGACCAGTCACATTCAAATAGCTTAGTAAACCCCAGGTTTACTGTTGTGGCAGTGCAAGTCTTCCATTCTTTCCACCTTCCATCCATCTTCTGCATGCAAAAGTTTTTTCCAGGTTTTCTCAGGTTTTTCTGGGGGGGGAGGGTTGGGGGTTTTTTTTGTTTTTTAGGGTTTTTTTAAGTGGATTAATCAGGTAGAGGAAGCCACATTAGTCCTGCACAGAGACGACTGGGCAAGGCAGAAGGAAAATCAAAAAATTGGATGTTTGATCCAATTTGTTCACTGAACTTCCCAAAGCCTTTTTGTGTGTGTGTGTGTGTGTGTGTGTGTGTGTGTTTTGTTTTGTTGAGTTTTTTGTTTGTTGGTTTGGTTTTGGTTGGTACGTTGATGGTTTTTTATTTTGTTGTTTTTTTGGGGGGGCTGTGTTCTCCAATACAATAGAGTTCCAAATTCTGTTTTTCATACTACCAGTACACCAAAAAGTCTCTAAGACACTGCAGGGAGTGCAGTGCAGGGAGGGATGGAGTGATTCTTTTGACACCAACAATGCTGCTTGTGGTCAAAGTTATTCTGTGTTCTGCAGGCTTTTTCCTAAAACTCTGGGTTATATGAAACTGCACTGCCTATGTATTCAATTGCCTTTCTTGTTTCAAGGTTTAAGAACGTGATGTTTGATATCACACCTGGAGAAGAAGTGGGTGACTTTGAAATCAAAGCAAAATTTTTAGGAGTTGAGATGGAAAAAGTGCAGCTCCATTTCCAGGTTTGAATTTTGTTACTTTGCTATATAGCTGCATCTATATGTTGCATCTCCTGTAACTACAAACTTTTCCAGTAATTTTTTCACATGTATGCATGAATCAGTAAATCAGTATAGAGCAGCAGCTCATGTACAGAATAATATATAACTTCTGCAGGATGCTGGACACGGCCATTGAATTAATGCTTATATTGGGGCAAATACATAGAATCAACCTCCACATTAGTTCAGTGGCAAGCAGAAAATACTAAAAGAAAATGGAAATACACAGAAAAAAGTATTTCTTCTGGTTTGCTGATACTGACAATCTGCAGCTTAGGATCTAGAGGGTGCATAATGTTTTCTATCTGTATTCCAATAGTTGCTTACAATTGTTTAAGTTTTGAAGAACCCAGAGTTGGTAACATTTATCACGTCTTGTCACTTTAAGGTATGGATTTAGACAGACACTAATGATTTTTTTTCTCATTTCAGGATTTGCTTCAGATGCAGTATGAAGGTGTGGCTGTAATGAAAATGTTTGATAAAGCTATAGTGAATGTGAATTTGCTCATATTCTTGTTGAATAAGAAGTTCTATGGAAAATGAGTACTTTCAGATATCATGGACTTCATCAATCAGTGGGAAGTCTATTCAGTATTTTTTTGCTTATAAACATTTGAAGTTTGTCATTGTTAACTTTTAAAAACACACCCTAAAACACCAAATGTTCAGAGGAATGTTCGTAGTGCCTTTTCAGCATTGATAACAAAACAGAAAACCAAGAAATCAATGCATTTAAACAGTTCCAGATTTCACTGGTGTTGGTACTTTCAAATCAAAATACTTTTTAGGACACAGAGCTATTGTGTAGATTTTAAGGTAGGCAGAAATTGAATTTAGTTAAATATATACACCTCTTCCTATTGAAACATTTTAAAATTACCTCAGATATATAATATAGTTGATACTAGACTTTTAAGTATTTACCAAAAGAAAACCTAATTTGTTTCTAAGGGATAGTTTGAGCAAATATTTAGTTACATACTAGGCCTGTTTTGTGGCAGTTGTCAATTGCAAAGCAAACTTACTGTGCAATTCAAAAAATTTTATAGGTAATTATAAAGTGACAATAACGACTTGCTTCACAAAAATATATTTTGCGATTCATTCCTACTAAATGCACTACTGCCTCGTGCAAAATGACATTTTCTACTTTCACAGCCTTTGGAGTGGTATTGGGGAAATCTGAATAGCGAACAGTTGTTCAGTTTGAAGTATTTGAATACCTAAATTGTGCCTGTCTGTCTTTTTTTTTTGTTGTTTTATAAGAAAATAAATGCAATAAAATCAGTATTTAGATTGGGTTTTTTAAATATTCTTTGGAGATTGTTCTATGTAAAATAAACATTACCTAATTAAACTGGCTTGGTCTCTATATTTCATTTCAAGGAATTATAAAAGCTGCCATCTAGATGGTAATTGAAAGAACTTCCTTTAGTGGGTTTGTAAAATTGCATGCAATTAAGACTATCCTCAGTACTCTTGGGGAAAGCTGCTTGGCAGTAAAGACTTCATGGCCTTTGTGCCATTGAATGTGACAATGATTTTGCTTAGGAACTATCACTTATTCCTACAGAGCAAAGGTTTGTGCCACAGGTAATGTGGCAAATAAAAAAATACTTTCTTCTCTCACTTTTCTTGTGACAAACACTTCAAAAGATAGACAGTGAGACAATATGGAATGAATTATAAAAGCAAATATTAAATAAATATTAATCCTGGTAAGGGAATGGAACAGTGTAAAGTCACTGGCAGGTATATGGATTACAAGCTCAGCTGATATAATAATTGATCTGTCGTGTTATACAAGCTGAAAAATTATTACATTTGCCAGAGATATTAATTTATGCATGACTAAGTTTGAACACAGGACTACTTTAAAAGAGTTAATATCTCTAATTAAAGGATTAAAAAACTACTACATGATTCCATTTTTCTTCTATCTGGTTATGTATAAGCATTTTAACATGACACAAATGCTGCAGCATTGATACCCTGGTTCACTTACAATAGCTGGATAGAAAAGCCAAAACTGCACTTCACTTTTCCTTTCAAAGAAGAGAAGTGAATTTTATTTGAATATTAATTAAATTCCCAATCTTTTGTTCCCCTTTATTTATTTATTTGCAACAGACTTGACTAATGGCTATATTTTTAACACACTCTAGCTGAGCACTAAATCTGCCACAGGTGTGACGTTGCTCCTAAGAACAAACTCCTAAGGTAACGTGCCAAAAGCCTGGAGTTGTGCTGGTGAGACATGCCAGAGCTTCACAGCCTTTATGGGAGTAACTCACTCCTGGATATGCAATTTTGTGTGATAGACTTGAGACATCTAGTACCTGCCTGGTTTTAATGCAAGTAGCACACTCCTCAGTTATTTCCTGGAGCAGGCAAGCTTAGAAAGCTTCTTTGGTCTCCACATAATGACAAATGTGAATGGTACAGTCTGTGTGACTGCATATCCCTTTTCCAGCCATTTCCTGGGCTTCCTGTTCTTCCTAGTGCACATCAAAGAGTAATTTCCATTTAATTCCTTTAAATTCCTTTATAAGCTTTTTTTGCTTAATTAGCTAGTTCCATTTAGGGCCTTGTCACTGAGTTATAATATGTTCCTGCTGAACAGGACTGACCACAATGTTTTCTACCTACACAGAAGATTGATGGTAGTATAAGGTACCACACAAATGAGCAAAGTGATTCTGTTATCACCCAGGGCTGCTGACAGCTACTAAGTACAACAGAAAATAAAGGCTTTTTAAAGGCTACTGTGAGATGCAGTGTGGGGATTTCAACACCATATAGGCCTTGCTGAAACCAGCTTCAGTCATGAGATGGTGGTGTGGAAAGACTTGCATTGCTGTTCAAAATATGAGGAAAAAAAGCCAGTACACCTGAATAGGGCCTATGCATCAGTTGTCACTACAGGAGAAAATGCATCTTTCCTTCAACAACTTGCCTATCTCTCAACTTTGTCCTCCTTCACTGGTGGTAGTGAAGTTAAAATAGGCAATAGTCTTAGTCTGTTAACCCCACGGCTTTCATTTTTCTGTCACATGTCTTTAGAGTCGACTAAGACTGCTTGGCAGCTAACTTAGTTTGTTTTGGAACTTTTTCAAGGGCCTCTTGAAGATACAAAAATATGCACAAAATTGCAGAACAACATCCTTCCGCTTAGACCAGGCAGAAGGAACACAAGCACTAGATTTGCTCTAGTTCCCTTTTCACTGATCTGCAGACCTCCTTTAGCTGTCCACCTTTCTTTTACAGACTATAGGAGTAAAAGAACAACCTTCATTCCCAGAAAATCCAAACACTGACAGTTGCATGTGATTTCAAACATAGATACACAAGCCTCTACCTCCCTGACTGATTTCCTTGCCTGAGGTATGTTTCTATGCTCATCTTTCAGCACCAGGATAATTGCATATTGGCAGCAAGAAAATTCTCCTTCCACAAAAAACAGTAATGATACAGCATCTCACTAGATAGGTACAGTCTTTTTTTGGTAGACTTGGTGTGTTTAACAGGAATGAAGTTTTGTTCTGTAACAGACTTCTACCAAAAAAACACCCAAAACTCTGAAAAAGTTGCAAGAAGTAGAACTAAAAACTAAAGCTTCAGAAGTCATGAACTCTTCACCTCTGTTAGAATAAGTTGATCTTGAGAGGAAGTTGATTCACAAAACTACAGGATACAATTTAAATTTAGTTTTCATATGCAGGCATAAAATTTAACAAGCATGGCACTTGCTGTATTTATAATAATTAGGTTACAATGATGAAAGGGCATAGGCCTATGACTGTTTGCAATGTCTGTGACCAAAATACTTCCTGGAGGTTCAATGTCAGTTTCTCTTCATACGTTTCACAAACTCCGTTATCTAGTTTATTCCTCAAGCATTGGCCCACTGGTTAAGGTTTCTTTAAAGGTACGAAATATGCTGACAATATATGCTTTTTTGAGAATGTGAGTCAATTTTACAATTACCTGTTTAGTTCAGTTCTATTTTGGGTTTAGAAAGCTATAAGAGCACACTTTGTGTATGTGTATAGAACTGTGAGACCGCAGAAGTGACCAAGAATAGCTTCACTTTTTCTTCCCAGACGAAATAATTATCTATGATTAAGGTATTTTCTAAACAGATGAATAGTTCAATTAAGTATAAGGCATTTTTTCCAGGTTCCCTAGAGCATGTGGTATGATTGAGCTGCAGAAAGGCTGCCCAGCAGTAAAACTTTATCTCTTGTTCTACAGAAATGGAGTCAGCTTCAACCATGCTATACTAGTGGTAGCACTGTGAGAGGAACACCACAGAGACAGAACTTACTGGGAACCAGTACTTATGATTAGGGAAATTAGTTTTCCATGATTTTTAGTCACCAGTAAAAGCAAAGGTCGGTATTTCTGCAGCAGTAAAGGCACTTCATACATATAAGCAACGCAAATCAACCTTCCCCTCCTTCCCTTTTTTTGGCCATACTGCTGTAAACAGAAGGATATACAGCTGAGGCATGGATAGCACACCCTAGCAAGCCCCCCACTTTAAAGCTTCTGACTGTCTTACCGGCTTAACAAACACAAAGCGCTTAAACATCAGTGGGAAGTTTACAAAGCAAAGCATCTAAATAACAGCTGCAAAATTACCAAATTATTTTCCTATGCAACCTTCACATAGGTTTCGTTTCAACCACCTCTCGATTCATGAGCATCTCCAATGGAGTGCAGAAGCTTTCCAGTTTGTCCACGACACATGCCACAGGACTGGGGAGTGGCGCCACTTTCTCGGGGATTTTGGAACAGCAGACAGGGCTGCAGAGCTAGGCAATGAATCACCTTCGGGTTGCTCTGTGTTTGTAGAGCAGTCATTTTACTAAACACATGCAATACAAGCTTGGACGTCATCTCCTTTATACGAAGTAGATCAACTGTAAGGGGCTTTTCTGAACCAGCGTGATCTTTCAGCTGTGAGTAATGTAGGCATTTCATCTGGCCTTGGAACTGCTCCCGCGAGTCATTCGGACTGCAAATTTGGCAAACTTATCTCAGAATAATTCCTCGAGTTTAACCTTTTGTTCCGGAGCTCCGGACCCGCCCGAGCCGCCACCGCTTCCCGTGTCCCGGCCGGGCGCGGGGGCTGCGAGTCCCGGGGGGCGCCGGGGGCCGCCCCAGCGCCTTCTCCTCCCCTTCCTTCCCCTCCCTCCCTCCCTCCCTCCCTCTCTCCCCGTGCCGCCGAGCCCCTGCCGCAGGAGGAAGTCCCGGTGCGGCTCTCGCCCAGCTCCAGCCTCCTGCGGGCTGCGCTCCCCAGCCGCGCGCTGCCGGCACGGACGGACGGACAGACGGACGGACAGACGGACGGACGGACGGACTGCGGGGAGCAAGGCGCGGCCATGCGGCCCCTGGCGCTGCTGTGCGCCCTGGTGCTGCTGTGCTGCCCGGCGGCCCGGCCAGGTGGGTGCTCCCGGAACCATCCCGGGCCATAAAGGACCGCGTCCTAGCGCCCAGCATCGCGTGCCCGCACGGACCGGCTCCATGCCCCCGCTCCGGAGCTCCAGGACCGAGCCTCCTTGGGCTCTTTGTGCTCATGGCAGCCAGGAGAGGCTGTTGTTGGTGGTGAGATGGCCCGGGGGGACGCCGCAGCTCAGGGGGCGGGCGGGCAGTAGCAGGTGGTGGAGGAACGGACCAGACTGGCGAGACTTGCTGCTGGATTCTCTTAATTTTCATTAACAACGTAAACAGAAGAAGTGCCAGCTGAATTTCTAGGCAGTGCAAACTTCGGAAGATCAGCCAGCACAAAACAGTTCAGAATATCCACCGCAAGTAGATAGGTTACTTTCGTGGTTATTTCATATTATTCACTAATAGCAACATCGGTACCCTAACTGGTGAGCCATTGATCCGTCCAGCTCAGAGCTTGTTAGACGGTGGAGATGCTAAGGTAAAGAGTGTGAGAAAAGACATGCATGCATGTAACCTCTTACTTTGTGATAGGGGTACAGCAGTACAAAGGATTGTGCATTTAGAGGTTAGCACAAGTTTTTTTGCTATTACTGTTTTGCTTGATTCAATTTAAGATTTCTTTCAATCAGCTAGTGGTGATAGTGCTGTTATAGAAACAACTTAGATGGCCTGCAGTAAAGTCGCAGGTCCTACATATGTAAAAGGGCTGATGAGATGAGCAGGTAAGAGGAAATTTCAGAGCATAGCATACTTTGGCTACTGAGCTGAGCTAAAGGGGATAGAGCTAGTGTTTGTAACTATGCTGGAAGGGAACCATCAGAGAGAGCAAGTAATTTTTGCTAGACAACGTTTTGGCACAAGGACAGGTAGGAATGAAGCTGTTGAAATCATGTTCATATGGGAAGTCTAACGAAAATATCTTTAAGAAAAGGGGGTGGTGGTGTAAATGACAAACTATATATGTAAATGCTACAAAAAAGATTTCACTATTGGGTGCTATTCTTCCAGTTACTTCATGCACAACAGAACAAAACCTGATCATCTGAATATGTCTTCTGCTCTTCTTGCGCTCACTCCTATTGTAATAATATAATTTCCCCACTGTCCTAGACAACCTTCCTTGTTTTTACCACAATGTACTTGGTTCCTGTTGCCCATGCACTGTTGTATCCTGAGGTCTGCTCTGGTCTTGACCTGCAGCTTCTCTCCTACTTTTCCCCCATCCTTCACTATATGCACAGTTGCCATATTACTGACCTGTGCTGTTCCTTTGGGCAGGTGAAAAAGCACTAGTTTGGCAGTAGGTTGGTATTAAGTGCCTACATATTATCTGTCCAATTACTGTTTGAAGCTAGCATATGTAGTTAAAGAGATGAGAAAGAAGAGCAAAAAGGAGCAGCCATCCAGTTCCAGGAAAAAAAATAGTTCAAGAAAATGTGTTCAGATTGCTAGTACATCAGTTGTGTAATCTAATAATGAATTCTCTTTAAATAGAGATGTGAACTCATAATCAGTTCTGGGGTTTTTTGGTTTTGATTTTTTTTTTTTTTTTAATTAAAGCAAATAACTGTCATCACTCCTACAAGATTGTGTCTTATTTTGCTCATTATTGTGTCTGGCAGGGACTTCACAGTCTGCCTTCACATGCCTGATTTATGGGCCACTGGGTAATTTAGATTCTAAATGCTTATCACTTCGGGTTATGCAAAGGGGAGGTAAAAGAAACCTATTTGTTATAAACTAGTATGCAGCTGTCACCACTAATGCCCAGAAATCAGTATTAATTGTTGTCCAGCAGTACGTGGGGAATGTATTTAATTGGCTTGTGTAGAAGCCCATTCTCCAGTTTCTCACATCACAAAGATATCCCTTGGGATATGAAGTCTGCTGGTTTGTTACATCCTGTCCATACTTACGAAGTTACAGAAATATTTTTCAAGTTTCTTCTTGAGTTCAAGAGTGCTTTTTAAGATTGGTCAAAGCTGTTGCATTTTTGCTCTCTAATTCTTTCACAGAATAGTAATGCAGAGTAGTCACTTGCATATGAAACTACAGACATGAAAAGAAATTACAACATACCTCTGTATTTAAAAAAAAAAGTCAGGGTAAGCAGCATATATGTATACTGATTGTGAGATGAACAATGTGTAATACTCGATAGAAAATAGGACATTATGGATTGCTCAAATTAAACAATCACAAACTTGCTGAGCTTTCTACATAATTCGTCTATATCCTTGTTGGACTGCTGATGAAAAAACCATAGGGACTAAGACTTCAGGCAACTTGAGTGTCTACAGGCAACTGATTCTATGTAACTTTTGCTTTTTGAAGTAGCAATTGAAGGCAAAGGTAAGACTGCTTATCATTCAGTGTTCTGACTACACAAGCCACAAGGATAAAACGTCAATGCTTTATCCTGCTGTTTCTTTGTTCGTCGTATAACTTGGTTACTTTGTTACTTAGTTTATTAATACTGTTCTTTCATACCTGTTTAAATTTTATAGGGGTTTTGATAGAGTGGTTAGTCACATTGCTGGTATGATAGTGTTACTGTTTGTTATAAAAAGAGAAATCAACCAAGCTTGACTTCTTCCAAAACACGGAATGACAGCCTAGAAAAATAAGATGACCCCTTGAACATTTGTGATCTGTTTTCCTAACAGATTATTTGAATTATTTTTAAAAAATTAATTTGTAGTGAAATATGTTTTAGAAAAAAGATTATTTGAATTATTTAAAAAAATTAATTTGTAGTGAAATATGTTTTAGAAAAATTATATCTATAGCTTGAAAACAGCTAGAAAGAATTGTTTCACAGATTCTGATGTAGTTGTAGCTATTAGTAGTTTCAAAACCTTTTCTGTAGAGCTACTGTATATTGGCAGTCTTGTACTAACCCCATCTAAATGTAATGCCTCTTTCCCCCACAGACGTTTTTGTTTGCTATAAAGGTTCATGAAGATCTTTTGTAATAATATGACATGATTTCATCCTGTTCCCTTCTATGAATAAATCTCTATCTTCAGCTTTTTCATATAAACACTGACACAAAAGAGTCAGCGGGGAGGTGATGTTAAGACTTAGAACTCTCTGCTTATACGAAGAACACATACTTTTCACCAAATTGGAGTATTATTCCAGAGAATTTTAACTAAACCTAAATTATTTATAAATTTTTGTTCTGATTTATTGTAATAGGATTCTATTTTTAGAAAATGTTTGCAAAAGTGACTCTAAATCCTTTCATCTAATAAACTTGTAAATAAGATTACTCCAAGAATTCTGGATATAATTAAGATTATTAGCAATGTTGAATTGACTATAAGTAATAGCTAAGACAAAATCTGCTAGTCAGTAAAAGGTACCTGTCTCAGTCATAGCATTTTTTTCTTGTAGCATACTTTTATACTGTTCTCAGTTAGGAGTTAGTAATGAGAAGTGTGTCGGGTTATCACCCAGGGCATCCACACTAAGAGATTTAGCCTCAGTCATTAAGGGTCAGTGACTCTGAATTAAAACTCTTAAATTCATGAAACCTGCGTGTACTGGAGATAAAATAGGTATGGTTGGCAGATTTTTCCTCACTTTTAGTGATGTCTTTACCATGGAGAAAAGCTTCTGGGCATAAGAAATCGGGGTAAGGGGGGGAGATTCATTCAAGTATAGTTACAATCCTCCCCAAAGAAATGAAGACCAGTGGTGTCATTTGTGATGTATTTCTATTGCAATGATCATTAAATACAGAAAATCTCCAAACTCTTTGATATCAGCCACAGGCTGAAGTTAGAGGTGTCATACAAAAGAACTTGTGCTGCAACTTGACTGCCAAGTTTGGATCTGACTCTGAGCCATCCAACTGCTTGGACTAAATTTATGAAGAAGTATTATAGATTGAAGCTCTGTAGTTCAGCCTGTTCGTGTTCTCTTTAAAAAGAGAGAATAGACCCTTGTATAAATGCGTTTAGTACCTTTCTGTGCAGTCACCAAATCTCATGTATTTCTGTCATTTCTGCCTCAGACTGCATCATTCCTACTACAGTCTGTAACAAGTTCCCGGAGGCTTTTTTTCTAACCGGCAGAGGTTGCAATCTAGTCACTTTGCATATGAAAACTGTTCTCTCAAACACTTCCCCTTTGTCTCTCTGCCCCTAGAATGCTGCTGTGACACAGCGTGGTACATAAAGCACAGCTACTCTAAATATAATCACCAAGTTGCCTTACCAGTTCTCTGATCTCCCCCCACATTCAAGTCTGAATTTCACAGAAATCCATCCCGGGTAGGGCCTTTCTCTCACTGATTGTTCACAAAGGGAGGTAACTGGCTGCTTAAAGCTGCAGCCACTCTTCCCTTTGCCATCTGCTTCCTTCAGATGCTTTGGTTAAAAATATTGGTTTCAATTACTATAGAACCAAATAACTGCTTCTAACAAGCAGCATCTTACACAGGTGATTCATTATCACGTACTTTCAGCTCACAGATCTGAGCTAAGACACCCTCATTTTTATTTTTATTGCCTAGGATCCAACAAAGGCTCAGTTGCACAGCCAAACAGGTGATTGGATTTTTGAGTAGTTGTAACTTTCTTGCTTCTGTCTATCCATAGTACACTTGAATTATTCTATGCCAAAGCAGAGTAAGCCAAAACTGAAAATGACAGTCTTACAAAGTATTTCTCCATACAAACAACTTTGCTGAAATAATGCCTGAATGGATCTTTTGATTGGTTGGGGTTTTTTTCTTTTTTATATTAATAACCCTCTGCCACACATTTAACACTTTATTGTGTTGATTTCCTGGCTTACTACATTCAAAAAGCAGAGGTACCCTGTCCTGACTTAGCTCCCAAACCATGCTCCAGAATATCTTGCTGTAGAGGGAACTGTAGGCTTCAGAAGTGCCCCAGGGGTACACCAGACACATGCTGTCCTGCCCACTGAGGGTTAGGATAAGTAAAACTTGGGAAGTATTCCAGCACAATCCCTGGCTACCTCTCTGTTGCAAGCAAAAGGCTGATCCATATCTACCTTGAAAATGGCTCTGCCACCTCTCCTGATGGGAGCCTTCGGGTTGAGTGAGATGTCTCCAGAGCACACAGAAATATTTCAAATCCATGGTGTTTTAATTGCACTTTCACTTTTTGTGACTTTAGTGATGAGTACTTCTAGTAGGAATTTTGTGGATGACTACAGGTATTTATTCCAGCATCTCATTTCTTACAAAATGCATGAAGGCTGGCAAATTGTGGTGTTTGTGTTAAAGCTGCCCAAAAAAAGCATAGATTAGATTGGATCCTTAACCATAGCTAGAATCACAACTAATAAAAGCTTTCAGGTTAAGAGATAGGTGGCAGGGGAGGACATCTTACCAAAATTTGTAGTAGGAGGAGCTAAAATAAAATGGTTGATCCATGAGCAACCTGTGCTTTGAATCAGAAAGCTAGCCTTATTATTTTGTTTACCTAATGTAATCTTTCCTTCTTGACAGATGTTTTTAACTTGTTTTTCACTTCCCCATACCGTCTAAATATTGGCCTATTAATTTTAATACTTTCTTACTTTCCAGGCTTCCCAAATAACAGCAGCCTCATGATACCAGGCCCCAGAACATTTTCCATACGTTCTTCTCTCAGTTCAGAGGTTGATCTTATACCTATTGATGATACTGAAAATTATTTGGAAGTTGGATCAGGAGACACCAATCAGACTGGATCATTCCCACATGGACAGCGAATGATGTCAGTTCAAACAGCAAGATACCTCACTAGTCCGTGGCTGACTTGTTTTGTTCCTTCAGTTTACACCCTAGTGCTTGTGCTGAGTCTCCCTCTGAACATTACAGCAATACTTGTGTTTCTGAAAAAGATGAAAATTGAAAAGCCAGCTGTAATATACATGCTGAATCTGGCCCTTGCCGATGTTCTCTTTGTAAGTGTGCTTCCATTTAAGATTGTTTATCACTTTTCTGGAAACAACTGGTTTTTTGGGCCTCAGATGTGCCGTTTCATCACTGCTGCCTTCTTCTGCAACATGTACTGCTCAGTCATGCTCATGACTAGCATAAGCTTCGATCGCTTCCTGGCAGTGGTGTACCCCATGCAGTCCCTGGGGTGGCGTACCCTGCCTCGAGCCTCACTGGTCTGCTGCATCATATGGCTTGTAGCAATAGCTGGGGTTATACCTTTTCTCCTGCGAGAGCAAACAATGGAAATACCCAGGTTAAACATCACTACCTGCCACGACGTGCTGGGAGAATCCGAACTTCACGGCTATTACGTCCATTTCTTCTCTGTCTTCTCTTCTGTGTTTTTCATTGTGCCGTTTATAATTTCTACTGTCTGTTATGTGTGTATCATTCGCTGTCTTAGTTCTTCCACCATTGTTGCAAAGCAAAACAAAAAGACACGTGCCTTGCTCTTGTGTGTGGCTGTTTTTTCTGTTTTCATTATTTGCTTTGGACCAACAAATGTTCTTCTCTTAATTCATTATATTAATTTTTCATTTGACAACAGCTTAGAGTATCTCTACTTTGCATACCTACTGTGTGTTTCTATCAGCAGCATTAGCTGCTGCATTGACCCCTTTATTTACTACTATGCTTCTTCTCAGTATCAGAGACAATTTTTCAGTCTCTTAAATTGTAAAAAGACTTTTGATCCTAACAGTAGCAACAGCAGTGGCCAGTTGATGTCTACCACTAGTAGTAGGAGGGCTACATTGACTACTAATGTGAATAACAGTATCTACAGGAAATTACTAGCAATGCACTGAGATAACATGTCTTATATTGTTTAATTTTTGCACAGTTGAAAACAAAAAGAAGCCTGTTATATCCAAGATATGCAAAATCTTAAACCAAGTTGTTGTATGATACATGGCTTTATGGATACAATATAGTGATACACAATTCAAACTCTGTGTGTGTGTGTGCATAGATATATATATAAATATGTATAGTATATGTAAATAATTTAATGTAGAGGGGAAAAAAAATATTAATAATAGTTGCTGAGTGTTTTTCAAATAAACTTTTCTCCGATAAATCCTTTGCATTATTCCATTTATTGTAGAAATCTCATTTTAGTATTTTGAACTGTATCCATCAGCTTGAATAAATTCCTATATATGAAATCACTCCATCCATCCAATTGTTCCTGAAAAAAAGTGAAAATATCTTACCAGGCTTTTTTCCCCCCTCCTATATGTCATTATTTCTAGAATTATCTATTAAATTTTCTTAGCATTATTTTGAATCTTAGACACTGAAATTGTTAATGTTTATGTTTTTACGTATTCCACTTCAAAACAGTCTTTATGGTTTTCGGAATGTGAGGAACCAAAACCCAGCCATTGTTTGGTGCAGTGTGTGACATGGGAGGTAATTTCCAGCAGCTGGAGCTAGCTTGTTTTTGGTGTTCCTACCATTAGCATATGCTGGGTGTTTTGTAATACTTTTGACAATTAGTTTCACAAAAATTTGTGAGATTTTGTTTCACAATAAATCAATGGCTCTCCAAAAAATACATTGGAAAAGCCTGATTCATCATCTTGCTAGCAGTTTCCAAATGTGCTTTCTTTCATATGGTTAGTCACCATGCATATATTTAGGACTTGATAATATGCTTTATCCCTGATAACATGGACATTTTTCACATTTTACACTGTGTCCATATCTTCTGAAATGGCTGTGGTATTTAGCTAACCAGTAGCTAACTTCATTCTGTGAACCAGTCTTTTGCTACAAAGAACAGTAAAGCAAAAATAAAAGATATTCAGTTTAGAAACAAGCATGTCAGTTATAGGACTGTATATGAAAATGGAAATCAAATTAAGTAGGAATTTGTTTATAGGATTTGCCACAGAAATCTGCCAAGAAGTACACCAGTGGAAAAAGGTGTCTTCAGTCCAGCACAAGTGATAGGAACCTAATCTTTCTGCATACAGTGTGACAGTGGTAGACTTTCTAATCATGATCCCTCATTCATTTGCATCTGTTCCTTAATGGATTTAAGCATGATTAAGTATTGCATTACCAAGGTTTCTCTAGATTTTTGTTCTCAAGCTTTTGCCAGTTTTAAGTACATGAGTGATAAAAATATATGTATGTGTAGTTTGCAAGCCTAAAACCCCACAAATGGACATACTCAAGTTACATTCTCATCTTGTTTGATATCAAATTAGGGATGGTCTTGTTTTTCTTGAAATTATGGACAAATGCTCTGTGGTGGCTGAAAATAATTACCTCTGTGATTCCTGGAGTTACAGACTGGGGGACTGCTTTTTAACCCAGGTTCAGAGGAAGGCTGTGAAGACAGTCAGAGGAATGGAGTACCTGTCCTGTAAGGACAGGCCAAGAGAGCTGGGGCTGTTCAGCCTGGAGAGGGCTCCAGGTGATATTACTGCAGCCTTTCAGTACCTGAAGGAAGTTGGTAAGAAAGACAGGGAGACTTTTATCAGGACCTCCCAGGATAGAACTGGGGATAATGGCTTTAAACTGAAGGAGAGTAGATTTAAATTAGATTTGGAAAGAAATTTACTGAGAGGTTGGTGAGGAGCTGAAATTATTTGCCCAGAGAAGTTCTAGATGCTCCATCCTTGGAAGTGTTCAAGCCAAGGTTGGATGGGGCTCTGAGCAACGTGGTCTAGAGGAAGGAATATCTGCCCACAGCAGGGGCTTGGAACTGGATGATCTGTAAGGTCCTTTCCAGTCCACGCCATTCTATGACTTGATGATTCTGTAAACTGCTGAGCATGGCCACGCAGCAAAGCAGAATGCGGTAGCTTTTGAAGAAGCTGAACCAGGAAAGTACTGCAATTTAGACTGACATGCTTAAATTAACAGGAAAACCTAACCATACCTTCATGCTTACTGCACCTTGCACTGCTAGCTGGGAACAAAATTTAACAGCTCATTCCAGGGGAAAGAGGAAGGAGCAAACATCTGACCAAGAGAAGTGAAACCATTGATGTATATGCTGTTTTACCCTTACCTTCTGCTGTTCAGTGTTTCCTTCGTTTTTTTTTCATACTGTTGGACATCAGCTTCTATATGAAGCAAGCTGACAAGCTTGTGCTATATAACATTTGGAGACAAAGATGCATCAGGCACTAAACATGCACAAGGAAGCTTGCTAATCTTCCAGTTACACCAGCTGCAGCAGGTGGAAGCAGGATTTGTAATCAGCATGGTTTCTGTTGGTAGAATACCTCATATACCAGCTGTCACTCCCACGTGGGAGGATTTGCCTAATTTAGCAAGGCAAGGATTTTGGAGGGATTGGTATGTTCTCACTGGAAGTGTTGCATCAGGTAATGCCCAACATGCACCTGCCTTACTGCCTGACTGCAGACAAAGGGCAGTCTGCTGGCTGTAAGCTCTACTTCCCTGTTTAGGTAAACCCTAGCCAGAAATGGGAGCTTGGCTGCAAAGTGTGTTAACAATGTTTTGCACCAGGCAAACTGCATCAGGTCATTGGATGTCTCCCCACTTTAGACAGGATCCAGAAATGGAAAGGAAGTACAAGTCAGCTAGTAGACAGAGCTCTCCAAGAGCTGGGGGAAGAATGAGAAGGGTCCAACATGCTGGGTGCAATATCTAAACAAATTTCTGCATAAAGCCTTTTTTTTATCATTTTCATCTTTTTTTATCTGACCAGTTTAATCTAGATGCTGAGCAAATTTTTAAAAAATTAATGTAACATCTAACATGTTTTAAATTAATGACCCAAATAAATGCTTTTTCATGATATTTTGCAAGTGCTGTAGAAAAGGTTTAGTCATTGCTAATACAGCTAGAGAAGGTGAACAAATAACATGCTATAATCCAAGTCAACACTAGAGAGCATTAAAATAACGAGATATGGCTGTTGTAATTTGACTTGTTGGGGAGGAGACCACTAGAAACCAGATTTGAGTATCATGCTGGACTGTAAAATACTGATTAGCCCTCTCAACCACCATGTGTACCTGAAAAGGTGAAAAACTATTGGAATTTTGTTGGAAAAGAAAGTGGCTTTATTTTAAACAGAACCTGTAAAAAGGTTCAGCAAAGTTTTGGGAAATAATTTTTCTTATCTTTGTGCTACCCTGTAGCCTCTAAACAAGCTTCTCTCCTCAAAAGCAGGGTGTGATATTTCAAGCATGTCACTAAGTGCATTGCACATAACATAACTCCATCAAGGTCAGAGTTGATAACGTCAACCTACAATAAAAATCTGTCCTGCTGTTCCCTCACTAAAATAAAAATTTATTACATTAAGTCAAATTCTTCATTCCTTAAGGAAAATCATTGTCCTTGCCTTCTGATCATTTTGGTTTAGTGTTAGGAACTTGGTATCTTCACTATTTTTTTGCACCATGCTATTATGTACTAGAGCTGGCAATTCTTGGGAAGTTCTTACGCATGTTTGTTTTCTCATCCTCATGGATGGGGCAACTTGTGCCCAGGGCAGCAGTGAAGGTGGTGCCACAGTGCCTGGGCACAGGGCTCCCTGTTCCTTCTGTGTCTCTCCCGTCAGCTCCTGTACAGATGGCAAGCTTCTTTCACAGATGCTTTCCTCAGAAGGGAACATAGCAATGGAAGATAACTGAACAGACTTTCAGAGCCAGATTACCTCTAAAAATGTATCACTTCTGACTCCTTATAATGCTCTTTTTTCTCCCCTTCAGATACGTGTTTCAATAATGAAAATTTTTTGCTTATAAACTGAAAAGGGCATTCACTTTCAGCAGTACAGGAAGCAGGTTATGTTCCTAAGACCAAGTCTTTCAGCCATGCACCCAGATCCATCTGCTGAGTTTATACTCCAGAGGATGGGGAGCCATTAGACCCTGTGTACCTGCTAGAAGCAGATATAGTGGTACACAAGCCATGGTAAGACTGACGGGAAATGATGCTGCTGAGCTCTCTCTTTCTCACAGAACGGCACTTAATTGAAAACAGGCATCCAGCTCTGGAAGGGTGCATTTTGTCACTGCCACCTCCTACTATGTCCTGTTTACTGAAACCTCCCTACACACTGAGTGCTTCTTGTACAAGACAATATCCCACACAGTTCCCATCATCATTTACACAGCAAGATGCCTTGGAGATCTGCTTTCAAAGCACACAGGGTTTACTGTCACCTAGTTAGTCCTTACTCAACAACTTAACTCAGAGATTCAAACATTTCTTTTCTGATATGGTCACTCCTGTGATTTTCCTCTCATTTTTCTCTTTTAAAATAAACAATCCCTACTGCCCATTCAATCTTCCATTGCTCATAAATATTGTTGCAAATAGAAGAATCACAGAATATTCTGAGATGGGAAGGACCATCAAGTCCAACCTATGACCCTTGTGTTACTAACACCATGCTCTAACCAAGAATATTTCTTCCTGCCTGCAGTAAACCTGGGGATTTAAGTGATACCATTAATATCTGACACGTTTTGTCAGAACCATATAATGCAAGAAATTTAAGTTCCAAAGTTGGGTCAGTTAGCATAACTACAGTAACTGTATAACGTGAATGTGGATAAACCTTTACAGCTTGCCTAAAGAACTCAGTCCCAGATGGGGAAGAATGAAGACAAAGAGGGGAAAATGTTGCTAGCCAAACCTCTACATTGTTTTATCTGCCTGCACAAGTGTTAATATTTCTCTCTCTTTCTGAATAACTCCAAGAATATTTTTCTTAAATGCTTTTCACATAGGTCACAGTAGTGGCTTGACATTGGCCAAATGCCAGACATCCACAAAAGACATTTGCTCACTCTTTTTTGCTACAGTTGGACAGAGGATGGGGGAAAGAAATTAACCAAGGGCTTATGAGTTGAGATAAGAAATGGGGAGAAAAAAACCTCTAAGAGCAAAACAAGTTCAAATTTAAAAGTATAAGATAAATTTACTATTAACAGAGTCAGAGGAGGATAATTAGAAGTAAAATAAACCTTTAAAACATCTTTCCACCCCAGCCCCTCCCTCTTTCCCACCAATAGCACAGGGAGACAGGGCATGGAAGTTTGATCAGTTTGTCACCCAAGATCTTCTGTTCACTCAGGGAGAGGAGTCTTTTCTCTGCTGTGCCCTAGGGACCCTCCCACAGGCAAACAGTCTTCCCAAAACTTATGGCATGGGTCACTTATCCACAAGGTGCAGTCCTCCAAGGACAGGCTGCTCCAGCCTGGAAGCAGGGGATGCCTCTCTACACAAGGTATCTCATGGGATGACAACTTTCTCCAGCATCCACCTGCTTCTGCTTGTGTACTTCTGCATTCCCTGTGGATCCCCATGGTTGTGGGTGGATCTCTGCATCCCCCATGGATCCCCCTGCCTGTGGGTGGATCTCTGCATTCCCCATGGATCCCATGGGCTGTGGGTTGATCTCTGCATTCCCCATGGATCCCCATGGCTGTGGGTTGATCTCTGCATCCCCATGGATCCCCTTGGCTGCAGGGCACAGCTGCTTCACCGTGGTCTCACCACAGCCTGCAGAGGAATCTCGGCTCCAGTGCTGGAGCAGCTCCTCCCCTCCTTCTGCACTGACCTTGGTGTCTCCACCTTGTTTCCCTCACATGTTCTCACCTCCTCCTCTTCTCTGGCTAGGAAAAACTGCGCCTACTTTGTTTTGATTTTCTTCTTAAATATTATCACAGAGACCATATCACCATCATCTCTCATTGGCCCAGGCTCAGCCAGCAGTGTGTCCATCCCTGGAGCCATCAGGGATTGGCTCTGACAATGGTGGAAGCTTCCAGCAGCTTCTCACAGAAGCCACCTCTGTGGCCCCCCACTACAAAAACCAAGCTATGCCAAATCAACATAGTCACATAAGTAGTAATCCTGCACATTAGGGCCACTTTTAGCATTTCTTTCAGTTTATTTTCACACTTTTTTTTGTGTCCTTTTCCTGACTCCAAGAAATACATGCAATCCTACCCAGCAAAGAATATAGTACATCTAGTCACTTACCACTTTAATGACTAAGGAAATGAAAAATATGCTGAAGACTTCTGCTTTTGTCATTCAAAAACAAGGTAGGAGGTGCAAAAATATAATATAGTTCTCCTATCTCTGAAAATTGTATTTACAGAAGCTCTGAAATACAGCAGAGATATCTTATTTTGCTTTCATTTCTTTTCTTATTTTTACGTCATATTGTCATTAGTAAAGACTTTGTAACGAGGAACTTATTGCATTTCCCTCACTAGGTGAAACATACAGTTTAATTTACTAAACTGTATGGACTTTTTTCATTAAATGGTTTCTAACCCTTGTATATTTATAGCAGAGATACTGAATGTTATCACTAACAATTCTTTCAAACTTACATTTCAATTCTTAAAACTGCTTATAAGGCAGTCTTGTCTAAAAGTACATTATCTTTTGTTCACCACACTTATACATTGTGGTAGGAAAAAAAAAGCAGTGTTGTGTGTTCTTCAAACCACTCTGGGTGCCTTTCAGATCTGTATTTTATTATTTTATGAACTTGTATTAACAGTGTACTTACATGATCTGTAAAAGCAGTGAAAATATTTTCTAACTGGAAAATCAGTCATTAAGAGCTACTGATATTTTGAGCAAAGTATTTTATTTTTGCTTCATCACAGTACCTCCTGGTTGTACTCTAATGAAACAAGTTTTAGTTTTTAAATTCCTCACCCCCCTTTCCAGATCAGAATATAAGAACCAAAGTGAGCAAAGAACAGCCACTCAAGAAAAAGCCACTTCTCCATTAGGGCTATTTTTTTACACTGGGAGTAAACTAAGGACTGTAAAAACATTGCCCACATCATGAGGGTTACAGTTCTTTTATGAATATAAGACAAACTCTGCAAATATATCGATGGCATCTTCTTTTCACTTTTTTTGCATGCTTTGTGAGGTGCTCAAGGGAGAGAGGTACCTGTAGTGGCTGGATAGTGATACTGAAATCTAAATGGGATTTTAGATTTTCTTTAATTGTCACGATTTTCAAAACCATCAAAGAAAGGCAAATCCACTCAGCAGAGCAAGCAGACAATTTGCATCTACATTGAGTGCCTCATGTAGCCAGCCCAGCATCACATCCTCCAGCTCAGACTGGGGACAAACAGCCCCCAGGTCCCTGGGGACAGCTGGGGGGGCAGCAGGTGCCTCTGTGGCTTGGCTGTCCTGGCCCTCAGGGTCCTTTGATCCCCCATCTGCCAACTCTCATTAGCACAGTTGCACACCCAAACTGAGGAGGAGGAGAGGCAGGAAGGATGAATCAGCATCCACATACCTCCATCTGATTCTCTCTGCTGCAGTCTGGGCTCATATGCAGCAGCATACTAGCTCTAGGATGTGCAGCAAGCAAGCTCTGCCTCCTGTTCCTCTGGAGTTCAGGAGCTTGCCTAGCCTCTGACCCCAAGCACAGAACAGCTGTGCCTGAGAGCACTAGTGCCTGGCAAAGCCTAGGATTCCTCTAGCATATGCAGGGCAGGAATTTTTGCTGCCCTAATTGATAGGCAGGTATTAGTCTTGCTTGTGCCACAAGCCAGGCACAGCTTCTAAGATTTAGCTGCCTCTGGTGAAAAAAACAAGACTTAGCTTAATGAATCAGCAAACAGGTTTATTCCACCTAAAATTTTGTGGGTTTGCCTATTTGAGTGACCTTGAATAGGGTAATTCAGCAGTTTCTGTTGACTGAGGAATAACCTCTCTTGGCCATGGTGCTAAAAAAAACCCAACTAGCTGCCTCCAGCTTTCTTTTATTTCTTCCTCCTGCATGAGCAATATACAAACAGGCCAGACTTACTCACTCTTAACAGGGGAGGAGTAGGTGGAAGGCCCTATGTTAGGGGACCATGGAGCTAGAAGAGGCATTACCCTTGTGTTAATGAACTGGAACAGTCTCTCTGCTGGCCTGGGACCTGCAGGCATGTGAGTTTATAAAACGACCATATCAAACACTGCTAAAGCACGAGGTACAGCCACTCTGGAGTGTATGCAAGATGGGAACCCACCCTGACAGCCCCCAGCCCCTGGCCCCTGCATGATATATGTATGTATTACTCATTTATCAGACTTCAATTTTAATTTACTGCTGTCACAGCAAGAACAGCATTCTCAAGCAGGCATTTCCTGTTTTTCTTTCTCACGTAGAGAAGCAGATGTTTTCTGAGCCATAAAACCAGAGTCAATCACTGTTCATAATGACACTGAAAAGAACATCCAGCCCCACAGCCTAAAACCAGGACTTCTCTAGAAAACCACAAGTTACAGTTTTCAGCAATGAGTCTACATGCAACAAAAGCATGACATTTTCAAAGATGATCTTTCAGTATAGTTCAGTTGGAACAAATTCTACACAGAAAAACATTTGGAGCTCACTTTTTAAACAAAACTGAAATACCATGAGTGAGTCCTTGCAGGTCGTGGTAGCTCCTTGAATGAGTGTTTTGGGACAAAAACTGTCCTTTCTGTAAGTGATTGCTTGGAGAGTTTTTTTACTCCTGCTTGTTGTATTCCACAAGAAGCTACTATAATTGTAACATATTTTGATTGAGGTATAGTAAGAGCAGCTTCATTGTGTCATGGCCAGTACAACTTGCTATCACAGACCTTGTTTTATAACCAACTTTCAGCACATAGTACATTTACTGCTTATTCTAAAATCCAGGCAGTTCACTGTAATAATCCAACCTACACATGTCCTTCGCCACCACACCACTTTTCCTCTAGTGGTCAACATCGTTTGTCCTGATAAAAACATGAGGCAGGTATTGCAGGAAGAACTGTCTGGATGATCGCATAATTAATGCATTCCAGAGATGGGGGAGCTGAGATGGTTTTGATTGACTCTGATGAACATCAACCTGCATAAGCATAAAGCATTGATGGAGGCTAGGTCAACTGGGCAAACTTATCTCCTGCTGTTGCAGGCACCCTCAGGATGTAACTCTTCACTGGCAGGGATACCTGCAAGGAACACTCACTTTTGGAGGGTGAGTAAAAAGCACTATCATACAGACATAAAATCCTAAAGTGGCAACATAGTGCTTTGTCAATATAGGTGCTTTGCTGCTTTGTAATTGTGACTTCTGCATGGCCAAAGACTCTAAACCTATATATTTCTAGCCAAACCTACTTATAACACTTTAGAGATCAAATGTTGACTAAACTTACACTAGGTCAACCTAGCTGCACCTAGACTTCCCTGAAAAATTTAGAAAGCAAGGGGGTCTCACTGAAGCTTGAGACTCAACAGGAGGGACAATGACCTAGTTATACTATATTGCAGAAAATGACAGAGTGCTTATTTAGTTATACTTCCCTGGCAATATTATTGTATCAACAATAAATCTAATCATAATCATCCACCCAATCATTGTGCTCTCTTTCTCATACATAGCTGAGAGCTTTCTCCCAACAACTCTTACATGGGCACAAATCATGCAGTTGAATGTTTATTGTAGCAGTTCTGTTCATTGCATTACAAATTTTAATTACACAAAGGTAGACTTTAGATAGAGAGTAGCAGGGCTCTCTCTCTCTCTCTGCTAATAGCCCCTTTTGTTGGGTAGTCAGAGTTCTAACCAGGAAAATTTCTTAGGCTTTATTGCTGTGGCTTCTGCTGCAGTCACTGGCACTGTGGCATACTTTGCACATGTCTTGTTTTGGTATCATGGTGTTGTGTCTAGGGTGTAGCAGCCGGTTCTATCAAGTATAACTGTTTAACTAAAGGCAAGTTAGTACGCTGTACAATTTCAGTGACATTCAGCACAATGAATTGCCAAAACTGACAGCAACACTAACTCCATAATAGCTACTGTAAAATTAAGTGCCAGGTAGAAAGCATGACTTCATAACCATCCAAACACTAAGCCATTTGCCAGATTTCTTCCTTCCATATGTTATTCTTGCTGTGCATTTTATCATTGTGTTATGACTCCACATAAATAAGCAGGGCTGGGAAAAGTTGACAGTATAGAAACATCCTCTACCAGTTCATTAAATAAAATCTTTTGATCTAAATTGAGGATATGGCAATCATTAATAACTGTGAGATTTTCACCCTTTCATCAGCTTTCACCATACATTCAAGGGATTTTCTGTTCTTTTCCCCTTCTTTTTAGTCTAGGGCAGGACTGAAGAGCCTTTCACCTACTGAAGGTCTGCTTTTAACCATATGTGAAAGTGCAGTTTTCCCAGGTTACTCAATTAGCACCACTGACAAATTCTTCTTCTATTTAAGTGCACACATCTTACAGTGCCTCTCCCCAGGTCAGAGTTCAGCTTAGTATATCAAACTTGTGTGATGGAAATTACCCATTATCATCTACTGGAACCTTACAATCATTATGAAAAAAAACCAGTGAGATAATAAACCATCCTGAGGAGAAGCACTAATTACAAATTATTGCTCTTTTAAATCTGAAAACTGCCTATCACAGAATCATTTAAATGAGAAATGACCCTTAAGATCATTGTGTCCAACACTTAACTGTGGTGGCCAGTGGTCCTTCAGAACAAGGGTCTGTTCTGGTCCTTTGGAGGGACAGACCCTATGTTGGGAAAATCTTTGTCAGGGCAACTGAACAGAGCCTCTCCCAGGATGCTTTGTTGTATATTCAAATGTATCCCAGTTCTACCTCCCTAGCTAGCCCATTGGCCTCTCTACCCCGTTTCCTCCTAATATCCCTGGATCATTCTCCCTTCCCTGCCTACCCATTGGTACCATTCTGCCACAGTGTCCTGCCCCCTCTACCCTACTGGCCACCCTTTGCCCCATCTTTGTGCCACCTCTGAGCCCTCAGCCCATTGGCCCTGATGCTTTACTCCACCTCCCTATTCCCCATATTTAAACCTGGACCCTCCATTGTGTCTTTGTCCCTGGAACCCTTTGTGCATGGGTGGAATAAACCTCCTCAAAATTCCATACAAAGACCCTTCCCACTTCACAGGAGCTATCTGGAGTGGGTGCTTGAGTGATTGGGAGTGTGTGTGTGCTTATGCCAGTGAGCAGCTTCTCTACAGGGAGCACTTCCAGAAGGTTGCAGCACTGCCTCTCGCTCCACCAGCCAGCGGTCTGCTACAGCAGCCCATCTTTCAGCTCGTATCATGTTGTGTTTTACTGCTGAAAATCATCAGAGGATGCAGATAGTCTCCTTGGGCACAGGCTGACTAGGTGAACTGAGACATCAAGTCCTTTCTTTTGTCCAGTGGGGAAGGGACCCTGTAACTTGTGGGAGGGCAGATATGGCATTGTATTATCTGACTCATTTTACTGTATCACTTACACATGGGTGGGGAACAGTAAACACAAAAGAGAAAGGCATAGGCAGCGATGCATATCCTTATAACCTTCCACGCACAGTGAGCTCCTGTGTCAACAGCTCTCTGTTGACATCAGCACACACTGGCATCACTCCAGGCTACTTCCTAATTTCATCACTTCAGGACGGATTTTTTCTTGAAAGTAAGGGAGTTGAATGTATATTTTGATAGCACCTAGAAAAAACAAGCACAAACAGTGCGCCTACTGAGTAAGCCACTGTGCAATTCTTGCCCTGAAGAGCTAATTATCATCCAAGAGGTTTTATTATGAGGACGGTAATAACTGTATTTTCTTAAAGTTTTAATGCTGAACTTACAGTGAGAATCCAGCTTTTCTGTAAAATAAAAAAAAAAAAAAAAGTCCTGACTTTTCCTGAAGAAGTAAAAATCCTTCAAAAATGCCACTTGCATATATTCTAATGGCTTAAAGTACAGAAAATAAATGAAAAATTATGTTTATTATTTGCAAAATAGTATCAACATATGTGGTAACTATCAATAGCTTCTTTTTATCTCAACTACAGACAAGCTGTTACCACTGTCTATTTTTCAAAAGATCTGTGTTTTTTCCCCAATTGCCTGGTAAGTGGTAGTGTTTTGGGAGCTAAAGAGTGAGGTCTAAACAAAAATATATACTAGTGAATAATTGACAAGCATTATTTTGCAGCTCCATGAACAAGCACTCTGAAAAAATACTGTCTGCAGATGTCATGTTACAAAGTCAGTAATAAAATAGGGGAATTCACCGCTGTCAGGGATGAACCTGATGATATTGTAAAGTTTTGCTGCATGTTAAAATTGTTTACTTCATTGCTGCAGATACTGAGAATGTGGAAAGCAATGCAGGGAATGACCCTTCATATTTTTATTTCACATTTTTGAAGATTTTGTGGTGTTAGGTCACATCCTGCCAGGTCACTCTTAGTAAATAGAATGCAAGATGTCCAAACATTACAGTACTTTTTAACTTGGTGATAGGAGGAGCACTTCTTAGAATGAAGAGATAACCTGAGCTGAAACCCCCTTTACACATCTCAGTTCTCAAGGTAATGGGTAAAAAAGGGCAGTATTCCTCTTCATTCTATTTCTCTGTAAATTTTCTTTTGGGGAGAAGAGGCTGAGAGCAAGGGAAGAACTTTTGGTTTTTTGGCCACATCCTACAGTAAAGCAAAATCAAGATCTTCTGGATTAGAGACCTGATGTCTCTTAGGCATGGAGCAGGCTGCACCTTTACTTTCAGCAACTTCCCCCTAAGCCCTAGGCATGGAGGGAACCACTAACTCAGTACCTGCAGTAAGGACACTCCAAAGCATACTGATGTTTTGAGGCTGCTTTTTGTCTTTGCAGTCTGCTTTAGTGTCAGGCTTTTACAGAGCAGAAACAGCCAGACATGCTGTCCCCCATCCCCATCCACACAAATCTTCCACAAGAGGGTATCTGTAACTCGCATTAAGGCCAAAGCTTGTTCCAGCAGGGACAGCCTTGCCTGCAGTTTATCCAGAGGTTCAAACTCGTTGGGGCAGCTTCCTGCTGCTCTGCCCAGCATGAGAGGCTGGCAGGAACAAGGATACCTTCTTTGCAGGGAGCTGGATGCCAAATACCAAAAGTTTTATCTTTTTGGAACAGGTTTCTACCTGAACCACCTAAATACTTTTCATAAATCCTTCAGGTCTTCATACAATACTTCATTGTATTCTCCTATGACCAGTACTGAATATGTAATTACATAATAATTATATATTTTCATGTAGTTTTTCTATATAGGTAGAGGTATATTAATCATATTTCTATTCTTTTCATGTGTACACCACATTATGTGTGCATAAAAACCCCCTATCTTTCATCAGGTCAGCAAAGGTAATACAGTTATGACTCCATCCTAGAAAAACCAGATCAACCAGCTTTTCTGCTAAAGTCTAAACAAGCCTAAGCACACTGGCGACAATAAAATCCAACATTTTCTTTCTTTCAAATTCCTGGAACCACAGATTGGTACGTGAGTAGAAAAGCATTGGGCTTCATTTTGCAGAAAATGCACAGCAATAAGGCTAGTGTTGAAGCTGCCAGCATCACGTGATATGTTGAATTAAATATTCAGAATTAACCTTTGCAGCCCTAGGAATATACCGCTTACTAAACAAACATTTGTGAAACATTTCTTAACTCCCAGACCCACACTCCTGTTAATTTGCCATCAAACCCACTGACGATAGCAGAGTAGCTGTAACAACCATGCGAAACTTGTAGGGAGTTTAAATCCAAGCAGTGCTGCTCCTACACTTTAGCCTTTTATACTGCTTTGCAAAAAGATATTTCTTGGCTGTTAAAAGACTATACAGAGGTAAGATCATATTGTTTCCATGTAAAATTATTAAACGTAGTGTAAATAGGTTTACTTGGATTTAGCAAAGGAAGCTGGTGGGTGTGAGTTCATCAGGGATCTTCCCCCAGCAGTGAGGGAAACTGGCAGAAGATCTCTCTCCTCCCCCTGCTGCAGCAATACTTGGCCAGGAGAGAGGAAGAAAAAGGGGAAAACAGCTCCTCACTCATCAAGAGCCAGAATTGTAAGCTTTGTTGCCTTAAGCACAGCAGAAATACTGCCAGGCAACAGGACAGGAAGCAAAGGGCAGACACTGATGCACAGGAAGTCCCACCTGAACATGAAGAACTAATTTATTGTGCAGGTGACCAGGCACTGGAACAGATTGACCAGAGATGTTGTGGAGATATTGAAGAATCATCTGGACACAATCCTGTGCCATGTGCTCTGGGACAATCCTGCTGGAGCATGGAGGTTGGACGACATGACCCACTGGGGTCCCTTCCAACCTGACCCATTCTGTGATTCTGTGAGAAAGAGGCCTCAGAAACAACTGTGCCTGCAGAAGCCCAGACTTGCAGCAGATACTAAACTAGAACCTTGGCAGAAGCAGGGATGTGAAGCCTCTGAAACAGACCCTGACTTGCGCCAAGTACACCACTACCTGATAACTGGAAGCAACAGGCCATCAAAAAAACACGATTAGCCCTCACAAGAAGCCGAGGAGACAGGCTATTGCTGAATGCTCTTACGTATTTTGGGGTGAAGCATCTCACTTCACATAGTCACCTAGCAACCAAAGTAGTGAAAATTGTCTGGGACTGGTACAATCCAGTGCAACCAGAATAAATACAACTGTCAGAAGAAACTATTTCACCCCCCTTAAAGAAATTAACTGCTTGCTTGCTCCTTGCACTGGGGCTCATTAGTGATCGAAGTCCTGCTTCGTCCCTGTGCATCTCTCAATGACATTTAACATTTTTAGGCAGAAAGAGTAGAAAAGGAAAATGTTTCCTGGTTCTTTGCCTTGGAGCAATAGCCCCACATTTGTACTGCAGTGCTGTGCTCTGTTGAGCAGGGTAGGGTTGTTGGTGTACAGTACTGCATGTGTTCACTTCTCCCTGCCATCCCAGAGGAAGTCAGGGCAGAACCAGGCACAATCTGGAGGTACAACATTCCCACATGGTCTTCCTGCAGCAAGGCAGATGGAAGTCTTCTGTCCTTCCCATCCTCTAACAGTCTTTCACCTCTTCAGTGGTGAAAGTGACTGCTCTGTGCATGCAGCAAATAATGTGCAAATCCTAACAGCTCTTTGCTTCTTTAAAAGCACTTTGCTGCTAAATATGCATTGACGCGGCATTTTCATAATCAGCATCTAGAACATATTACATCTAGGACATATACACGTTATGTATCTGCCATTTAAAAGTTAGAAAAATGTCAGCTGAGTAGAAGAAAAATATTTTTCTAAATATGAATAATAATAATTACTATGTTGTTCATGAAACTTAAAAAGAAGTTACACCGTTCATAATAAAATTATTTTTGGTCATAACACTAGCTTATTTTAATACAGTGGCAGGCTCCAATTTTGGGCCAGTCAACAGTATTGAATATTATAAAGTGTTTGTGGTTTTTCTTTGTGCAGACAGTGGGAGGTGAGTTGAGACACTGGGAGGGTACAAGGGTGTATCCTGCCACACTGAATAAACACTGTGAGAACAGACAGGATGCCTGTGTGGAAAGCCTGTGACTCAGCACAGCTGCATGGATCTCCTCCTCACATCCTTCTTAGTACTGGGAGTTTCCAAATAATTTTCAGGTGTCCTGGTCAACTGACACACTTTTTCCATTAAACTAATTTCTTTGTGGACATTGGGCTCCGCTTCTAGATAGACCAGAATCCCACTGATAAAATAATCACAGAAATAGTTCCAATCTCTGCATTTTTAAATAAATGATCTTTAAGTAGGACAAAAACAGCTCCCTTTCACTTTAATGACAATGATGGCAAGAATTCCCAAAAAAGGTATCTGTAAACCACTTGAATTATGGTGAAACAGCATTTACTGAAGTTAGAGAGCAGGATGACACCAAAACTATGAAAAGACCATATATGCTCAAACCAAACAACATATCTCTTCCATGTTAGAGAACTGAGAGATATGAGTTCAAATAGAAGTTTCTTTTCTCCTTCAGCCTTTCTAATTTGCCCATCCTGAAACCACAACTAACAGTATCTGTTTGTAAAGAAGGAATATCACAAAGCAGGCAGCATGTACAGAGACCTGCCCTATCCTTCCACAGATAACTTTTGATGCAGGGAATTCTGCAAAGTTATAAAGTGCCATCATTTCTCTCAAATGGTGATCTTTACTGTAGTCCACTGTTGTGGATGCTTGCACAGCCACACCTGCAGATCCCATCAATGCATGACACAGTTGGTCTCCCTGGAGAGCAAAGAATGGCTCCAGGAGCACTCTCCATCAACAGGAAACACAGAGAAGCAGTTGTAGGAAACACAGAGCAGCAATGGAGGGCATCAGAGTGTAACCTGAATGACATCCATAATGACACATGGCTGTATAAAGTTCAACATATACCCCAGAAGAGCTTAAGAACTATGGCAAATGACATTATCCAAAGGAAGACTCACTGCAGCCACAATAGTCACCATAAGCATATGCACAGAAAAGAAAAAGGGGACAAACACAAATGGTATTTCTCCAATTACTCTCTCATTCAAATACTAAATTCTGCTCAGGGAAATTCACAAGTTAGTTATGGTTTCTCTCTTTAGTAATGCACAAGAGTTCACCATCCTCCTGGGAATTTATGGAAACTTGATGTATACCCAACATCATTTGTCAAGAAATTTCACAAGTCTCCTACCTTTGTGCCATGATTTTTATATCAGAACCCAGTCCACAGTGTTTGAGCGGTTGACCCCAGCCCCTAGTAGAACTGGCCGTGAATAGACTGAAGTGTTCCCAGGTGCCTAATCAGGTCTTATACAAATGTGATTCAATATTTTAGAGGATGTGCCATAAATAATGTTGGACTCTTGTCAAAGCCTAAATTGTAAATCTGGCCATTTTGTATATTACACTCAGCTGTAGAAGTTAACTTTAATCCTGTGCAGTGTGGCTTGCAGGAGCCCTTGGTATGCCTATTGCTTAAGTTACTTGATCTTAATCTAATGGCATAAAACTACAACAGTCAGGATATTAGTCCCTGCCAAAACAGACAGTACCAAAGCAATAATTTCTTCTACTTGCCTTTTGAACTTTAACATCAGGCATCCTTTAAATATCATAAACCAGGACCGTTGCCACGTGAACTGCCTGAATCACCCATTGCCCTTGGGCTTTTTAAGCACGTGTCTGAAATCTGAAACTTTCTCTTTTACATCAACACAGGCATGACATCAACTAGACTGGAGAACTGATGCTGTTAGAATTCTGCCTCTCTTTGGATAAGTATGCCATGCTTCTTATGTAGTTGTCCCAGCCTATGGGCGAACCCACAGGGATGGTATGGGATAGTAAAAGTTGATGCACATCGTGAAGAAAAAAAAAATCTATGGTCTTTCAAGTATTATTCTTTCCCCCCATCCTTCCAGCAGATGACAATTGCAATATTTTACTATCATAATGACTAGAAAAATTGAAATTGTTCATATCTTATTTAGATCACTAAATTAAGAACAAATGTATGTAACATGGATATACCAGCTAAATAATCAGGTCAAATTCATTGTCAGAAGTTAGTAAATTCATAATTCTGTTAAAATTTTCACATCCGGTTAGGAGATGTGGCCAAAATGTTGTATTTCATACCTGAAACTTACAGGGCAATTTAGACTAGCAGCTATCATAAAACTTCCAAAGGCTGCAGAATCAAAATGGTAGATAATCAGATACAATACAAACCTTAGACTTATTCCATTTTAGAACATGATATTGTGATTCAAAAAATCATATTTTCCTAGAAGTTATGACTTTTAATTATTTATTACAGGCATCAATTTTCAAGGATGAGTAAGAGACAGGTCCTAAAAATAGAAAGATGATGAAGTAACTACAAAGAGAAAAACTGTTTAGAGTAGAAGAGTTTTCAGATTTAGGAATTCTGTCCTTAAGACCTTCTTTATTTTGCAATGTTCATATTGTTCATATAATTATTACAATAGTCAGCCCTGTCATGAATGAATGTTCAACTGAACTAAAATCTTGGCACAGAGATCTTCCATGAAGCTCTCAGAATTAATTTGTATTTTGTTCTTTGTGAGTATTGTTTGGAATCTAAAAAGATTCTCTGATTAGACAAATCCCAGCATTAGCAAGTGCTTAATTGTAGTTCACAGGATTTCATTGTTTCTATTAAAAGGATGTTGACTCTTGGCATTCATTCACAACTAAGAATGACACTACTGCTCAGGCAAACTCTTAATTCAAGGAACCATCAACAATTTTCAGAGTCCAGCAATCCTTACAGCTGTCTCGTGACTTATCTGCACTGTGATAATTACATAACGTCAACAAAACTGAGGTAATCAAAACCAACACCATCTGAAACTGATATGTGAAAGTGAATGCACTGGCCAAATCACAGCTCACATTGTATCACTGCTCACTTCAGCAATAAAGCACCACCTGCCTTTTACTGACTATGGCTTAGGTTAAAGCAAGCTAACAGTTTTAACATGTCATGGGACTCTTCTGAGGAAGACTGTTCTTCCTTTCATACAACTCCTCCTCAGCCCATCCCTGCTTCTCCACATACATTTTTCTCCTCAGTGGATTTACTTAAATGATGCACAGTATGTTGTAGTTCTCACAGACAAAGGGATCTTGAGAGGGAAAGAAAAGAAGTATCACCAAGTCGTCACTCATAAATAACTGCTTTTTCCCTTGATTTATGAATTGCTTTTCCATAGGCATCCTCTAGAGATGAGCTAGAAGGAGTCAAAAATTCTGAGAACTGTGATGTGAGGATTAGTAACAGTGGGGCAGCAGAACAACACTCAAAAATATACTTCTAGTAAACTGAGAAACATGAAAGGGCTGGTGGAAGTAAATGCATGAGATACTGCTCTTTGAAAGTGACTGTGTGTGTGGTTCAGTGCTACTCTCTTCATGCTCTTTTTCTCAGACTTAACAATCAGTTATTCCCAGTGTTCAGTAAACTTTGCATTTTGCGACTGGCATTTTTCCACTCCTGTGGTCTAGCTCTTCAAAATGGGTACAAATCCCATGGGGGTCCTCAGAGGTCTGCTGCTACTCTGAAACCTAGTTGGTGGTGGTCTTCCTCTGGTGCTTCTCCCTCTGGGCTCCTGCTCTTTTATTTGATTGGGAAATCTGTAATCTGCATGGTAGAGAAGCAAGAATGTAGGGGACTGAACAAGTTTCTCTCCCAAAACATAAAAACAGGATGATCACAGCAAGACTCCTCCTTGTTGTCTGACTCACAATTGCTCCTTATGTTGAGCATGACCTAAAGATCTGAAGTGTTCCTAGCCAGAATCAGATCAGATAGGGTCTAGGAAGCATTTAAATAGTTTTTTTGGGTTTTTTTTTTAACAGAGGTACACTTCTGTGACACCACTGAGGGTGACTCACAAGGCAGAACACTATGACAAATCTTACAGTATTCAGATTCTAAACAATAGTAAGACCACTGAGATCAGTGCAATAAAGTGCAAAGGATTTGATTTGGCTAGAAACGTAGTAGAGTCACTAATGGCTGTGCTGGAGGCATTATTTCTGTGCTCAAGGAATCACTTAATTCTCCTGCTATGAGGAACTAGACATACCTACATCATTCCTGTTTGTCTAAACTTTAAAAGTGCCAGTCCTACAGATTCTTCAGAAAATGAGTGCTCAGTAAAACTGGTGCTGATTGTGAAAACATTCTTCCTAATATCTAGCTTTGCCAACACTTCAGCCTACTCAGTGAATGTAGAAAATATACCACAGCCCTGGGCATATTTTAGGTACATCATCATGTCTCTCCAACAATCTTCTTTAGACTAAACAAAGTCTTTAGAATACAAATGTTCTTCAGGTTGTTCCAATTGTTTACATCATCTCTGGACTTTGTCTGGTTTTCTTTAGGGAAAATTTGGATGGAGTAAAGAATATCCAACAAATAATGCACTGGTGCTCAATGAAGCAGCAAACAAATTGCATAGAAGCATGTTACAGACAACAACCTTCTTTGATGCAAGGCAACACTGTGGGCACACACTATGCTTGTGAATCACAATGTAATGATTCAGATTACCTGAAAAGGAATTGTTATTTTATATGCTCCACCCTACATCCCTTCCAGCACAGAGGTACAAACAAGATAAGAATTGTAATAAACCCATACTGAAAATAAATTTCAATTTCCTTCAAGACAACTTTACAAACTCAGCCTAAACTAGTGGCTGTGCTGATGAGTTGCGACCAAGCTGTGCAATCCTTTATCTGCATTCTATCTATGCAGAAAGAGTTCTTCCTCAGTTTTCAACAGCAGCAGGATAAGAAGTCAGTACTAGATAAATAGTGGTATTTCAACTGTATCTATACATGTAAGTAGAGGTGCAGGTACCAGATCATCTGTGTTTTCATGCACACACTCCATAGAGTACACAATAGAAAGACTGAATATGATGTCATAACAAAATCCCTTTCAAAATGCACATGCACAAGAACGCTGAATTAAGATTGAACAAAAGGCCAAACTGGAGCATACCCAAACTTTCAATTGCTTGATTTTAATACCTTAGCATACTTGACTTGAAATGAGTCATCAAAAATGCTTATTATGTCTACAATCCTGGTCTTGCACTGCTAAAGCAGAGCTTTGCTGTACCTTAGTACCAAGGTACTCCCCCGGTTTCCAAGAAGACAGGTGGCTAGCCTGAGGACACGCTAAAGCATTGAGAGATAATGCAACAGGTCTTCCAAATCAAAAATTAAATTATATTTTAAAATTAAATTCTTCACATTGTTTCATTTGACCCAAACTTCACCCTCCCTCCGAGAACTTGCACTGGCCACATTTTTTGAAGGGTATTTTAGCTGTTGTGCCAGCCTTACAAGACATATTGATTTTTAAAGTTAGGGTAATTTTTATTTCTTCTCCCTTCCATAACCAAGTTCTTCTTGCTCCTTAAAAGAAAAAAGTTTTTACAAAAATCCATATATTCATGTCATACATACAACCATCCCTTACCTTCTCCCCCAACAGACATGCTGTATAATTAAAATAAGCTGCACACTAAAAACATATTTGTCATCTGAATTCAGAAATGGCCATGGAGCAAGAAAGTACACAAAACAAACTGTGCATAATAAAAATGCTCCCACCCATTTATTCTAGCACAAACTTACAAGTGCCTTGCAATGAAACCATGTTCATTTCTCAATCAATAAAGGGGTAATAAGTATATTTGGTAGCAACACATCCTCATGATTACATGACATCACCATGCTGTTAAAATTACTCAAGACTCAAGGAGTATATATCCCAAAAGGTCCCTTTGGAGCCCCTGTGCTAAAACACACTCACCAGCTACTCAAAATGCAAGGGAGGGTACATTTCCAGTAATGGCCTTTGTCCCGAGGTGCACGAGACTCTCATGACAACATGCTCCAAACAAACATTGACAGAGCAGGGAACTGCAAGCTGTTCACTTACCTTTTGTCAGCTTGGGGTATGCTTTGATAAGCAATGATTTGCAAGGTCAAAGCTCCCTTTAGGCCACTGTATTAAAGACAATTTTTTCCAACTCATTAAAATGTAAGTAGGAGTATATCTATTTTTTATATGTACTTACTTTGCATATTTACTTTTCCTTTGGCAGTTGTATTTATCTCAATTATCCATTGATAAATAAGTGCTAAAAAATTCACGCTTTCTGTTTATTTACAAATTGTTAATTTTCTTTCCAAGCTGTTTGATAAGCGACATGCTAGGACTGTGAATAAGTTTGACAAATCAGTTTTCTTCAAGAAAGACATCTAAAATTAGCAAGTTTTGACATTGCTCTGTTGAAAAGTCCTAGTGATTTGAGCAGGGGTAAGACCATTTCTAGTTTCTATTAAATATTTTTTAAGTAATGAGTAAGAGCTAATTAATAGACTACACATGGGAATCTTCATAACAAATATTATCCCTTCTGAAAGTGTAAACTAGGAAGTCTAATTTCTCAATAAATTGAGCAGAACAAAATCAGAACAAAAGCCTGACTGGCACTGCTCAAAGCACCAGGAACTGCTTACAAGACCATTAGCTTGCTATAGAATCGTAGAGTAATTATGTTGGAAGAGATCTTTAATGATCATCTAGTACAATGGCATTGCATGGGCAAAGACACCTTTTATAAGACCAGGTTGCTCACAGCCCCATTCAACCTGGCCTTGAACTCTTCCAGAAATGTCCCATACACAATGTCTCTTGGCAACTTGTTCTGCACTCCCACCACTCTCACAGCAAAGAATCTCTTTCCTTATCTCTTATCTAAATCTACCTTCTTTTTAGCTAAATGTTAGCCCTTGTCCTATCACTACAGGTAAAATGTTTCACCCTACCATTCTCAAAAGTCCCCTCTACATAAGGCAGCAATAAGGCCTCTCATATTAAACAAGTTGATAGAGTTCTCTGATATAAAAGTCACCTGACATCCCCTCTCAAAAGCTCCATTTTTAATTGTTTGGGAATCTAATGATTTTATATTTAATATAAGATTTTGAAGGAAGATTATATTCACATCAATTACATGTTACTAACACCTCTATAAGAAACTAGATAAATTACAAACCTATGTTGGCATCATTTCCTTATACTTCCCTGGACCAAACTCCAGATCTGCATTTCCAGAAGATGCACTTGCAGTGATACCTGCTTCTACACACAGCCACAGGCTTCTCCAGATGCAGTTCTGGTCTGTCATGGGACAGCCAGGACCAGATCTTACTTAGCAACAGCAAAGAATACTTTTCCCATGTGTGCTGTCCCTCCCACTATTGCTGGATCCAAGCAAAAGAGAGAAGCAGCTGTCTGCTTTGATATAAAGGGGACAAAAAGACGGACTGGATGGAGCAAATCAAGACAGAACTAAGGATGAAAACCGTAACTGGGCACTGTCAGGAGAGCACGGGCTATGGCAGAATTGGATGAGAGAAAGACTTACCACTCCTTAGTAATAGAGATCTGTGAGGAAAAGCTTTGAAGACTAGTAAAGGAAGGCCAGATAAAAAGCCAAATGAGAAGGCTACAGCTCACTGGGCAAGATGATTAAAAGTAGGATTAATGCCTATGAAGTGGTTCATAATGGTAAAGTAAATAAAATAGCACTGAAAGTGAAATAGAGAGATAGGGAGGGAGGCTGGAGGGATGGGCTATGAGTTTACGGTGTTTAGCAAGAAGGCTGGGACGTAGATGAGAAATCCGTAGACTGTGTGGATGACAAACAGGAACTGTGCTTTAAGTATGCAGTAATTTATAACAAAGACTCAAAAACAAGAAAACAAGAGGCCCTTAATGGCACGCTGACACCCAAAATTTCTAAGTGCCGTTTACCTTAATCTCTCTGTAATCCCATCTATTCCCAGCTGTTATCTCATGACCATCACAAAAAGACCAGGAAAAAAAAAAATAAAGCACTCCAGAGGACCCTGCTTGGGCAGGGAGAGTGGACCAGATGACTTTCTGTGGCCTCTTCCAACCTGACACGGAACACGTAAAAGTAAGAAATCAGGAACGCACATCTATGCTAGCGTTACAGGTTTGCATTAAACGCCCCTGGCCTGCCGGTGTGACCCAGAACAATCCTGCTCCCGGTCACTGCAGCGAGGGCCGGTCCAGCCGGGCTGCTCGGCTGCGCTGGGCACGCAGGGGCCGTTAACAGCGCAGGGCACCGCCGCACCGCGGGCCCGGCGAACCGGCGGGTCCGGGAGCAGCGTGAGCAGGGGAGCCGGGAGCCCCTCTGCCCCTCACCGCCCCAGCGGCCTCCAGGCTGCGGCCACCCGCCATTTCGCGCCGGACGGAACGGAGCCGGCGGCCAGCGACTCCCACCATTTCGGGGACAGCGGCGCCACCGCCGCCGTGAGGGACGGGCGCGGGCCGGCCCCGCCCGCCGCGGGGCTGGTCCAGGGCCGGGCCGCGCCCCCCGCCCCGCCCCGCTCAGGTATCAGGTGAAGCTGGCCGGGAGTGCGGGCGGACTTGTGGCGGCTGGAGCGCGGTGAGAGGATGGCTGTGCACCGTGACTTGTGCCTGCTCCTGGTGCTGCTGTTCTGTACGCTGCTGGGAGCTGCCGCCGCCGCTGAAGGTGAGCGGAGCGGCGTGAGCTGCCAGCTTGGCTGGGATCAGCGGGGCGGCCAGCGCGGCGCCCCGGCCGGCTCGGCAGCCCCTCAGCCGCGGGCGGGGGCACGGCGGGGCAGGTGCCTGGCCTGGAAAGGGTTCGGGGAGCCTGGAGGGGACGGGGGCGGTTTCCGCGGAGTCGAGCGGGTCGGAAGAGTCGTGCGGGTGGCAGTGTGGCCGCCGGGACCCGCGGGCAGGGCTCCCCGGCGGAGTGGGGAGCGCTTGGCGGGCGAGCAGCCCCCGCGGGGCCTGCGGGCGCCTGGGGCTTCACCTGCCGCGCAGAGAGCCGTGGAATGCCCTGGCTTGGAAGCGACCGTAGAGCTCCCATCTCATTCCAAACTCCTCCCCGCCACCGCGGGCAGGGGCACCTTGCCGTGGATCGAGCTGCTAAGAGTCCCATCCAGTCTGGCCTTGAACATTGCCGGGGATGGGACATCCGCAGCTTCTCTGGGCAACCTGTTACACTGCCCTCACATAAAGAGTTTCTCCCTGCGATCTAGTCTAAACCTGCTCTCTTTCCATTTAAAACCATTCCGTCTGGTCCTGCCACTCAGTGGTCTTGCAAAAAGCCCCTCTCCAACCTTCTTGTGGTCCGCTTCCCTCCCGCCCTTCCCCTTCCCATAAACATGAAAAAACTTTAAATACCATGATTTTGTTTTTGTTTTTTTTTCCCCTTGATCTAGAAAGCTAGAATTCTTTTTAAAAATTTAGTCTGTACTATTGCTCGTTGAACGTAAGTGTAGTTTGAGGAAAAAACCCTGAACAGTTATTCATATTAATATTTCACTGCGTTGAGTTAATTTTTCACCACCTTTTATAAGAAACCCCATTGCCATATTTGTGCATGCCTTTGCACTGTGTCCTTCTGTATTTCATACCGGGTTTATTTACCTAATAAAATCATACGTGTAAAGATTGTGTAAATGTTGAAGCCAAGCATAGGGATATATGTCGTGTACATATTAAGGCCAAGCATACATCATATTTTCTCAAGAGATAGGTGCTAGGTAGCTGCGAGATGTGTTGTTCAGAGCGGAATTCCTGAAATTAAACTGCCATTTAATAGCCTAATTAGTCTGACCTGGACCGAAGTGAGGAATTTGGAATTCTTGGGGAAGAGGGGGAGAGGTTGCAGACCCGAAACCCAGGATAATCTTAAATTTAGTCCTGCTTGGAGTGTTACTACCATGAGTAAATTAGTTAATTTTTAGGTACTCCTTACTGGTGTCTCTTTTGTGTCTGCAGGGTAGGCATAATCCTGTGTTTGGTATTTTGTGGGTTGTATCTTCTGGACAAATGGCGAAGGTGTTGAAACAGTCTTTTGTGGGAGGAGAGAGTACGCTTTTCCCGTGGGCAGATTAGCAAGTCAATTGCATTCTCTGTATATGAGTCAAGCAGGGTGAAACTTGTCTTGGAAAAAAGCTCGATTGTTATGGAAAACGGCAAGCAGTGAAAGAGTAAGAAAAGGATGTAGAAATGCACATACCTAACAAAGGATTGGTTGCTTGGTGAGGGAGTGTTAACTGCAGGGAAACAGGACCCTGTCTCCTTATATGTATAGGTTGCTAATTGGACTGAAAAAGCTGCCCAGTATGTGTAATCAGAATTTTTAAGGCCCGAATTAAAGTCAGCATAAAAACAGGACTTGGTCTTTGAAATCACTATCTTACAAAGTACAATAAAATAAACCTTTACACTCTTGAAATACAAAGTCCTGTCTGTGGTTCAGGTATCTGTCCATCCACTTTATTATAGCTCTTACTGTAGAGTCTCACACTAACACTTTAGGAATTTTTGATGAGGCTTCTATTTTTTCCACCTAACCGCTGAACTTCAATTGCGAACCATTGTTTTCTATCTGACCTCAGAACATTAGGAAGAACAAAGTGCTAGCATTTACTCTTCTAGTTCTCTACAATAACTTAAGTGTTTGGAATGAAATAAAAGTTGCGTGACTGTAATGTGATGGTATCAGCCAGTTTCTGATAGACAGGTGCTTAATGTAGCATTGGATGGTGCATTTTATTACTGTATCCTGATCACTGCTATCAACCATCTAGGATCTGATTCCAAGCTCTTCTCCATGATCTTTCTCAGCTAAGCTGAAAGCCTAAGAAAATCGGCATTGCTTAGCTCATTATCACTTCTCTATCTGGTATCTCTAAACTATGTCCTTTAGGCTGTTTTTATAGGTTCTCTTATTCACAGCTCAGCTTAGGGAACTAGGATTGCTGGATTATAATTGAACTTTTTGGTCTTGAACATGTGATCATGGGGCTTGAATGTCTGAAAGGAGAACTTTTGTAATTCTGCTTTGTTGCAATTAGACCGCATATAGGCCAAAATGGCTATCTGGCATTTGAATTACTTTTCTTTTGGATGACGGTTTTATAGTTTAAGCCTCTGTCTTCATGCAAAATTTGCTACAATTTAAGCCTTTGTCATTCACTCCAATGCAAAGATTTGTCCATGTCATTGTACAGGCAAAAAGTTTTCTTACATGTCAGTTTTCCAGTGAAGGCTGCCTGGGCCTTGAGATTTTTAAGTGCTCAAGTGGATCTGAGTTAACTTAGTTCAAAACTCGGAAGAGTGTCAATATATACTTATTTCTGTATACATCTTCAGAAGGTTGCTGAGTCTAGACAGGAGTCTAATACTGTACATCAGATTTTTGCAGTTATAATTGGAAAGAAACAGCTCTCTGAGGAATCTGTACTTGTGCATTTGCACATTTCTTGTGTAAGAATTCTTTAAAATGTAAGGTGGAAGCATTTTTTTCATTTGGAACTGTATCAATTACTTATTAACAAGGGGACCATGCTTCAGCATTGTTCAAGGCTGTTTGCTGTTAAGGTACTCAAAAAGACTTTTTATATTCCAGCTGGGGGTCTTTGTCTAAATAAATCCTCAAATATTGATTGAAACTGAGCTTAGAAATAAGCCTCCTTAAACCAGTCAGCTTCCATGTCCATACAGTTTAGCTGTATGGATATGGATGTCTGTAGATGAATGTCTGACTTTTCAGAATGGTGTGCATTCCAAGACATTGCTTGTGCAGTTCAGCCTGTTAGCAGAGGAGGACTGTGCTGTGTGTGCAGGGGTTCTGTGTGAACTGGGCTGTCCAAAGTCTGCCCTATGGGACTCAGCAGTCAGGAGCACATGCCTCACCCATATGGTTTGTGAGCTGCCACAGCATTCAAAGAAGCAGAGCAAAGCTTGCAGTGACAGCAGTTTGTGTATGAAGCAGCCTTAGCTGTCAGCTCTGCCACCTGATACTGGAGTAGAGACCACAGAGAGCATCTTTCCTGAAGGAAATCCCAGATTGGACCCTATTGGGACTTCATGCACAGAATTTTAGTTTGTTCAAGTTTCTGTTCAGATACACTGTAATGTCTGGCATGCCCTAGTGATCATTTACACGTGGCTTTGGATAGGGCACTCTGACTTTCAGTTTTAGTTTATCCGAAGGTAGTATGTTCTCTTTTTTTTTTTACTCCATACCTGATTTTTTTTGGACATCTAAACTGATGAAGCTTCTACTGCAATTAAATTAGCTTTCTGTGAAGCTCCAAGTCCCAGTACTCAGGTGATCTGGCACTGCTGTGTGAAAAGCTAAAGGTGCCCTAGGGCAGTTGAAGCAGTTTCTGCTGTAACTGCTCAGGTGGTAGGGACACTCTGACAGCGCATTTTAACAAGGCACTTTTAACAAGGCATTTTTAATATCGCTGGTGACATGGAAAAGTGTTTTGGTTTCTGGTAGAATCCTTGAATTCTTGAAGGGGTAAAGGTTGGCTTTTGAATAGTAAATTTAAAAGAAAGGGAAGATAAATTGTCATATGTTTGAACATCAGTCTTAATTTTTCCATTGATAAGGCTATACATATTCAGAGTAAATCACTGTATCTAATTTATTTTTTTAAAGGGCAAAAAGTTTGTACTTCAACAACTTTTCTTTTTTTTTTCTTTTTTTTTTTTCTTTTTAATTTTAGGGAACAATGGATCCAGCAAACCAAAAGGAAGAAGTTTCATTGGCCAGAAGGTTCTAAATGTCAATAATTCTGAAGAGGTATACAAGGTGGATGAATTTGTAGCAGACGTCCTCACAGGAAAGCTGACTACAGTTTTTCTTCCCATTGTTTATATTTTTGTCTTTATAATTGGTTTGCCAAGCAATGCCATGGCCCTCTGGGTCTTTTTCTTCCGAACAAAGAAGAAACATCCGGCTGTGATTTATATGGTTAACTTGGCATTGGCAGACCTTCTTTTTATTGTCTGGTTCCCACTGAAGATTTCATACCATCTAAACGGCAATAACTGGCTATTTGGTGAAGGTCTCTGCAAAGTGTTTGTTGGATTTTTCTATGGAAATATGTACTGTTCCATCCTCTTTATGACATGTCTCAGTGTGCAACGGTATTGGGTTGTAGTGAACCCCATAGTGAATTCAAAAAAGAAATCAGAAATTGCTTTAGGCATCTCCATTGCTATCTGGATACTGATTTTGTTGGGCACCATTCCGTTGTATCTTGTTAATCAGACGGCATATATTTCAAATCTTAACATCACAACTTGCCATGATGTGCTGCCTGAAAATGTTTTGGCTCATGATATGTTCAGTTATTTCCTCTCACTTGCAACTGGACTTTTCTTACTCCCAGCTATCATCACTGCTATTGCATACATTCTAATGATTAAGACCCTGAGTGCTTCCATCATAGATGTAAGCACTGGGAAGAAACGAAAAAGAGCAATTAGACTCATTATTGTTGTCCTGTCCATGTATCTCATCTGTTTTACACCTAGCAATGTGCTGATTATTGTACACTATTCACTCCTCAAAGCCTACAGCCAGAGCCATGTGTATGTGTGGTACATAACTGCGCTGTGTCTTTCCACTTTGAATAGTTGTATTGATCCCTTCATCTATTATTATGTTTCAAAAGACTTCAGAAACAACCTTAAATATGCTCTTCTTTGCCGAAGTGTGCGAACTACGCAGAGGATGCAAGTGTCTCTCTCATCAGGCAGGTATCCCAAGAAATCAAATTCTTATTCTTCAAACTCAAGTAGGACCACTAAATCAACCTACTGAGTTTAATCTTAGAAAAGTGAACTTTTGTTATTACTGATGAAAAGATGTGAGTGATAGTAGTCTTTGTACAAGAGAGTCTGAAGAAACACCTCTGCGTTTTAATTACATTGAAGCCTGGAATTTGGAACTGACAATTGCTTATTCTGTGTAGAAATCATAAGCAGATAAATCTTCCTGGGAAACTAGGGGAGGAAAAAAGACATTTCAGATGCTGTGCAAAAATGCTGCTGACCTAGAAGTGAGCTGTGGCTGTAGATGTACTTGTTGAATATAAAAGTTGCTAAAAAGTAAAATGTCTCTGGAATATTATGCAGTATTGTTAGTATTTTTAATTACCAGAAAAATCTGTTTTAACTGTAACTGTAATGTATTAGGCATCTGAAGAGTGTATGTATAAGACCTTGCTCTGTGTACCTGCTTACACTGAATATCATTTGAAGCCCTATAGAGAAGTAGAGGAGAAACCATTTCACCATCTTGGATTAGACTGCTTATTATCTTTGGTATAATATAATTTATGTATTGTTTTCCAAGTTACTGTGTTGTCAATACTAACATAGCAAAAGCTTGTAATGTTATCTTATTTGAGTTGACAAGCTGATTTGTTATCAGCTAGCACTGGGATAAAATGTTAGTTAAAATTATCCACTGTTACTTAACGTTTGCCAGTACATGATCTTATATGGGGATATAAAACAAAGTTTTGATGGATAGGTATTTGATTTTATAAAATGTGCCTTGTATTTTTTAAGACATCTAAATAAGATTTTTTTTGTAACACATTTGAGTTGAGTGCTTTCTTCTATTCTTTTACATGCACTTCAAAAGTAGTTCAACTTGACTAGTTCAACTTGCCTGGCTTCACATAACAAAGATGATACTCCTAACAGTTAATTATCAGCGTGACAACTGTAGCTGTTGCGTCTAAATGGGTAGAGTAAAATTTACCTAATGACAAGTTTGTTTAGAGAGCAATGAAAGTAGAATGTTTTGTGGTAGTATTTCAGAGGACTAAGCTACAGCAGCATGCATATTAACATATGTCTCATTAAGGAGCGGAGAGTTTACAGCTCCAGAAGACATGGAACACAAGTGCTTCTCGGACATAAACAGCTTTCTCTTCCTGGTTCCCAACAAATGCAGGGAAATAATTGCATATTTATTACTGAACTGAAGGTGTTAGCACCATTAGTGGAAAATAACTATGTAAGTGGCCACAGGTCACTGGAAGAATTGGAATGAAGAGATTTAGGCTGTCTGAACTCTTACTGCAGTCTGTTTTTATCTTGCTAAGCAGCCCAATATGCTTCCTGCTCTGTAAGTGAGTAATATGAAGAAAGGGCATCCAGTTCATGTACTTAGAGACCTACCTGTGTTCTGTCAGGAGTACAAAGGTTAGAGGTTGTATGTTGTAAAGATGATAAATTATCAGTGTATCTGTAGAATACCATGAAGAAACTGCTCATGATTCACAGATGACTGTTAAATGTTTAAAATACGACATGCTATATATAGCCTGTCTTTTGGGGGACAAGGTTTGCTTCTTGTCATTATTTAATCAGAAGTACACTAAGCCCTGTTTGTGTATCTATACTCTTTTAATTGTTTCATTCCTGTCAAATAATCAGACAGCTCTATTGCAGCTCATGTGAAAGAACATGCTGGTCTTGCTGACCATTTCTCCCTTCTAGTCTTCATCCACAGGTTGGCAAAAGGATCTTTCTTACCTGTGGCAACAGTGGAGGTCTGCCAATTATATGAGTGAGAATTAAGTGGTACTGTAGTATGTTGAAAGCTTCTTAGAAATAAATTCTAATAAATAGAATTAGTTCTTTTAAAATGAGGCCCTATGATGTCGATATGTGACAGATTTTGCAGAATACTATTCAGAGTTCACATCATTTAAGTGACATTTTCCCCCTCTGTAGCTATATTGCAAATACTTACCCTGAGTTTAGCATGAATTAGTTTGCTTCAATTAACAAAGCAGATTAGGCTGGTTGTTCACTCAATTTGATTCAGTTTCTTGAATTGGCAATTATGTGTCTGTGCAGCCATATAGTGGTGGGGTGAGAATATGTATCTTAGGAGAGTGGAGGTGGTTGCTTAAAGCTTTTTTGAGGGGGAGTGGAGAAGAGGAAGCTGTATTCTTGGGCAGGGTTGGTTGGTATAAAGGTGATGGTCTTCAGCTTACAATAAATATATTCTTAAACAATGCCAGCTTTGCAATTCAAACACTAAGAGAACCTAAAAACTCTCCCTACCTATTGCTGATTAAGGGTTAAGATGCTAAAAAAAATAATCAGTGCAACGTTCATGAAAGCACTGGGGAGTTGAACTTTGGTGTATTTTATGTGTCAAGCTTTCACAAGCAGCTGAAGCTTATTCTGCACCTGGGAAGTTGATGGGCCTTTCCCTTAACCCACGATCACACTGTTTTCTCATACTGTCGCAAGCATGACCTTGGGGTGGACTGAATAATTTCTGAGTTAAAGTTAAACCAGGAGGATGGTGAAAAGTTTAGTTTTGGCTTGGGAACAGTATTTGGTTGTTTCCCTGGATGAGCTCTTTGTTCAGAGCAAGAGACTGTCTCACCACCAACACACTATGCAATTGCAAAGCCTCTGCCTAACCTCCCAAGCAGCAGGGAGCAAGCCTCCACCCATGACTGTAGGAATGGCTCTGCTCACTGACTCAGGGCAGACCCAGCTCTGTCAGAGTAACCTTCTCACCTGTGCCTCTGTAGGTCAACAAGACAGCAAGGCATCAAGGGACATGTCAAGAAAACTGCAGGACTGCTGCACAAGGCATCTAGACAAAATACCAGATGCACAGAAGATGTGGCCAGCACCACTTGTGTGCAGCGCTTTGGAGCATAGTTTAAACGTGTTCTTATGTTCAGGACGAAAAGGAGACAAAGGCTGGGGGAGCTAAGCTCCTTGCCGGCTTTGAGGAAAGTTGCTGCCAACAAAGACTATCTGACTAAGAATGTGTGTGACAGCAACAACAAGAAGTTAAAGACACATAACCAGGTAGGAGTAAAACCAGCACAGCCAAGAATTACATCCCCTGTCATACTGTCTCAACCTTGTGCTGCTTTCAGCATGACAATTTCCTTAAGTCTAATTTGACTGGCCTAGATTGAGTGTCACGTTTTCAAACTCACTTTATTCACTTTAAATCAGGACCCACAGTCTTCATTGGGTGGCCCCTCATTCCTGAAGAAGATAATGTGAGTCCTTAACTGTCTTGTCCATACACTTGAAATTTTGTAAGCCAGTATCATACTCCCTTTTAGGTACTTCGCACATTGAGGTGTCATAGCCAGTTCCTTCCCAGTCAACCACTCGGCAGTATTCTTATTTCCTTTCTCTGAGACCTTCCTATTTCCATACACAGTCTCCAGATGGCACATAATATTCACGCTGTGGATTGTACAGTGATTGTACAGAGTTCTGTTTTGCACTGTATTGCTTCCCCAATAGCCTCTAATATTCAATGTTTATTTTTTTTCTCCTACTCCTTAGCAATGAGCTGACGTTTTCATGCAGCTGCCTGTAATTACATCTCTGTCCTGATCGGTTAGTCATTTCACAAGCCATAGTTCAAATTAGAATGTTAGTGGCAAACTTTTGTTCCTCAGTGCTCTACCCTCTTCAGACCGTTGATAAATATGCAGGACAGTTCAGGTCTGGCACCACACTAGTGAGTTACAGGCATAGTAAAGACTGTTTTTCTGCTAAGGTGTATTTCATTTCTTGCAGTCAGTTATTCTAAAAGAATAACTTATATAAGAATATCTTATTCCATGGCTGCCTACTTTATTTAAAAGTCTTGAATCAGAAATTTTGCCAAAAAATCTTTTGGAAATCCAGGTAGACTGGATATCCTGGATCACCCTTATCTCCAATTGTTCTTGGCCTCTTCCAAGAACTCCACAAAGTTTTTAAGTTCAGAATTCTCTGTACAAAGACAGTGGTGACTTTTACCAGAAAGGTCAAGAAGTTCCATAGTGATGTCCCTTCATTGATTCTTCAGTACTTGCTCAGTACATACACTGAGCTTATGGAACTATATTTTTTTCAACATGTCAGAATCTTTTATTAATTACAGTGTTGGCTCCCAGTATTCAGGTATAATTTTGGCAAGAGGTAACACACTTCAGTTACTGATTCACCTATTTTGTCTTGAGTTTTTTCATAACTCCTCAGTGGATACCACCTGGGCCCACCAAGTTTATCATTCATTTTGTCTGACTGTGCAATGATGACTGAAGATGTTGGCATATTATGTTGTAATTGCCCTGGGAATCAGGCAGCATAATGCCAACCTACAATAACAGCCATTTGGGACCCAAGTTTCATTACAGATGTATTTGATCTGTCATAGGCTCTTTGAACATGGTTAATAAACAGCACCACTCGGTGCACATATGGCATAAGCACAGTATTCATCATCATTTTCATTCAACAACAGCCAGGAGATTATGGATTTACCTACATGTTTTGTCTCAGGAGCGATAACCTTCTTTAGGTTTGCATGTAAACATTCTCCAGGCGTTTTCTAGCAGAACCAGTACAACAGGCTGGCCACATAGTCAGCTCTCTGTCATCCAGGCCAATGGAGGTAGAGATACTTCAGATAATGGAGAAAAGGGCTAGAGATTGTGAAGGATGCATGGAATGCTGTGCAGAGGTACTGGGAGAACTTCCATCAGTCCATGAGGACTCACTAATCCAGTGCTAGCTTTTGTGACTTGGACTTTTCTGTCATCAAAATGTGTCCTTAACCAGCTTCCCTGGTGGTCTGGCCAGCTCTTTGGAGGCCAGGAAAAGGGAGAAAGGCCTGTTTGTGTGAACAGGGGAATGTGTAGGTTCATAACTACACTGGAGTTCATAAAGAATCTGGGATTGCTCCTTGGTACAAATGGTCAGCTCAGTGATACCAAGGTCTGCATGATTATCTATGACTAAATCCTGTCAGAGTCAATCTCCAGTATCTATGCCTCAGCGTGTGTGCAGCGTTCCAAATGCAGAGATAGTTGATGTGTCCATTCCCATATCTCTGGGTATCCTGCTTCCCTGCCCCGTAGCTGCTGAATGCTACGCGCAGCTAGTGCAAGTGTGGTGCTCACCTGGATGTTGCTTTTTTGCCAGAGAATAGGAGTGTCCACAGGAGAGAATGAGTGCAATCTCTGATCACATGAGCCATGGCTAGAGCTCTGATGTAGCTGTGACCTAGAGACTGCACCTTCGTGGTAGAACTTGCTGCACCTGGTCTCCATGGGATTATTATGCATGTTATAAACCAGAGTCCTGCTACAAAAGTTAGGTCTGCATTTGGAGGTCTGCATGTCAACAACATGCTCAGCAGGTGGCTTACATGGACTAGACTTCAATCCTTTGTTTCAAAAATGTCAGTAATATGAAGTAAAGAGCATTGATGAGCTCTTGTATAATGAAGCAAGGCAACAAAATGTGGGAGGAGAAGAAAAGTCTAAATTTGACCAGTCTACATACAGAATTTGAGAGAAATGCCCAGATAAAAACTCTCAGTTCTATCAGTAGGTCACCTCCAGTATTACAGCTCCCATGACCAGTCCGTTGGTGCGGAGACCTCCAGGGAAACAGTAGGCAGGAGGGATGTCTGTATTTTATGGCAGTTCTAATAACTAATGTATAGTAATTCTTAAGGCTGGCAAGGTTTTAATTGCTAAGCATGCCTTAAGTGGTGAGTGCTGTATCTGACAACAAACATGAGTGGCATGAGTGGATATCTCTGTTGCAGTTATCAGCTGCATTTGGTTCAGCAACTGCACTCCAGCTTTTTGCCTCCCCTTCAAGAAGCAAAGTGCTGGGAACAGACTTTCAGTTTTTCAGAGCACATGTTTGAGTCTGAAGTTCATTTGATAAAACCCTTTCCTCTTCCTTCGCCAATTTATAGCATTTACCCGCTTTTAATATCCATGTGATCTCTTGGAGAGGAGAATAGTCTTCCACAGTTCATAATGTGTATCTAGTTCCTGTTGCTTCATTCGGTGATGTCTTGAACATTTGGGCTATGCTGCCTATAACTACATGGCAGTGCAGCAGTACAGAGCACCATCAGTATTCATGCTTTCTCCTCAGAGTCAGAGTTCAGGGCAGCATGTGTTGTGGTTTAGCAGCTGGGTCCATGTTTCCCCAGCTGAATGACTGCAGTGGGGACTGCTCTACCACATAATCCTGTGGACTGTAGCAAGTGGAGAGGTAGAGCTCATTTGCATGGAGCCTGTGTCTGGATATGTCCTTTTCACTTGGGATAAAGGAGTAATTTAGGTGAGTAAAACAAAGGGATATGCTACTTCTTAGAAAAGGCTAACCCACTGAATAAGAGGAAAATAATGAAATAATTAACTTTAAGAACATAAATTAAAAGATAAAGTGTGATGGGTAGAAGTAGTTTCCTTAATGTCCTGAAGAGTGTCCTGTGTCACACATTTACAAAAACCAGGGGGATATAAAGAAAACACAAGAAGCAGTCAGTGAGTCAAAATTGACTCAAGAGGGAGCTCCGCACCGTGGTGTTCCCTGGATTTAGCTGGCAGTGACTCAGGATGAGTCAAACTTTCAGTTTGACACAATGTGACCCTTAACATTTCATCTTCAAATCCCTGTCTGGCTTTCTGTGAGTGGATGAGCTGAAAAACATAGTTCAAAGTGTGAAAGTATCTAGGACAAGCCCTTAGCACTAATTTAGGACATGTTGGAGGCAAGTGGCGCTGCATCTCATTCAAATGAGGTTGACTGCTTTTGTTTGAAGTCTCTAATGTGACTCCATTAATTTCAGAAGCACAGCTGGAAATGTTGGGGATGGCTATATGTGAGCTGGGGTGAAGTGTGGTATTGCTATGAAAAGTGATTGATGGCAAAGTGAAATGCTGAAAGGAAGTTATGGAACTATGAAGACTGTGTTGTGTATATTAGGCTGGTTACGAGGAAGCTCTCTGTATCACTATGACTGGTTATATAGGCAGTCATGAATACTACAACAATATCCAGTGAGATCATCCTCACTAAAAGTCTGAGTGGCTGCCAGACTCTGGATGAGGAGACAAGGCTGAGGAGCCTTGCAGCACTTCCAGCAAGCATGGCATTTTGATTAGCAGGGTCAACAGTGGAGATGACAAAGGAAATCTCTGAAGGTGCACTGCTTGTCAAGGGTCTGTTTGGTCTGATGTCTCTGAAGAACAGAGGTATCTTTGTTCAGGTTTACTATTGAAGGGTGTAGAGCTGGCTCCAGCATCAGCAAAAGTCAGCCCACAGTGAGCTCTGTGTAATCAAATTCAGCAGGAGCTAGGAAGGTGCTGAGGAAGAGATAGCAAGAGAGAGGGGAGAGAGTCCACTCCCAGCTACCTTCACTTTGGTAACAGTGCTGTAGCAGGGCATGGGTGGGTAAATAGAGAAGGTTCTGCCTCTAAGACATGGGACAGCACAGAGTGGAGATACCTTTGCCAAGCATGGGGAAATGGCAGTGCCTGACTTTGCTGCTAGGTCATGGTTTCCACCGCTTACACCTCAAATCAAGATAGCAGACCTTAGAAAAGAGACATGTCATCAGCCCTCTGGTTTCAAGAGCCTTTTATCTTCCATGTGTGGTTTAAGTTTGAACAGTGTTTGGCATGAACACCAGCTGGGAGTCACTGCTGGTTGGAGCACCCAAAGACACAGAACCAGACCTGTCAGATGTGATTGGGAAGAACGAGGGCTCTGCAGGGCACTGTGGCTTGAGGACCGTTTGTGTTCTTGTTCAGGTAGTGGTGTCATTCTAATATGCAAATGGCACACATCCTATGCCAGCTAATGCACAGCTTCCCTTAGCACAAGCTCATGGTACCTTTTTGCTGAGCTATTAATTCCTTCTTTACAGTGAGAGCTCCTCACAGTTTGCAATGAGGAGTGGATTCAAGACATACATCTCTTCTTCAGTATCTAAGCATTCTAGATGAGTAGGCAGACACTGCAGAAGGTAGTTCATCACACCTGGCAGCCTCTTTCCTCCCTCTCAGAGCACCCCCTTCCCAATGAGGAGCTGAAGCCATTGCCCTAAAGTTCAGACATGTGTGGTCTTTGGCTCTTGGTGTTTCTGTGGAGTAGACAGCTCACCTTGAAATCACACCCACACTGTTGCATATCAGCCTCTTAGTTTCAGCAGGCTTGCAGTGCTGGGAAATGGTCCTGTCTGGGCAGACAGAAGGAACACAGCATGTGCAGGACCACGGCTTCTCAGCAAAGGGAGAGATGTGTGTGTGACACACCAATCAAGCTGTCAGTCCAAGCCCAAGGAGGTCAGTGGTATTCAGGAACTAGCTGAGGACTGTCCATCATCTGGGAAAAGAATGTTACAGGATCGTGCTTTGTGTTTAACTGTGAACAGAGCTGATACTGTGATTAAAGGCTCCCTCTTCTGATCTGTTACTGCGCTCTGTAATAAACGCACAAGCGTGAAAGGCAATCCCGTTTCCTTGTGCTGTGCTTTATCTTGTAATTCCCCATTTCAAAACACACACACATATCTGATGTAAGAGAAGAAGGATTTAAGAGGTGATATTAAAGAACCCTGCTAGGTTTGGGATCAGGGAAGCAGATTTCTGGGAATATATGGGGCTCTTGGAGTGTAACTTTCAAAGCAGAATATTCTCATGATATCTTTAAATCTCCTTTGTTTTTTCTTGGATTTAAACCACTGCTAAAACCAAATAACCAAAGCATAAGCTTATCTGAGCAAGAAGGGGTGTTGCATATAAGTCTTGTAATCCGCAGATTTCTGGAATAGCAAGACATGCAGAAGTTTATTGTCAGTGATAGTTGATTTCTGTCTTCATTTCCAGAGCATCTGACCCCATGTGAAGCTTTTTATTGTGGAAATGTTGCTTCGCTTGCAACTTACACCTGTAAGTTAATGCATATTTTCCATGGCCATTGTAGTACCAAATAACTTCATACTGCTGAGGGTGGTGGCTGAGATTGCTTCACAAGACTGAACTCATGAAAAAAAAAAAAGAAAAAAAAATTAAGGAATCAATCTTTGAGCAAAAACAGAGACTTATATGTACTGTTTTTTGCCAGATTTTCATCTTGCAAGATGCTGCAAGTCCTCATCTCTTTGATATCACAGGCAGAATGTGGGCTGGGGTGTATTTCTTGAGCTGCAACTCATTGTGTCAGATGAGTCAGGAGCAACTGAGAGTACTGGACCTGTCCCATTAGTGGGATTGCACCATTAGAGGATATTAGAGCATCTGCCTTTCATTTTACTGCAGACTTCTCTTGGCAGTGACCTGAAGAATGAAAAATGAGGAATTCCTGTGCTCAATCAACTGACAAAATATTACATACTTTGTTATATCATTGAGGAACTTTCCACAGATCAGCCACATCCATAATTTTAGTTGTGGGAAAATTCCATGAGTGGCATAATTTTACTTAGATAATCCCTAGAATAAAAGACATCAGTGCCTGTTACTGTCAATGACCACTGGAAGATACAACATGTGTAATTAATAAAGATAATAAATAATTAGAGGGCTATACAGGTAAAGCAGCAGTCACTACAGATATAATACTGATTTCTGACATACTCCTGCCAGAGTATAACTCCAAGGAGGCTTAACAGCCTCAAGTACTTGAGATTGCTTCTTTCTATCTAAACATAAGGATGCTTTCCCTTTTGTACCAAAATGAACATATTTTAAAATTCAACTCCACACAATAGAAAGAAGATAATAGCATAAACTTGCTCCTGCAAGCCCACCAGCCTCTTATATCTGCCAATTACCCCAAGAAATCAGAATATTCTAGAAAAAGAGAGCAAGTAGGGATGGTAATATCATCAAGGTTTTTTTTCAGGGATGGTAGTGCTCTGTATCATCAAAAGTATATGTAAAACCTCATTTAACACCAATCTGCATAGGTGTCAGTGTATTGTCCTGCTTTCACTGGAAATAACAGTGACAATGAACTTTAAAACAATCTTTAAATGATGGCAAAAGAGTTAGTTTGGAAAAGACTTTCCATACAGATAAAATCTATTCACTCTAAAATCCCTGCAAAAAAGGCAAAATAATACTTGACAGGGAAGAAAGACCATATATTTTACAATGTTGCACATTATATTAGTCACTGACATTCTCCTTTTCATAGCTCAGAGACTGATATTTTCAAATATTTGAAAAGCAAATAACAGAAATTCATATGAATCTGATCATGAAGGAATTTCTGTTTAGAGTTATATATGCCTCTTAGAAGGTAAAATATTAATGCTCTTAAACTCTCAGGAATAACAGATGTGGAGAACCTACTGCAATCACAGAGTTTGAATGCAACTTGTACAATGTCCTGTGGTTAGAAATGAGTTTAAACAATGTTATGTCACTCTTTGAAGTAAAGAGAAGATACATTGATAGAAGGTGTGATATCATTCAGCATGGCAGGGAGGAGATGAGCAGGAGGCTGTGAATGTAACTCAAGCTTTTTCAAGGCTTTGTTATAGAAATATTTGGGAAATGGAGCAAGAGTGATAAAACATTACATCCTTTCAGAACACAATAGAGCAGTGGATTTGTGGATGACGGCTCTATTTTCTACAGCACACACAATGACTTATTTTAGTGGGACATAGACAATACACAGTTCAGTGTAATTGCTTTGTAGGCTTTCTAGCTTTCAAAACTTTTACTCACCCATTTTAACTCACTTTGATGATTTTATTTCAGTTTTTTTCCAAATTATGATGATATATTTTAATAATGATATATATTGGTTGAGTAATAGTTCTGCAATCACCTGTGTTTGCTTTGTCTCTTCCAACATCAATATCTTTGGTTTTATGCACTGAAGGTGTTTACTGAAACACTAATTTTTTCCCATTCATGCTAATTTTGTGTATCCAATGTAGCAGACTTGAAAGTGAGCTAACTGATCACCCACAGTAAACAGGCTTCCTTAGTAGGATAATGGGAAATGATGCACAGCCTTGCAAGGGAAACTCATGCTGCAGACTGAGATGCAGTGGAGGTTGTTAGAGCCAGGGGAGTCCCTTTGCAAATGCAGGGACTGGAAGGCTTAAAGTGTTATTCATGAGAGGTGCAGAACAAGGATAAAAACAGCAAGAAGTTAAACAGAGGAATCAGAACAGCAGTACACAAGCAAAGGCTTGCAAATATGTTTGTGCTGTTTCCAGGGACACACAAGTGCAAGTACATTCTCTGTCACTCATAGCTAGTCATTCAGCACCAGACAGGTGACACAGGGCTGTGGTATGAGATTGGCAGCATGTGGCCAGGGTGTGAGGCAGGACACCAACAGGAAGCCCAGGGACCATCCCATTATTTGACATGACTGAACTCCCTGACTGGCCTGGTATAGCTAGCATGAAGTATGCATGTGGTACCTGCCAGGGCTTTGGAGCTCCAGCTATTGCCCTGCAAAGGGAGGGATGGAGGCACAACAGAAGGGGTGGTACATCTTGCTGATACACCTGAGTGTATCTACACAGTATATAGATTTCTCCTCCAAATTGCGAGAAAATATGCAGCCCCACATTCTAAGGTGTGAAGAGAAAATTATGCCTGTTGACTTTGTCAGTTACTTCCACCACCTCAGCTGTTCTAGATTTTCACTTGCATGCAAAATATCTCTTGGGCTGTTTATGGTGTTCATTAAACCAGGAACAAACAACTAATTTCCTTGTCTTTTAAAGACAATTAAATCAATTGTATGGTAACTAACTCTGCCTCTGCTTCTTAATTCACATCAGCCTCTAGCGCCCAAGCTGAGTCCTGCTGAGACATGCATTGCTGCTGTAGGGTTAGTCCAGCTCCTTTCCTAGGAAATGTACTTTTCTGGAGCAGATCCCTCAGAGCAACTGCAGCTGCAATAGCTGTAAGAACATCCAGGGAGTACTGTAAGCACAATGAATATTTACTTCCTACCTTCCTACTGTGCCACTGTTGAATAGATGTAATTCTTTGGCATTCCCAGTTACATACTTCTACAGGCTGAGATGTTGCGTGTATTTAGCTCTTTCTAACATAGAAGCTGGTTTTTTGCTGTTCTTATAATTCTGCTGTACTTAGTGTAAGATGAAGGAAGGAAGATGCCATGATGATGAATAAATGGGCTTCCCTTAAACTTAGTGGCATAAAAACACCTCTAGTTTTTTGTGTTCCACTTCTTTCCTAGCCTTTTTTGTTTTCAAGTTCTTACTGAACCAACATTTTCACTTGCAGTAACCCCAAGGTCTCATGAATTCTCATAGTCAACCCAGAGCTTATAATGTCCCCATGACACTTTGTGTTCAATCTATGTTGAATTAATTTGACACTATATCACTTAATTTCATGAGGTCCTCTTACATCCTTGACAGCCGAACTTTAACTTCTGTCTCTGTATAAATTGTATTAACAAAAGAAAGTATCCATTCTCCTTCCCTTTTGGAAATCATCAGTGACCATACTGATTAGCACTTCCTCCAGAACATATGTCTGTGATACCCCATTTCTTGTTCTGTTCCCTTGTAAAGTCCAATAAGTTATTCTTTATTGCTTGTTTTTCAGTTAGACATTTTTCTTTTCATGATTCTTTTAATTGTATCCCATGGTGGCCTAATTTCCTTAAGAGTGAGGGAATGCTTGTTGGGAACAAGGTGGGCAGCAGTCAGGGAGATCAGCCATCATGAGCTCCTTCAGAGAGTGCCAGCAGATTTGCATTATGGTATTCTTTACTTTTCCCCAGCATACTGTGTTTAGCCATGCTCCCACCCTTCTGGTTTTCAGTTGGGTCTCTACCTCTTACCCAACATGACAGCAAACCTAATGTTCATCATTTCTCTGGATAATACTTGGCATTGTACTAGCCAGTTTTCCTTGCTGTGGTCCTGAGCCAGAGGCTTCCATTGTTCATCCACCTCAAGTTCTAGAGCTCCAGGGTGGATTCCATCTCATCCTGGATTGTCAGTTTTTGTTTTGAGGATCTCTCCTATTACCTCTTCTCCTTTACTTCAGACTGAGATAGATCCTGCAACATAGATCTTTCTGTATCCTCTGGGAATGTCTCCAAGGTCCACCACAGTGAAAACATGCAAAATACTCACCTCTGCTTTCAGCCACGGTGTCATATATTTTAAGCCTTCCTTCTATACCCTCACCATCTTCTGGCTCTAGATGCCCTCTTGAGGTTCCTTGATCCCATTGCAGTTGGACAAGAATTCACAGCTGTTTGCAGAATGCTCCTGTAACATTTCTGGAGAGCATTACATTACTCTCGACTTAGCCTCCATCTACCCTTCAAACAGGAGCATTGGCTTTAACTGCTTCTGAACTTGCTTTTTCCCTCTGCAGGTGGTAAGTTTGGGATGAGTTAAGGGCTATTAGTGAAATATAAAGCCTGAGTTCTGCAAATCATGTGCCTAAATCCCTTTATTTTAAGACTGACATGCATTAAATACTTAAATTCTCTGCAGAGTTTATACCTTTAGCTAACAAGGCTGTGTGCAATGGTTATTTTTTCCTCTGTAATTTTTAATTATAATGTTCCTTCATTGGTTTGCTGTTGGCAATGCCGACCCATGTACAGAGCTTACTGTAGTAAAGCAGTAATGAAACATCTGTGTGTACCTTGGAGCAGACAGGAGGGAGTTTCTCTCCCTTGGTTCCTGCAGCTTTGGCAGTTGTTGCTAGCTTGAGATCTGGAAGAAGCAGTTCTTCAGCAGGACACTAAGGGGCAGCCACAGACCAAAAGAATATTCCTACTTATATACACACAAATAAATAGAACACGCTATTTGCCTCATTTTTCTGTATTAATTTAAGATCAGTAGTGCCCAGAAATACTGAATCAACTTCATCTGGAATGCTTTTTATTTTGCTGTTGCATTTTTACTATTTAGTTTGGCACTGGTGATGAAGAGGGTGTGAGTTTATTTATATCTGCAAACGGGCCCACTTGAGCTCACAGGGAGGGTACAGAAGATGGAAAAATGCAATGAGCTCTGCATCTGGAGCTGTGGTGGCCACCCCACACAGCATGCACATGCAAGCACATGCACCAATGTGTATTTGCATGGGCCAGGAGCCCTCACTGCTCAGAGATGCTCCTTGGAAACAGAGAGCTCATCACACAAGGGAGTCCCACTCCCAAAGTAGCAGCTGCTGTATGAGTACTTGGAAGCCAGGAAGGAGGAACTGAGGCAGGAATAACTCAATAACCCACCTAGGACCATGGAAAATCTGTGTAAGATTTTGTTACCACGACATCTTGGAGGTGCCCTGTTCACTATCCTGGGACACAGGACGACCTCCTGCAAGCAGAGATCCCAGTAATTATGAAACATAACCTGAACCTAGCTGCAAAAACCTTGTGGAAGGAACTGGACACTGGAGTGAATTAGGATCAAGACTGCTGCATGTTGATAAATTTGAATTCAGGAAAAACATGAGTCAGTCAGAGCCACTGTATCTCCAAGGGATGGGTTTGCCCTACTGATCAGCAGATGTAATGCAAGGGGAATAAGTGTCCTGGCTTTGTTCAGGTGGGGATGCATTGCCAAGTACTAGCTGTAATGTGAGCTGCCACAGCAAGCTGGCACTGGTGTATGGTCTCTGGTTACCAGGCTGCTCTGTAACAGGACCCTCTGCCACTACCTGGGGCACAGCTGGCTCAGACTCTCTGTCTACACCGAGTTATTTTACACTAGTTTGGCAACCTTCCTGGGCATAGATAGACAACATGAAATTAATTCATTTCTCATCTGATACACAGCTGGATAGATCCATCTGCTTCACAGGAATAAGAGAAAGAACTGTAGCCAGAAATACTTCTGAACTCCAGTTTAGGGTTAATGAAAGTTTTCTATACTATTTTTCAGATAACAGTACATTCATATACAATAGATGTTGCCTTCACAGGCTAGTTATGGACTGTTGCTCACAGAAGTAGGAAATGGTGAGCAATTTTCTACAAGGAGAAGAAGAAAGCAGTAAATGGTAACTGAAGGCAGTACCCTAAACACAGATGATGCTCCGATTTCTGTCCTAAGTGGGTATCACAAGAGAAATTACCACTATGGGAACAAGCAAGGTTCAATGACATGGACAATTCAGTGAAAAAGTCACTTAAGTAATTGGAAAAGAGGTGTGTAAAAAGGACTATCAAAACAGGACTCCACAGAGAATGCAAGGACACATTTCAGTTGGGCAGCCCTTGAAGTGTAACTCATTAAAAAATATACCTAGAGATTAAACCACCAAATCTAGGTGGTAAAAGCTACTAGCAAGATGTTTAACTGCTCTTTGCTATTCTGCTGCCTATGGGATCACAGCAGTTAAAACACCTTTGAAGATGTGAGCCAAAACCTGCAAGGGAGGGAGACACTTCTTACATGAATGAATAGATAAATCAGCCCCCCAGGTACGGAAACAAACCACCAATGAAAATGCTAGCAATCTTAAAATGAGAAAATGCTCATTATAGTTTAACAAGAACTTCTGACTCGAATATAAATCTCATAATCTCCTTAATCTATTTAATATATTCTAGTCTAATCCAGGCTCTAACCCAATACAAGACTTTTATTGTATAGCATAAATGTCCTTATGAGCCTTGAAATTTTGCTTCCAATCTCACCTTTTCCCACTTTGAGGCTACAACACTATTTCAAAATATGTGCATACCAATAGCTGTGTGAGTTTGGGAAAAATAAATAATGACAGGATGTGGGTGGGAGGCTGACTTGCCTTTCCCAGTGCAATAATTACTTTTGAGAAAATGTTCCCCATATGCATTCTGGCAAATGTTGAGAGCCAGATGCCCTAAGTACAAGTTCTCACACTTAAGCTGAGTTGTATTTTACTATGGCTTAGAGTGGCACTTTATAAACTGCTCTGGTTAAAGGCAGCCTGTGTCATGTTGTCTCAAGAAGAGATTAAGGCAAAATCCTGGTGAATAAGTCAAAGTGCCTTCCCAGCTGTGGAGGAAGATTGCTGACCTGTTCCAAAGACTGACTACTTTCAAACAAGTCAGAACTATGCTCATTTTTTTGAGGAGCAAAGACCAGTGATAAGATTTTCTGCCTATGGTCTGACTGCCCCTTTTCCAAGTAAGAGGGGAGGAACAGTATCATAGAGTCTCCCAGCTGGGTGCATGTTTCCATTAACCTAACTGAAATAAAAGGAAACAGTCTTGCATACTGGGTTCTTTCTCAGATTTACAGGGCAAGGAACAACTTACCCTTTCTTTCAAGAGCCTCCAGTGAAATCACAGAATCACAGAAAGCTTTGGTTTGAAAGGCAGCTTAAGGATCACCTGGCTCCAACTCATCTGCAGTGGCCAGGGACACCTTTAATTAGACCGGGTTTCTCAGAGTTCCATCCAGCCTGGCCTTGAACACTTCCAGGGATAGGGCATCCACACCTTCTCTGGGCAACCTGTGCCAGCACCTTACCACCCTCTCAGAAAAGAATGTCTTCCTTATATCAAATGTAGACCAACCCTCTGTCAGTTTGCAGCCACTACCCCTTATCCTGTCACTATATGTGGTTCAATCAGCCCCTTTCCAGCCAACTGATCAGTTCCCTTTAGGTACTGGGATGCCACAATTGGATCACCCTTGAGCTTTCTCTTTTCCAGGCTGAACAACCTCAAGTCTCTCAACTTGTCCTCACAGGAGAGATACTCCATCCCTCTGATCACCTTCAGAAGTCACAGTGACTGACTTACTGTATAAGCCAAGTCAGCCTAAGTCTATCACTTGAGAATAGATGTCAGAATTCAGCCTTAAAGACTATTTCTGCCAGGCCGGGTGAAAACTCTGCCTCATCCCCTCCTGACATCACTTTCACAGTGCACTCTTTAATGTTGAAATGCTCATTGGAAAAGTATATAAGGGTCAAGGACATAACATGAAAGGGACAGCAACACATGGAAATAGATTGGGTGAGTCAGGGGATAGACTGCTTCCAAATTTATTTTTGAGTTTGAGTGAGGAATCAAGACTATTTTTAAGTATTTGTAGTAGTGGTAGGTGGAGTAAAAAGGGCCAGTGCTCACAACAGTACCTTGGGATACTTAAACCGGATATTAGAGCAGTCATCCTCTCCAGGGAGATAGTTACAGCTGCAACACCTGAGCAGGTTACCCAAGAACTTGTGAAATCTTCATTCTTGGAGGTTTTTAATATTTACCTAAAGAAGACTGTCTGTCTAATCTGATGCTGGAGATCATCCAACTTTGAGCAGGCAGTGGGGCTAAGCATCTCCAGAGGTTCTTTCCCACCAATAGTGCTGTGATATGGCAAGCTCTGATGGACAAAATCTGGGCATGAATGAGGAAGGCACCATCCTTCACCGTGTCTACAGGCATTGTCTACATTCATTGCCACATGTCTACATTCTCTGTCACCCATGCCTGGTGCTGCTCCTGTGCCTAACCTGCTGAAAACCAGAGTGCATGGGAGGATGGTCTTGGCCTGATACTAAACTGCTTTGCAGTCTCTGCTGGCTTTAGCTATCTTCTGTGCCAACTAGTTATCGTATTAAATCAGTGCTGGGTTGTGCTGGAGTGTTGGATGAGGATGTACATAACAGTTGATAGATAATCGTGAATTTTGAGTAGACACTGCTGGGACTTGCCTTCATGGAAGTTATGAGACATCTGCTGTCACTGGAGCCACTGGCAGGATTTCCAGGATAGCCAGGGAGGAAAGGACTGGACACAGCAAACTGCGTGGACCCCTTGACAAACAAACTCAGGGCAGCTGTTCCCTGTGTATGTCACCCACTAGTGTGGAAAAGAAGGTTCCCTGCACAATTAGCTGGAGTGAAAGTAGCTGTAGAAAGAGTCTGCACATATTGTATCACTGTATAAATTATTGAGCTGATGTTCTGGAGATAGTAGAGAAAACCCTTCTTTCTTCTGTCCTGAGGATGGCAGCTCTGAAAGTTTATACCTGCTCCTTGGAAGCTGTACCTCCTGTAGACTCTGCTTAGATAATTAATTTGCAATATTCATTAGCAGAGGATCAGTGTAATAATACATAGACAAACAAAAGGATTTAATGCTTATATATTGAGTCAGCTCTGGGATATTTTTTCTGGTTGTGGGTGAAGCTGCTGTTGAATAAATGGCAAAAACCCAAATAAACCCAACAACAAAAAACAACCAAGTATTTTGATGTTTATCCAAATAATATTTCTGAGCAATAGTTATAATCATTAATGAATCACAGGCAAGACAGAACCCTGTGGCTGTAGTTACATAAGGGGCTCTGTGATTTTTCTTTTCATCTTCAGGCACAGAGGATTCCCAGAACTGAGTGGGAGAGATGTGCTGTGCCTGATATCACTCATGTTCTTCTCTCATATGCTCTATATGATCCAGGTAGATCCCAGTGCCTACAGGAGCACAGGGACGACAACTGCACAAAATCAGGCACCCATGAGCTTTCCCCAAACAGAGGAGAGGCATGGAGAGCAGCTCTCCTCCTCGCTCTCGTCTGACTCCAGGAGTGATGTTCCTTTTGTTCCTTTTATAGTAATTCCCTGAGCAGTGGCTTCCCCTTCCCTGCTGAGCACTCCTGGCCACAGGGATGGCAGCTGGAGGTGTGTGTCCTGCACGCCTTGCAGGGATCTCTAGCCAGAAGGGCCTGCCTGTTCTGGAAGTTACACTTTACACATGGTCACTTCCCTTATCACTGGGATCCAGTATTTTTATACTTCTTCCCTCCCTTTTTCCCCAGAGGCCCACACAAGGCTCCCAGGCTGTGGAGGCTTGTCACAACAGCCCAGGCCAAAGAAACATGTCTGCAGGCACAGGAGGCAGGCAGGGGTGTGGGCTGAGATACATGGTAGTAGTCAAAATTAGGAGTTCTCAGAGGGTTTCAGAGCTAAAAACCATGCCCACCTTGTTGTCTTTCCCTCTGGCTGGAATGGAACAAAGGAACTGCAGCTCCATGCCTTGTTCATCTTCACAGTTGTGCTCACTGGACATGTGTGTATGCAGCAGGTACAAGGCTTTATTTAGGGAAACTAAACCCTCAAGCAAACACACAAGCAGTTTTCTGTTTCATGTGTCTGTAATGGAAACTCTAGTTATGTGTTATTTTGGGTGGTAAGTAGGCCCTACTACAGTGGAGCTGCTGTTTCCTGCATCCCTCAGCCACCATTCCCAGCGTCAAGCAGCTCCTGGGGCTGGGGCAGAGGTCACTTATTGCCCTTCTGAGGCAATGTAATTTACCCAGAAAGAGATGCTGGACTGCAGTTTTTGTGCAGGACTGTAAAAATGAAGCCAGGACTGTTGTTTAGTGTACACTGTAATTGCAGGTACACCTTCACTGAAGCTGGTTCCTTGATTTCATTCTGAGGACACATTTACCGCAGCAAGAATTTCATTCAGCAAGAGATAATGTTTTAGGTGTATGGAGATATCTGACAATTAAAGTAGATGTCTCAAAGGATATGTGGCAAACTGACCTACAAGACTACCCCTAGGTACCCAGGTACCTTTGAACTCTGTCTGCCAGCACTGAGGCAGATTGTAGAAATGCTGAAAGACAGATTAGAAAGTGCTCTTTTTAAAATAGTGAAAAGTTGTTTTAGATCAACTTGGTGATGTTAGCATTTTGTTATTTTGACCATCAAGGCCCTGAATGGGCATCTTTGTAAAAACTCAAATTATAAAAAGGATAAAAAATGTGTTCCAAATGTAGCCTCTACTCTGCCTGGTGAATATTTTAGTGACCCAATTACAGCAAGAGGCTTTTATTGAACAGAGTAGGCAAATGCAGAGGGAAACAGAAGACCCATCATCCCCGTGACAATTATCTGTCTCTATTTGTGTAATCCACCCTCTCAGCCTGATAAACAAGAGCCTGTGCATGGGTTTTGAAAGGAAGGTGACCATCACCTTCTGCGATCTCGGTATTTTCTTGCTAGCTACCTCCACTAGCCTGTAAAGCAGGTAAGTCTTAACCTCTGCATGATTATATTGTTCAGGGCTCCAATCCTACCCTGAAGTGCATTCTGACTTTTTAATCTTTCTCTGGGGCTTATTCAACATAATGTTTCACTTACACTTGATTTCTGCTTTCGGTTACATTTTGAGTCCACCGCTTTGCAAGCAATTGCATTTCCATCTGTTGTTTTGATGCTGCTTCCCTGTGTACCTTCTTACTGTATGCTCAAACAAACCTTGGGGGTGACCAGCTCACACCTATTACTTCAGGCAATTTATAGGAAAAAGGCTCAGCCCGAGCAAACATGACTGAATAAACTGACAGATTATATTTACCCTTATTACAGGTCGTGTTCCTCTGACCGCCTTTAAACTGGTGTGGAGCTTTCTGTATAAATGCACTTTCACTTTCGCAGGTGAAAATTGTTGAAGACAATTTTTTGAGAAAATTTTTAAATTAGCAGGTAGGAAGGTGTGCCTTCATTCTTCCTGTGTTTTCAGGTAAGGGTTCAAAAGTTTTCCTTTTACAGCAGCTTTATAAAGTGGATACACAGTAGATAATTTTCTTAAATAAAAAAATCTTTCTTTCCATTTACCTCCTAGAAGCAATTGCTTATGAGTGCAGGACAATGGGGTTTTTTGTTATAATCCCTCCTTGCTCACACACAGCTAACAGGATGGATCAACTGAAAGACTAACTTTTCAGTACTACTAAAAATCTCTGTCTTCTCCTGGCCCTCCTTCCCTTCCCAGAGACTGGCCTTTGGTTTGACTCAATGTCAGTGACAGTACCTTTGCCTCACAGCTCTCCTGCTCACTGCTATGACCACTCCACTGGAAGATGCAATGGACACCTTGATCAGGATTTTCTATCACTACTCTGGCAAAGAAGGAGACAGAAACAAGCTCAGTAAAGGAGAACTCAAGGAGCTTCTCACCAGTGAGCTCACTGACTTCCTTTCAGTAAGATGCAGCTTGTGAACCTCCTGAATGACTGTATCATGGGTGGGTTAAGCAGCTATCCAAGTGCTTGGATAGGAATAGCACCTCCTTGTGCAAGGCCCATCATGTGACAGTCTCTCAGAAAGAGTCCTTTGTGGAGCTGTACAGAAGAATATGATGCCAAATATCCCGGTTTGCAAGCTCCATAGTGCTTTTGAGCAGGAGAGATAGGCCAGCCTAGAAGTAGTAGCAAGAAAATTACTAAATAAAGGTTGGTTGGTTGGTTGGTTGGTTGGTTGGTTGGTTGGTTGGTTGGTTTGTTTTTGATAATAGGGCATAGATAAGCCATTGAAGAATTGAATGCAGCAACCACTCTAATGAGACAGGAAAGTAGCTTGTGCACATGGCCACACAGTACTGCTGCTTGTGTGCCCTGCACAGAGGTACTAAGAAAATCCTTTCAGGGATAAACTGCTGATTTGAGTATCTCTTTGCATGTTTGTTATGTTCTACAGTACACAGCATGGATGCTGTTATGGAATCATAAGCTTTAAAAAATAATGGTTTTGTGTATCCTCTTAATTGTAAAAATTATTTAGACCCTATGATCACCAACAGTATTTTCTTACATTGTATCTATTTCCTTGAATTGGATTTTCTTTTCATCTTGACTATTGATTTATTATTATGAGATTCACTGTTCTTGTACCCACTGAATAGGATGGTTGTTTGCCAGACAGAGGTCTTCTGAGTATGATGAATAGATATATAATATGACCATATAAGAGTATTCTGTTGTAAATCTAAGTACTGTTTGTTGAGGGATGATGCAGAGAAATGCACTTTACAGATCAATCTTGATAAAAGGGATCCAGTTCAGTATCTCCTAAAATCTGTTTGATTCATTTCAATGCCTAATTAGTACCTGTATCCTTATAAGGGCTGCACTGCATTTAGTTTCTGATGATGTAGTGACTAGAGATGCATTACTGTTCAAGTGCATATTTGATGCAGCCTTTTATTTAATAACATCAACATTGTAACATAGCAGTGGTGCCAGGCATGTCAGAATTACACATTCAAGATCTGTACAGCTAAGTCACTTTTCTTTCTCTCTAGGGCCAAAAGGACCCCCTCCTGGTTGATAAAATTATGAATGACCTGGACTCCAATAAGGACAATGAAGTGGATTTTAATGAATTTGTCATTCTGGTTGCTGCTTTGACTGTGGCATGTAATGATTTCTTTGAAGAACAGCTAAAGAAAGAGGACTTTTAAAAATATTTGATGTAATCAGTCTTCAGGCCACAAAAGCAAGCAAAGCATGCCTGGTTAGGTAGCCCTTATTGGTGTTTAGTGAATGCAAACCATCATTCCTCCAACTGTTACTGCTCTAAGACATTTATGGAGCTAATCAGCAGCTGGTGCAAGCTGGACCACTGCCAGCTTACACTACTTGAGATGTGATTTTAATATTTCCAGTCTTTGAACTCCATTCATCTGTAACATGCCTTCATCAGTTGCCCAGGTCAAGGACTTGGGGTGACAGATCATTTGGTATGAGTTGAGACCTCTATTTCTTCAATGCCAGTGAAAAGAAAAAGGCATGGGAATATTACTTATATACTTTCTGAATGGAAAAACTTTGGAATGAGACATAATACTTTTGCAATTTAGTTTTCAGTCATTTTATAATAATCTTATTTTGTAGCTCAAGATTCTTTTTTATTTTCAGATTCTTTTAGCTCAGCTCTGCTTATTCTAAAGCATTTTTTAGCTGCTGCTCCCCACACTCATATTTCAGATGTGGTCACAGCTGTCTTGCTGATGGAGCATACAATACTGCTTGCCATTGTCACCGGTTCATTTCCTCCATGTCCCCAGCTTCAATTTTGTTCTGTTGGCATTGCTGTATCCCAGTAGTCAACCTCTTCACTTGGCATGAATTTATTCGTATCATAAATTATTCAAATACATACACAATTTAGTCTATGCAAATTGCTTGGAGATATGATGTAAGGACTGAGTCTTTGGGGGAAATGTGTAAATGCCTTCTCTTTTCACTACTCTGGAATGGTTAAAAGAAGGACCACTTGTGGAGGATTCAATGATGGAATTCCAGGGTACAACTTTGTAATGTGAGTCATCTTATGGAGAAACGATTATTTCATCTTACACTGATCCTCACCCTGCATGGAAGTGGGGGTTCCCTGGACCCCAAGGCCAGGCAAAGAGAGAGAGCAGGCAAACCCCTTCCACTGTTAGTTTGCTCTTGGGTTGAGTTAAGAGTATTTACACACTCCTGTTTGAATTAAGCATACTTCTGAAGCCCTGCTAGTCCTTTGTGGCTTTTTTCCATGCGTGGAGAGCTCTCTTATTTCCTTGTTATTTTGTTGGTAACTTCAAACTATAATAAAGGGCATCTAAATTAAATGAAGATTTTCTGTTTGTGTAAGAGGTTATTAAAAAAACCTTCCCCAATGAAGATGTGCCCTGCTAAGCAATATTTGAGGAATGTAGTTCACTTGTCTCTCCTTCCTAGGCCTCCAAACTTAATTTAGCAAAGTGTGCATTTGTATAAAATTATATATCCTTAAGAATCTGTAATTTATTATAAGCAGGGGATTCTACAGGGTGTAATAAATGCAACAAGGGGCAAACATCATCCTAAGAAAGGGGCCACCACCAAATGGTGTTATCCCAGAAGAAAAGCAAACTTTGCAAGGGTGACAGAGCCACAGCATGGTTTAACCCTTCAGCAACAAAGTTATATGGGATTCACAAAATACCTTCCAGACCAGCACAACAGAAAGTACAAAAGTGAAACTGGCAAAAACCAGACAACTTTTTGTCTCCTTTGATGTCATGAGCTTCAATATCATTGCAAATGTTGGACCAGGATGGCAAAAGTAAAACATAAGATCATTTTTGTGGTTTCTCATGAATCTAAGCCTTTCCCTGTCCTCCAAGGGAAAGGGAGAGAAGAGCAGTCTCAAGCTTCAACTCCAAGCTAAAAGGAGTAAGGTTATCCCAATAAAAACCAGTTCCTTTAAAATTTTTGAACAAGAAGCTTTCTGGAAAGAACCTCCAGAAAGTTCATAAACCCTCTGCCTGTCCCTGATGAGCCCTTGTACATGTAGCAGCCCATGTGCACAGCAGAATTATGCTAGGCCACAGCTGGCAGCAGCAATGTGCTCTGGAGTCAGGCAGCAAGAGTGGCTGCTGTGATGGAGAGGGCCAGTGGAGCCATCTCATCAGCTGAATTTAGTAGGGATTGTGTGCATCCTAACTGCCCAGTGGAAGGGGCTTACTTGCAGATGAGCTGTGGGTGAATCAGAGGAGAATGACTCAATGATTTTTTTTTCCAACAAAGTTTTATAAAACTTCATAAATCACTGTTCTTGGCTTGTCTTTTTAGGTGTTTCTAGTTGCTGTTTTAACTGCAAGGACAAGTGTTAAACTCTGTCTGCTCTGCCAAAAGAAACCTTTTTGTACAAAGACTATAAACCAAGCAGATCAGCAAGAAAATGCACAAAACACATTCAAAAGTCAAACCCACAAAGCCTTCACACAGTATGAGTCCCTGGGGTAAGACTAGCCATCCTATTCTTGCCCTATGAGCTGACCCACTACACCAGTGGCTCTCACTCCTTTCCTGCAGGAGCCAACTAATGTTCCATCAGTAGATATTGCTTCTAAGAAAGATATATGAAGATCACCTGCAAGTTTTGAATTGCCTCTGAGCCAGAAAAAACTGTGAGCAGTCCTCTGTTCTGTAAGCTCTCCCCAGGAAGGAAAATGGCATTGAAAACACTTACATTGGCTATGCAAGATGGTGCATACAAGGCCAGCCTCACTATGAATACAATGTCCTGCAGATATGAACATTTGGGATTTTCCTTCTCTCCTTCAAATCTGAAGGCAGGATTTTTTCCTCATTGGTTACGGACATTTTCCTGCTGACTTCAAGTCTTTCTGGAGTTCATGAATCTGGGAGGCACTTTGAAGTTTTGCATGCAGATTAAGCTTGCTGCGTGGCTTTCTCCAAAGAGCCTCAGCTTTCGGAATGATGTCTAATTACAGGCATTTTTTCCATTTGTTTTATCAGGCTGACTGAAAAATCTATAGAAAATTGAACACCAAAACATGACCTAATATTTTCAAGTTACATCAAAGACCAATAAAAATACAACAACACCAGACAAGGTCTATTCTATATATTGTGGAATTGCTTTGCTTGACATCTAAAGAACAGATTTACAGAAGATAAATTCCATTATCTTGAAAGCCTCAGCCTCTGCCATTTGCTTTTATTTCAGTTCAAAAGAGACTTGAAGTGCCAGTGCAACTGGCAACACAAAGCTTATGCATTACCTGCTTGCAAATTTAAAACCTCTTCAGATTCATTATCCAACTACCAATCCCAAACAACTGTGTATGACACCCCCATGAAGACAAGGAGTGTGTAATGGAGCTGTCACTCCAAGCTGTGACTTACCAGCTAGGTCCAGTAGGAAGACTCCACCTTTCCCACTCTGCAATGGAAGGTGTGGAAGTGCAATGGGATAGTAGTCCCAGGCAGTGTGGAAGGTGTCGAGTGCAATGGGATAACAATCTTCCACAACACTGTTTTCTCCCTGCAAAGATAAGAGACAAAGTATCCTGGTGTTGTGGGAAGGGAAAGAGAAGTGACCCCAGGATACCCCAGCAGAACAGGTAGCCAGTAATGTCATTAATTGCCATCCATCAATTGTAGCAGTGCAGGTCCACCCCAGGTCCCTCAGCCACTCAAGGCAGACCCCTTTTCCAGTCTCCATACTACAGCATAAAGCAGGGCAGGGTCAGGAGAAGAACTGTCAGGGAGTGCTCAGGGTCCGTCATAGCAGCACAGCAGCACACATAAAAGATCCAGCTCCTCTCTGATCACAGCCTTGAAAAGGCTGAGTAAAAGGTCACACACAAAACTTGCATCTGAAATCAGATTAATCTATATAAAGATTTTTAATTGTCAGGAAAATTTAGATTTACATTAAGATTTAGACTGTGATGTGACATTATGTGAATGTCTAATAAGGACTTTGATTGACAGGCCATCAATTATTGCATGTGTCTTCAGGGATAATTAAGTCTGTTGAATAGCACTGTATTATTTGAAGAAAAAAGGGGTCACATTTTCAATTTTATCTTTCTTCTGCCACATGATATAGCATGAGAGAGAATGTTTAATTTATTATCTCGAAATCCATTTTCAAAATTAGTTCTGTCCACATCCTTTCTGCTGAGGTGGACGATGGTGGGCTATAGGTCCTGTGCAGCCATCAAAGAGAGCACATGAATGAACTTCAGCAGAAATATTTAAAAAAAAAAAGAAACACCAAAAAACTTGTAATTTTTAAATACCAACCCTCAGCCACCTGCTATCGGTTGTGTATAAGGGGCAACTCCCAAGGAAGAGAACTGCAGCTGCATCCACTTATTTTGCCCTTGCAAGCAGATTCTCAGCTGATATAAAATGACAGAGCCTATTGCACTCAGTGGCATAATTTTGCAGCAGCTGAGAACATGTGCTTGAGACTCTAAATTAGCCTTCAATGGAAAGTTGTGTTTCTGTGAGCTGGTTGGCTAAATAAGGACATGTCTGTAAAACTGCAAATATTGCAACAAGACAGCAAAGAGGAAGAGGGAAGAAGTAGTTGCTCAGAGCCCAGGTCTTTGGGGGAAAATCAGTGAAAAATGTTACTGTTGTACATTTGCTTTAAATTCTAAGCTGCCCTCTCAGGTCCTGTTTGACTGCATGGGGTGCAGAGCAATCATCATAGTATAGCTTTCAAATGTCTGTCGGTGGGCTCTGCTTTAAAACTCCATGTATTTATTTGATTTTACATTCCCAGTAGTTCCATGAATTCAGAAAAGCACTACAGAATAAAGCTATGGCAGGAAAAAGGTCTGTGTGTAGAACAAGTTATAAAAGGGAGCACTACTTAATATTGTTTTTTTTGGAGTTGAAAAATGACAAGAAGTAGAGAATGCTGCAGAAAGTGTAAATTCCTCAGCTCTGGCTGGGGACATCAAGTGGCAGTAGCAAACAGATCCCTGTGGCTGAGTGATATGTGTGAATGAGACACAGGGCTGGAGAGTTCCATCCCGTTGAACTATTGATGCCTTCAGGAGATGACAACAAAACTGTTTTTGCACTTGCGCTAATGACATAATTCTGCAGTTTTAGGAAAAAAACTCTCTCTCAGGGAGGGGTTTTTTTGGTGCCCTAGGACTAGTATTGCAAGAAGGAGAATAAGGTATGTTCAAAATGAAAAAGCCCACTACTGCAGTTCAGCTAAAGATGCTCTGTGACATTACTAGCAAAGGTGAAGCTGCCTTTAGCTTCAAGAGGTGCAGAAATGCTGACCAGGTGACCCAAGGTCCTCCTATATGTGTGATTTTTACACTAACACAAGATATTCCTGTACTTTCACCTAAAAGTGTTTGTAGCTTAACTGATCAAATTGGCACTGCAGGCTGCATAGCACTGGGTTATGACTGGAATCACATACATGAAAAACAAAGGACTTCACAGAGTGAGCAGCTGAAAGAATAAACATACCATTATGTTGAGTATGCTGACACCTCTTATCTGACTCAGACTGACTGCCTGAGTTGTGTAACAGTTCACAGTGTTTCTGAAGTTGAGTCCATTACTGTGATGTCTAATACTGCCAGAATTATGTTGAATTTTTTTTTTTTCTGGATGAGAATTATTCTCCTCAGGTAGTCACTACAGCTAAGAAATACTTGTCCCTCTTGGACAAAAAACCCCAAAACATCTTTAAAATATCACTTATGAAAGTGGTGCATTGTCAAAGTTAAAGCTTGTACTTCAGAGATCAAACAAATTTTGGAACATGGTATGTGGAAATACAGGGATTTCTCAACACGTCTGAGATTATATTCTATATAATAAACTGGTTTAGCTTTTAAAACAAAGTGACAAATGTTCTAGGAGCCCCAAACTGAACAGAAAATTTGAGAGAGAAGGAACAGGGGCTGTTGCTTTGGGAAGGGTCACTGGGAGAAAGTTGCAGCTGTGGGAAAGGAAATCTAGAACGGGATGTGACCTGGGCCATGAGGGTTACACTTCCAAACTGTCTAGATGCAATTAATGTGCCATGTTTTGGAAAGGAGACTGTTCTTCTGCAAGGGCACTGGTACTGATCAGAGTAGCTGCTTGTCTTAGGTGGCAATACAGGATGTAACCAGAAGGATATATTCCATCACCATTTGTTAAAACCAGGTGGGGCAATCATCTTTATCTTTTCCACAACCTATCCTTCCTCCAAGAAGATATTATCTGCTCTTAATGGGCCATTAGGTCCCACTGTATGACTGATAAAATGACATCATCCCATTGGGAGATGCTCCAGTCAGGGGGAGGAACCAAGCCTTTCCTACCTAGATAAAAACAGATTTTGAACACCAAGGCAGCGTTTTCCACTGGATTCCAGAGGAAAACCAAACCTTTCCACATCATCCCTGGACCTTCTACAGGAGCACTGCTTCAACTGAACCACATCTGCCACTGTAGGGGCACTATAGCCATCATTTAATGGGACTGCTACCAACACCCTGACTGACAGTGTATCAGGTTGTATTCTGACTCTGTCAGTGTTTTAGGATTGCTCTTTGTAACATTCTATTTCTATTTTAATTTTCCTAGTAAAGAACTATTATTCCTATTCCTATATCTTTGCCTGAGAGCCCCTTAATTTCAAAATTACAGTAATTTGGAGGGAGGGGGTTTACATTCTCCAATTCAAAGAGAGGCTCCTGCCTTTCTTAGCATACATGTATCCTTCAAACCAGGGCACTGCTGCAGCTGGCAAAGGCAAATATGGTGGGGTGGAAGAGGTTGCCTGGGATCCATGCTGACACCTGTGTGCAGCTCTGAGGTTGAGGCCTTCCTGCAGCATCCTTGAGGGCAGAGATTCTGCTTAGGGGATCGACAGAGGAACAAAGTCCATTCTAAAATTAAACAGCTCAACAAACATCAAGCACCTTTCCTAACACCAGGGCATTGGCATGTGCTTTTTCCAGTCACCCATTCTCATATCTCTTTTTCCCTTCCTATGAAAAAACTTTTCTCCTGCTTCTTGGCCCTGACTGCTTTGTGTAGATGGTGGTTGACTCACAGGCAGAGCTGGTTGTGATAACTGCCCTCAGGGTACTCTCTGTGTCTGAATATAATGTTTGCTTGATTATTTGTAACCCGCTAAACTGCAAGTTTGAAATCTTTGCTTTTAGCCAATGCCATAAATAGAGTTAATGCAACACTTATCATCAAGCCTGCATGATGCTGATAGGCTTTCAGTTCATAAATCACATCATTTGTCATCCCTCTAAGCCACTTAATGTGACAAATCACACCATCTCTTGTGTCAAACTGCCCAGAGTTAACAAGCTACTCTTACTTCACCTTATGGAAAGTTCAGCTCTATTTAAAGCCAATTTAGACACTCTGAGAGAAATAATAGAAGTGGTGTTACAGAGAGATGTGTGGTGAGGATTGGAAGAGGCTTATCATGCCCAGCACAAAGCTGAGGCAGACAGGTAGCAACAGAAATCAGTGATGGAGATGCTGAATGATTACAGAGGAAAGAGTTTTGGGCTCAGATTGGATCATGAGCTGTTGGGATATCGGCCTGATATTGAAACAAACACAAGAGTAAAGGATTGAAGCACAAAATGTGATCTCAAATTTTGTTTCTGCTGCTGGAAATGATCTTCTTCAGCTGTCTTTGCAACTCTGATTGGGTTCTTGCCAAAAGGACATATTTTCAAACCATTGACAGGGCCAATTTACTTATTTTTGCCATGCTGAATTCTACCTTTCCTATTGTATGTCCATGGTCCAGGTGCTTAAAGCAAGCCAGGAGCCAGGAACAGGAGCTTCTGACATGTTTGTCTTTATCTGAAACAGAGTCTGAAATGAAGTCTTGTGCATTTCAAGGACATGGTTACCTAATGGCATTCAGGAGTGTGATTTGATGTCCCTTGTTTCTTCTTACTCTTGTTTTCTTTTTCCTCTACAGTACTTTTGTTTTCTTTTCTGTATTGTTATTTCAAAGCAGTGACTGATTGTGAATTAGGAAAGATGGGACAAAAAATTTAGCCTTCACTGTAGCATTTGTGACTCTATAGAGACACTAGATTTCTTTCTCACCTTAATCTGGGCTAACTCATCCCATTGTTTAGAAACAATACACTGAAGGATTCACAAACAGTTGAACATGTATAATAAACTAGAAGTGATGTCTAGCAATATCCTGCTCTTCAAAGACATTGATACTTGTATGAGATCTTCAGCCACATGATGAAAAGACAGGAATGACTGTGTCTCCCAGACACTGTGAAGGAAATTAAAACCCCTGAATGAATTCTCAGTTGGAGTGAGAAAGAGCATAAGGGAAATAAATGTAGCTCAGCATAATGTTTAGCAGCTGACACGATATGCAGTTTAAAGTCCTATCAGATGTCACACTGTGCCTGACCCCACCTGGCATCTCTTCAGCCACCACTGAGCAGTAGTGAGAAATCAGCATGAACAGCTGAAGACAGAGTGCCTGAGGCAGGACTGCTCCTCTTCACTGGAGCAGCTGTGCTCCAGTCTCACTGCTGCTCCTCTCAGTTCAGGAGATCACCAGTCACAGACAAGCAGAGGAGCCCCAGTGAGGCATCAGCAGCCAGGCTGATCCCTGTGGTGTGGAGCTTGCTTGGGATTGTGTCTGTACAGGAAATTTTAATTCACGTTTAAGATCTTAATGCTAGAAGGAAGTGTGGTCTGCTTGATTTGCTTGAGCAAGAAGTCAGGCTGCAGCTGAGGCATAAGAAAAGTGTATTAATGATCTGGGTACACATGGGAGAGCAGAAAGGGCTCATAACACCTGTCTCCTCTGTGCTACAGGGAGGGATCCCTAAGGATTGTCTGTAACTCAAGCACTCCTTGCTAAGAAATTTCACTACTGAGCACTTCATGTGTATTCTGATGTCCAAAAATAAAAAAAGGTAAAAGAAGTAGTAAAACAACTACTTTTACTGTTTAGGAGAAGAAGCTGCATTTACCATCTGTATTATAGGACAGAGAATGATTTGATCACTGTAGGGGAGGGTAAATGGAGTTGGTTTCACTACTGTCTTTACTCAGCTTTGTTTTTTTCCACTTCTTACTATAGCTGGGATTCCTTCTTTTCTATAATAGCTGACAAGACACCCACAAGCTCTCAGCATGAGTGGGAAAGGCAGGTCCTCCAAAGCGCATTCTTGAAAAGCCCACCCATGAGCACTGCTTTTACAGCCCAAGCTCTGCAAAGGCTGGGGTGCCCAGATAACACCATCCTGAGCTGCAGCAGGGCAGAGTGAGGGAGCCTGCACTCAGCCCAGACCTCCCCAGCACCATGGCTTTCCACCATTTCTGCCAGGGAAAGGGGCTGCTCCCAGGGTAACTTACAGTTGTTAGCAGATCAAGGTGCCAATCAACTGGATTACTTAGCCTGTGACAGAGTGCCACTGGGAATGCATTTTACTGTGTTAAACAATTTGATACTAACAAAAAAATTTGTCCTTCAGTGTGCTACCATGACTCAACTCCATGAAAGAAAAATGACACTCTCCTCATCAACCAAGGGTTTGTGTCACATTGAAGGTGCTTTTCCCTTCTGAAATGCTGCAGGGGTGTTTTGAACCCAGTTCAAAGTGACTTTTCTTTGCTTCATTAGTCACATTCTCATCTGAAAATCTCAGTTTTTGCAAGTGACTCTCAACAAAATCACTGCAGTCAACAGCAGTCAAAGGGAGGGTAGAGGGGAAGGGGACCTGTGATACACTGAGGAGGCAGGAGAGTTCCGTGAGAAGATGGGCTCACATCCTCTCTCACCCTCTGATAGCTGGGATGCAGGGCTGGGAGACGAACCCCTCTTTCCCCTTTGAGTGGTCCCTTTTGGGTATCTATCTGCTTGAGCTCCACCTGAGGCAGCAGAGCCACAGCCAGCAGCAGCAGCAGCTGCATCTCTTTGTGTGTGATTCCCTATTCCATCCCAAACACTTGCCTTCCCCAAGCATTAGAGCTGAACAAAGGAAAGCATATGAGACCGGGGCCTGAGGTCTACCCTGTGTTTGAAGACACAGAGAGGTGCCCCAGGCACTGGGAGGCTTTGTGGTGAGGCTGGTCAGGATGTCATCATGCTTCATCAGCTCCTGCTGAGCCCAGAGCTCTGCTGAAAAGTGGGAGAAAAAAAACAACTTAGCACCTCTGTTAAAATTAAGTTCCACATCATCAGCAAAGGATATCTGAGTTCAGCTTTTACACCAATGTTACACAGAATATTTGTACGCTCAAAACACACTCCAGGGTGTTGCATAGAAATTTCAAAGTCACCATAGACCCTCTGTGAGCAACAAATTACAGCAGATATGAAGGTGGTATCTACTGTCCCTCCCACCACCTTGTTTATTGGAGAAGGACACTCCCCTCTCTTATCTGCCAGCATGACCTCCAGACTGTGAAGCTTCCTGCTTTTCTGGGCACCTCCAGGGGTGAATGTTGTGCTAAGCCCAGATCTCAGCTATCCATAGACAAGAGTTTAAACTATGGTGGCATCACTGCTGGTATGTTTCATTCTGAGTAGATCACCTCACATCTGGTTTAACACAGTCATAAAATTTTAGCTGCAATGCCATGTGTCCTTCGCTAATCTTTGGAGTTCAATTCTGAAATCTGAAATCTTCAGTAACAAATTCACACACAATCAAACATGCTGTTCTTCACTGAAGACCTTCAAGGAGTCACAGCAAGATAATATTCCAGTCTGACCATTCAGGAGGCACTCAGGCAGCCACACTCTCTCCACCAGAGACTTTAACTGCTGGCACCCAAACTCCTTCACAGCAGGCAGCTCCAGTGATCCAGTGGGTCCCCACTCAACTCCCTACACATCCCACACTCACTCAGCTTCCCTCACCAGTTCAAACCCAGGTTTCCCACAGCAGAGCCTCAGACTTCTGCCTCCTTTAAGTAATTTTATAATGATGCAGCAACAGAATAGAAACCTTCAGCTCGTGCCTCCAGAGAGGGACCTGAACCAAAGGAACTCCTGGGTTTACATCCTTACAGTCTATGTATGTGAGGATGTCCAAATGAGTCCTTGACTCTTGCTGTATCTCTGAGGGTCTGGTCAACCTGCTGGTGCCACAGGTCCCTGGGCCTTCTGGAATTCAAAAGGTTGGCAGTTCCCAGCCTCTTTCCTTGGGCTCAGACTCCTGCCCCACCAAGCTCGATCTGCAGCCCTCACTGCAGCTCACACCCAGCTCCCTGCACTGAGTATTCCTCAGCACTCAGCATCTGAGGTACAGGCTGGGGACTGGCAGGGCAAAGTGGGACACTGCAGCCAGAATTTGGGATTGGATCCTGCAGAATGCCTCTAAGGAAGGAACTGGAGGGGTCAAGCTATAATTTTAATCTCATCAGTCTCTTTAGAGAGTGACCAAAAGAATAGCAAGTAAGGCTGGACTCCTCTGCAGCCTCTTCTGATCCTCATGGTCTCCAAAGCGCCTCTCACCTTCTTGATTAATGTTCCAGCCATCCTCTAATGCAAATAGGGGCTAAACCCTTCAGTTTTTCAACAAAGCATGTAATTCCCAAGGAACTTTGATGGATTTCACCTATATACCCTACATCTAATACCTCTACTGAGTTTTCGATTTTTAACACTCTGTAGAGCTACGAATTTTCACTCACAGGCTCAACTTTTAAATGTCTCAGGTTTTACTTGAGGATCAAGGCTGAAGCAGTATCAGGAGTTCTGTGACAAGTATGCCCTTTGGAAGCCCAATTTCATAATTTCTGTGTGAAAGCTGGTTTTGGTGGGAAGCGCTGTCTGGTATTGCCTGTGTGCTTGCTGCAGAGCCCTGGAGGGATGCTGGCACAGGCTGCAAACCTGCCTGGGATGCAGGGGTGCCCAGCCAGGCCTGGCCAGGGGGAAGTACCCAGCACAGGCACAGGCACAGGCACAGGCACAGGCACTGCATGTCACAGAGCAGCAGAAGGTAGGAAGCCCTGCAGGTCTGAAATACCCTGGGACTGCCCCGGGAGGAGGGAGGGATGCTCGCTTTGGAGTAACTGGAAATAAACACATGAATGCCCCATGTACACAGGAATTGGCTATCTTCCCCAGAGGTTTACAGCTATTCCACCAGAAAGATAAGGAGCAAAGACATCTGCCAGAGAGGGGAATTCAACCGTCTTGAAAATTTGTGGCTGTAATTTGGACCCTTGTCATGCCCACGTACTGTGTCACTGCGAGAGGAATTCAGTTACCATGGGTTACCCTATCAGTACGGGGACCAAGTGCCTCCCCTCCCAACAGCTCTATAAAAAGAGTCGCTCCAAGACACCCCAGCAGCTTCTGCATACCGGCACAGACCCGGGGAAATTTGGCCACAGCGGGACGGCCGGCAGAGGAGGTGGCAGCATGCCGTCTGCTTTCCAGTTTCAGTGCCACCTCGTTCTCATCTTCCTGGCAGCCTCCAAGGGAGAAACCAGATACCTAGAGGTGAGCAATAGGGCTGATGATTAAACACCTCACTGTGCTTTTAGCTGCTGTCTTCTAACTTGTACTCTCAGCTTTCAAGCATTGTGCTTTATTCTCTCCCTTTCCTACCCTACTTCTCCAGCATTAAATTTACGCCTGCGTAACATTAATGTAACAGTCCCATGTATTCTGTACTACCCCTCTATTTATTTCTGCTCAGCGAGTTTGTTAAGGACTTAAGAGACCCAGTGCACTTAGCTGCTGGGCTCACCTCTTAGATGCCAGGTTTATTTCCCCCCTCCTGCAGGTTGGCAGCTTTCTGCCTGAGCTTTTCCAGCTGCACTGTTTCTTGGAGGAGGGATGTAACGTGCTGTGCCTGTTCTTGGGAGGTGCAGGGAGGGGGCTGCATTTCACTTTGCCCCAGACTCTTTTTGCTCTCATCTTTCACCAGGTGAGGGATGCTGGTGAAGATGACCCCTTCCTACTCCTCAGTGAAGATCTGAAGCGAGAGCTGTCTGCAGGACAGATCTACCGGCGGTCACTCCGTGAGTTCCTTTGGTGCTCTGGTAGGGACTACTGGCAGGTGGGAGAATCCTGGGAGGATCCTCAGGGAGGAGAAAGGTCTAATTAGGACTGACATAGCTGCAGGAGCTTTTTGCAAGACTAGGGAGAATAAGGACAAAGCATTAAACCCGCAGAAATCTGTGGTTTGAGGAAGGGGGTTGGGGTTCATACCTGATGGTCCCAAATAACTGAAGGAGGATGGGGATTCCCCACCCATGTCCCTAGGCAGGGTCACATTTACGAGGGGTGGGGCAGGTGTAGCAGCTGTTTCTGGAGAGAAATCTGAAAGAATTGAGTGTTTGTGCATTTGTGCACACATACACACAGAGTTTTCCGCTCAGAGATGCAGAAACACCATCCCCCCAATCCTCTCATTGCACGTTTGTGCTCACACCTGCGAGTCACTATTTTTCCTCTGATGCTCAGCAGGCTCCTAATTGCTTCAGCAGGCTCCTAACTGCTTCAGCAGGCTCTCTCTGCCCTCACTGCCAGCCGGATCCCGGAGCGGGGGGGGTCTCTCCTATCCCCTCTTTCCCTGCACAGCGGGAGCTGGCACTGTGTCCCAGCAGAGCAGGCAGAGGCAGCAGCCCTTTGTCCCTGCTCTCCAGGGTGCATTGACATGCTGAGTACAGAGGGGCAGTTCACCTTCACCGCAGACCAGCCGCAGCTGCACTGCGCTACCTTCTTCATCGGGGAGCCCGAGGAGCTCATCACGGTGCACTACGACTTTGTGAACATCGACTGCCAAGGGGGGGACTTCCTGAAGGTAAGGGGCTGCAGGCGTCTGCTCTGCTCTGACTGTGATGTGTTTGCTGCGTGTGCAAGGGGCTGGCGAGCGCGTGTGCACATCTGTGTTGTGTGTGTGTGCACAACACAGGCTTTCCCAAAGCAGCCACCTCTGGGGTGGCTTTGAGGCACTCTGGGTATGTGTCCCCCCATAACCACTCCTCTAAAGCAGAGCCAGATGCAGGATGAGGATCCCTCCCCTGACTACAGTACTGGCTCTTCCGAACTTTTCCAGAGGCGCCTCTATGAAGTGTCTCTACCAAAAATTTGGTCAGTAGGATTTACTCACTGCACCGTGAATCACGAGCCCTGCAGATAATGATACAGATCTCTGGATCGCTGTTATTGCTCTGGGACCTCTGTTCACAGGTCACTTAGCACCAAATTAATAGTGAGTGGATCATTGCAGGCTTTCTTCTAAATTCCCCTGCTAGAATTTTTCAGGACATTGGCTCTGAACAGAAAGAGGCTCATGACTTAGAGCCGTTTATATTCCAGTGTTAAAAAACTTTACCAGCACATTTCTCTGGCAGGCAGGAGCATTCACTGAGATCTCAGTCAAGGAGAGAAGGGGAGGCTCGGTGGTCCCTGGCTCCCCTTGCCTTGCACTTTGCCCTTTGTGCTGAAAGGGCAAGGCACAGGACAGACCACATCCCTCAGGGACAAGCTGAGGTCCAGGGACAGGGAGAAGGAGGAAAGCTGCCCTTTAGTCCTTTCCTTGTCTCCTGTTCCCTTTACACTAAAGAATTCTGTCCTGCCATTCCTTATGGCTAAGATCTCTCCCTATGCGGCTACAGAGAGGCTGATTTCAGTCTCCTGTGGGTCTAAGGCTTTTGTACCTGGACTGATGGTCACTCATGGAGGCTAGAAAAAAACATCAAGATGTCTTTTATGTTTTATTGAGATTTCCTTTCTTTAGTAAAGGTGTCCCGAATGCCTTTGTTATATACATATATATATATATATATATATATGTATCTTCAGAAACCTGCAGTTCTGGCAAATCTAGAGACAGACTCTGATTTTTTTTCATCAGGAAATCCCACATACATAAGAATTATTGACTGAAGTGATGGCTGAATCTGGTCCTTGAATTTTGGGAGTATTGACTGAAGTGTTTAAGAAATTACCCTGTGAGAGCAGCTAGGAGGGAATTGAAACAGCAAGGCAGGCAACTGCGTATCTATGCTAGAACTACAGCACATTTTTACACAATTCTCTGAAGAGGGTCAGGGAAAGTTGTTGCTTTCCTGTAATGAAGGAAATATTTTTAGAAGCTGATGCTTAAGGTCCAGACAAATAATGCAGGACTTGTTTTGCTTTCTAGTGGTTAGGATAAGGTGAAAGAGCTGACACAAGTGAGAACAATACATTTGTCAAAAATTTATGCCAAAGTTTTTTGTATTCCAATATCTCTGGAAGGTCACTGGAACCATTAATGACAAGCTGTGAAGCATAGATGGTGGAAAATTACAGGCCAGATCAATTGACATAGTTACCAGAGTTTGAAAAGATTTCTTATATTTCTAGTGGCTCTCAAATCAGGCTGGTCAAAAACTTCTCATAATAACACTGAAATTACCAAAAAAAAACCCAAAAAAAACCCAAAACAAAAACAGTATGTGATGATACTGAAGCAAAAAATATACTTCCCTCAAAAAAAAAAAAAAAAAAGAACAAAAACAAAACAACAACAACAACAACAAAAAGTTGTCACCTGAAGGAGATAAAAACAACATTAAACATTATACGTATCCCTTTCCTAAACATCAGTTGAAGCATGAATAATAAATGTTAGGAAATCAATAAATACAAAGAATTTTTGTTTTCAGGTTGAGGCTTTGAACAGATTATATAGTGTCAAAAGAAAAGAGTGTCTGTTACACTTCATATTTCTGTTCTCTGCTGACAGAGCAGTAAACAAAACCTTTTTTTATATAATTGAACCTCTGTAGGTGTTTGATGGATGGATACTCAAGGGAGAGAAATTTCCCAGTTCCTTGGACCATCCTCTCACCACTTCTCAAAGATATGTAGACTTCTGTGAAAGTGGGGATATTCAGAGGAGCATCAGATCATCACAGAACGTGGCAATGATCTTCTTCAGGATTCAGCAAGCAGGCAATGGATTTACTGTCACAGTCAAGAAAAACAGCAACCTCTTCCGTGAGTCTGCATTTCTTACCAACAAAGGGGCTTGAATTTGGGGCTGGGAGCAAAGAGAAGGTTTTGCCTTGCACTGAATTTTCCCACTGTGGTTATCTGCACTGACATGGCTGCAGGGGAACCCACGCTCACCTGCATGCCTGCTGGCTTGTGTGTCCCAAGAAAAAAAGGAGCTTAAGAGACCACACAGGCTGCAGTACGCCAGACCATAAGGCTCTTTCTTTCAAATAAGATCCCTCCCAATCCAATATTGGCATGTTCCAAGATATTTAACTAGAACAAATAGTATTAATTTAGCAACTTCAATCTCAGCGTTTTCTAGATGTGGGTGAACGATGAGGAAATAGCATTTGAAAAAGTCAGCAGTAAAATGAGTGTATTGAATGGTTATGTGGTAGCTATGAGAGATACATGAGCACAGGGATTTATCTGCAAGTTCTTTCCTCTGAGCTGGCAAGGCACAAATTATCAAAGAATCATAGAAGGGCTTGGGTTGAAAGAGGTCATGAAGATCGCCTTGTTTCAACCCCCTCGACCATGGCCAGGAATGCCACACACTAGACCAGGTTGTCCAGGGCCTCATCCAGCCTGGTGTTGAACTCTTCCAGCAGTGGGACACCCTCAACTTGACTGGAACACCTGTTCCAGTACCTTACTTGAATTATTTTTTCCAGAGAGGGCAGGACATTTAACAAATACTGTTCAGGCCAGTCTGATTTATCTGCCTAATGACTCAAAGTAACACAACACAACAAAACAAAACAAAACCAAAACAAACAAAAACCAACCAACAAAACAACCAAAAAAGCAACCAACCAAACCCCAAAAACCCAAACCAAACAAACAAAAAATGATCAAAAAGTGCCAAAAACCCCCAAACGGGGTGTCTGCTATGTCTTTACTCCAAGTTATTCAGACTTGAGGCTGCAAGCTGGGTCCCTACTCTGGTGTGGCTTCATGCTCATGGATGTGATTATTGTATTCAACTGCTAGAGGTGGCTGGTGTCTGTCACCATCCTGCTAAAGCAATTGCAGGACCCCAGATCTATGTCAAGGATTCCTTGGGTTACTCACATAGATGATAAGTTATCCTTTACCTGAACTCTGAAGTTTGAACTTAAAGATAAAATCACATTCTCATTTCAATGAGATATTTTGCAGTGTAAGGAACTCCAGTTCAGAGAAGCAGAATAGGATTTAGGGGGTTGCTGGCAATATCAAAACTGTCAAAACAAAACACAGTCCCTCCTCCACCCATGTTTAACCTCCTTCAAACCGACAAACTGCATGAGCCCTTGACAGCCCCTGATGTACAGATTTCAGGTGTGAGCTCTCCTATTGACTGCTTCACCCTCAGGTTCTGCCAGACCTCATGCTACACAGTAAACAATACGAAAATTTTAAGGAACAAATACAATGCAAGAACCTCAGAAAATGCCATATACATTTTTTTCAGCATTTGGTTGTTACTCACAGTAATTAAACTATCTCTGGGTTTTTTGCTACTGTAATTATGTAATTTTGCTACATGCAGTGATGACTTGACACATAATTCTTGTACCTTCTCCTGTGTCCCAGCTTGCAATGTCATCTCTCAGACCCCCTCAGGAAGGTTTACCATGGTCATTCCTCACCAGCACAGAAACTGCAGCTTCTCCATAATCTACCCAGTGGTAATAAAAATATCTGATCTTATCCTCGGACATTTAAATGGTCTCTTTTTAAAGGTGAGATCTTTATTTCCTAAGAAAATATTAGCATGTGCAAGTTTTCTGGGCACAGAAGAGGGAAAGGGGTGAAGCAGGATTAGGCTGTGGCACAGGCATGGGTGCTCTGGACCTCTTGTGTGCACACTGGGGGCCCTGGTTTCTCCCAGAGAGGAGAGCTGGGGCTGTCTCTCTTGCTAATGTCTCTGTAACATTGCAATGGCAGCCAAATTTTGCAAAGTACCATTAATGCATATAACAAGGTAAGGATTTCATTATAAAGAAAGGAGCACTCTCCTCAAGAGCTGCTTGTCTGTATTTAAATTAATGAAAGCAGTAAATGCTCTGAAGGGAGAAAGGAGCCACTAATAGCAAGGTATAACCACGGACAGAGTACAAACGAGCCCCCCATGAGTGCCTGCTCCTCTGCTCTGATCTGGGGTATTTGGAGCTTGGTGGCAGACAGAGAGAATGGGAGCTGTTGGTGATGCCTGAGAAGTTAAGAAGGTGCCAATTCCAAAATCTTCAGAAGAACAGAGCAAGGAAATTTGTTCTCTTCTGTCAGTGAGTCTGACAGCCTGAGTTCTTCAAGGACATTGCCAGTGTCTGAGCAAGCCAGGTTTTAAGAGATGGGCAAGTGAATTAGTTGACTTATTCTGTGGTGAGCAGAAAAGGACAACAGCACAGGAAGGTAAAGAAACCAGGCACTTAAATAGCAGCACAGGGGTGACAGCCCAAAGGTGCTCAAGGTGCCCATGCAAGATATTTTTGGCAAACAGCATTAATTTCAGAAGAACTGTGGGTTTAATATAGATTAAGCCATTGTTTTCAGAAAAGACTACTCTTTTTGTTAATTTCTACCTGAATTGCTCTTTGCCACAATGCCACATTTTAGCATTTTTTTAGCAGTAAGTATGGTGTAGTGGTACTGAAGTTACTGCCTGCCAGCTGAATGTAGGCATGCATACAGCCCATGCTTGTATTAATTTGATTTTATGTCTGAGCATTCAGAACTAGATTGCTTATCTGATTTACAAACAGTTGAATCAACACCTTTTTTACTAGTCAGTAATTTCCAGAGTCTACTTAGGTGTCTCTTTGGAACCCCTTAAGAAAATTAACTGACTAATGTCAAATCAAGGTACTACTGCTCAGAATGAGAAAGTGATTTTGCACATCTTTAAGCACAGGGGATTTCCAAAACCTACTGTTAGCTTCAGTAATGTCTGCAGGACTGCTACGTTTTAAAGATGAATGGTGAATAACTTTAAATAACTCTACCTTTTTAAGAAACCATCTGCAGGATGTGCAGGAGTGGGAGATTTTGTAGAGCTTCTCGGAGGAGCTGGCTTAGACCCATCCAAGATGTTTCCACTAGCTGACCTCTGTCACTCCTTTCATGGGTCTGGTAAGAACTTCTTCCAATTACCTGCACGTAATAAAATAGTTAACCATTATAAGACATGCAGAGACCCCCACACACATCTGGACTTCCTGCTAGACTGGTGAACTTCACATTTAGCAGAACATGAGAGCAAAAGCTATTCAAGCCATGGTTTGGCTGTGTATTGCAGCACACCCATGACCACCTTCATTTGCCCCTTTAGTAATCATTATGACAAAGCTGAATTAGACATATTTTTTAAATTCTTGTCTTATGGCAAAAATAAGTATTAGAGGGTCAGCACATAAAAAGGTCTGGAAATTCACACCAAAGAAGGCACATTGTTACATTTTCAGTTAAGGAGCTTTTCTCTCATTTACTCAGTGTTGTCCAGGCCTTTTCTGCTGCAGAAGTAACACATACCCCAAGAGCCTCAGAGTTCCCATTCTCTGCTTTGAACCTGCTGGGGCTCTGAACCTGTTTCACTATCATGCTAGTAAGTAACTTCTTTCTCCCCATAAAAATAAGAACCTCCAGTTTCCCTAATATTCAATAGCAGACTCCAATGTGTGGCAGTGGTATGACAGACTAACCCCTGTGGCACACCTGTCATACCTCAGCAGTATCAACAGGGCATTGGAGAAGCAGCATTTCCACAGAAAATGGAAATTTTTCAGAGCAGGAATTACCTGGCCCTTGTGGTCTCTCTTGTCCTTCATCACACCACAACTTAACAGTCCAGGCAATGTTCAAAGATTTAACTGGTGAGTGCTGGTGCTGAATGATAATACTGAGCACTGCAATGAGATTAAAATTTGTTTTCCTGGTGGTCTGAAGGAAGTGAAAATCCATCTCAGCAGCTCCTGCCCTCCCAGTGACATACCAGATTCCTCCTCAAGTGAGGAAGCTCCCCCAGTTCCCCAGACAAAAAGACTTTGCCAAGCCTCCACTCAAATGGCAACAGTTAATGACACACTTGATTTCCCTCAGAGTGAGACCACATGCTGGGTACTACCATTCGAGTTTGTCTTGATGGGACTGTCACATGCCTCTGATCCTGTGAGGAATGTCCTTACACACAACCCCACTCATCCCTCCAACAGGAAACATTTCTATGTAGCTCATTTTGGCTGTCTGCAGGATATAGTACCATTACCCTTACCCATCACTGGTGGTACCTAACAGTAGCACACAGACATGGAGCAGCATTGTAAAGCAAATCTAATAAACACAAAAATTAATCAGCAGTATCATTGTCAGCAGGTCATTATGACACATGATTTTGCTTTATTTCCAAAATGTATCGGTGCTTCATAATTCCCATCATTATAAACATCTCTTTTCCCTCAGTTTCTCTCATATAAATGTATCTTTATATCTCCTTTATACCTCTTTTCCCTAAACAGCCCAAATGAAGATTGGCTGTGACAACACTGTGCTGCGAATGGTCTCCAGCGGCAAACACATCAACCGTGTGACATTTGAGTATCATCAACTGGATCTGCAGGAAACAGAAACAAGAAAGGAGAACAGCATTGAGGAATTCTGCTTTCCTAGTATCTGAGAAACCAGGACACACATCTTCACGTAGTTAACGGAAATCAAGTTCTATAATAATGGAACTTTTCCTTTAAGTAGCTGGTGGTGTCGAGCCTTTCCATAAGCATAATTCTTTTTTCATACAAATCAGTCATCCCCATCAGCAAGCAGGAAAAAGCAACATATATATTAATCTTTGTTATTATCATTATATTCTTTCTGCAATGTTTAAGCTCATTTACCATATCAAAAAATTAATAGCAACAATAGAAGGGTGTGTTTCCTGTATAAATATTATTAGGAAAATAGAAAAAACCCTAGTCTGGGGATATATGAAACTTACAATAAATACAAACTTCATGCAGCAGCTTTATCCTTTTATATCAAGTATAAACAAACACAAAAAAAAAAAAAGATGGTGAAATATAATTCCAGTTTTGTAAGAGGAAGACCAACATGAGTGTGAGTAAAAACTACTGTTTTACTTATGACTATAAATGTGCTATTTATTTCTAATGACATGTTTTTAATAAAAATTTATAGCATGAGACTTCCTTACACAAATCCAAACATAAATAAATACATTCAAAGAGTTGGCAAAGAGTTCTTATGTTGTATTTTTTCTGAAGAGGTCTTTTAACATACTGGTTAAACTTCCTAAGTCTTGTGCAGTTTTCTGGAAATGGAAGTTTTGAATACATGTGAAAAAATGCGAACTATTATGAGCAAAGATTTGGTTTCTCAAGGTTGGTTACCCCTCAGACAGAGTAAGTTTTAGCAGTACAGTTACTGGTACTTTTCCTCTTTCAGACTTTTTAGCCAGGTGTCCTGCTGACCCTCGAAGGCCAGGATACAAAAATACAGATTTATTTTTTCCAGGCCTTTGGTGTCCCAGAAAAGGAGTGTCAGCCTTGAAGAGCTCTGGGAAGCACAAGAAGAACAGAGGACCAGAGTTGTGTCTTGGGTTTGAGAGCAAGTTCTGATTGGTATGTTTTCTGGGAGTGATACCTGGCAGTAACAAGAGCAAACTGTTCCTCCTCCAGGGATCAATTAATGGTGAAACCTGATTAATCCAGCCGCATTCCTGAAATCTTTCACTCTAAATTATGGCTCTTAATCTCGTAGCATTCATCCAAAATCAGGTGTTGATTATTCAGCAGCTCTGCAGTTAATCTCCTGGACTGAAGTGGGTGAAAACCACAGGATGCCTCAGACTCTCCCTGTTTTGGTTTTGGAAGCCCTGTTTTTGTGACTGACTCATGAACAGATGGATGCCTTTGGCAGACTGGTCAGACTCAGGTGAGAATATCTACCCTGCAGGGCTGTGTTTATGGAAAAAGTGGGGATTGTGGGAATGTTTCACTTCATTCCAAGGAAAACAGACAAAAGTGCTGCTGGTTATTCCACAACATGAAGCAACCCTGACTTGGTTATCTGGGTGGGGGGTTCTTGGCCATTGCATTCCTGCTCCAGCCTCATGCACACCACTGTGGCTTTCTGAGCCATGCTGGAGTGCTGGGAGTGTTGGTGTGACAACCTAGCATCAGAAATAGCACATTCTGTAACCCTAAAACCATAGAATGGCCTGAGTTGGAAGGGACCTTAAATGTCATCTAGTTCCTGCTGTGGGTAGGGACACCTTCCACTAGACCAGGTTGCCCAGAGCTCCATCCAGACTGGTCTGGAACTCTGCCAGGGATGGGACATCCACAACTTCCTTGAGCAACCTGTTTCAGTGCCTCATCACCCTCACAGTAATTAATTCCTTTGCAATACTTAATCAAAATCTAGTGTCTTTCTGTTTGAATCCATGCCTCTATTCCTGTCACTATATGGTCTTGTAAAAGGTCTCTCTCCATTTTCCTTGTGGGCTCCCTTCAGGTACTGGAAGGCCACAATTAGGTCACCCTTAAACCTCTTTTCCAGGCTGAAAAATCCTACTCCTCTCAGCCTGTCTTCATAGGAGAGGTGCTTCATCCCTGATCATCTTGGTGCCTCCTCTGGCTTCTCTCCAGCAGGTCCATGTCCTTCCTGTGCTGGAGCCCAGAGCTGGTGCAGCACTGCAGGTGGGGTCTCAGCAGAGCAGAGGGGCAGAATCCCCCTGGCCCTGCTGCCCACTCTGCTCTGGATGCACCCAGCACACGTTTGGCTCTCTGGGCTGGCAGTGCCATGGCTGGGTCATGTCCAGCCTCTCACCCATCAGCACCCCCAAGTCCTTCTGGGCAGAGCTGCTCTGATCTGTCCATCCCCCAGCCTATTGGTACCAGGGTGCTCTGACCCTGGTGCAGCACCTTGTACTTGATCTTGTTAAATCTCATGAGATTCCCATGGGCACTCCCCTAGAGCTTTTCCAGGACCCTCTGCATGGCGTTTGGTTTGGTGTCATCTGCAAATTTGCTGAGGGTGTACTTGACCCCCTTATCTGTGGCATTAATGAAGGTATTAAATGACATTGGTCCCAGTACAGGCCTCTGAGGGACACCAGTTGTCACTGACATACACTGGGACTCTGAGCCATCGACTCTACACTCCAGATGGAACTGTCAAGCCAATCCTTATCCACCTAACAATCCACCCATCAAATCCTTCACTTCAATTTAGAGAGAAGGGTGTTGTGGGGGACTGTGTCAAAAGCTTTACAGAAGACCACCCTTCCCTTATCACCCTTCCCTTGGCCACTGATACAGTCACTCCATCACAGAAGGCCACTGGTTTGGTCAATCAGGAAGAGAAAACTCACGGCTCAATGAAAAAGTTTTTTTTTCTGAGAAAACTTGAAGTGACAGCACATCTTTGTCCCCAAACATCTTGCTCTGTTCATCCTTCCTGGGCGTCTGTCACTGTCAGGGTGGCTCTAACTACAAGTTACCAGCCTTTTCTGAGCACTCTTGAGTGAACCAGGGCAGTTTCTGGGTTGCCTTATGTGGGAATAAGGTCTTATGCCAAACTGCTCCCAGTCATATGCCTCCCTTCAAACTGGGGAGAAGTAGAGGCCTTCAAAACACTACACCTTGGTCATTAGGAAACAGAGGAGCTGAAACTTCAACAACATATTTCAGATCCAGTAGCTGAGGAATAAGTCACCTGTGAAGGTAAATGCAGAGTCTTTTTGCTTCATGCAGTTTCATAGTGGGATTTTCCACCTTTCAGCTTCCTGTGGTACCTTTTTTCAACACTAACATGGCTTAAATACCTCCAAAACACCAAGGCCTTGTAAAAAAGATTCTTAATGCTAAGAGATTTGAGATTCCACCTTCCGTGTTGTACAGAAGGGGACTTATTATTAAGACAACTTACTGTTATAGAGAAAGGAAATTGAAAAACTACTGCATATGATGGGCAGCACCAGCTATTGATACTCTTTCCTTGAAGTACTCAAGTGCATAGTGGTTTCCCCAGAACTGGCTGTCCTTTAATCAACGTAAATTTAGGCAGCACCATCAATGGTATCACTTTCTCTCTGATAGCTGTCTTAGACAAACCTGGATCCCAGACAACCAGACACTCTCTGGTCTGTGCTTTAACATCTACTTGGCACAGAAAATCAAGTCACTTCAATCAATGTATATGTATTTATGGAGCTTCTCATAATTTCAGGAGTTGCAGAACTTCAGTCACAAGAAATCACCTCTTAGATGTCAAATGGCATGAATCCTCAAGGGTTTAGTACTGGAAAAATAAGGAAATATGTATCCTCATAAATGAAAAAAAATAAAAGACAATAGAAGCACTGCAAAAAGAAAAATAAAAAATGAGGTAAATGGAAATTTTGCAAATGAGTAAAAAAAAAAAAAGCAGGATTAGAAATAGGTGAATAACTAGAATATCTGCTGAAAGAAACAAGGAAAGCATCTATCAATTAGCAAGATTTTAGACTGGAGAATGACAAGAAATCAAAAGTCTCCTAAGAATAAAAAAAGAAATTGAGCCCCTAGCAAGTAAAATGTAATAAAAGTCTTTGAAGAGGAAGCGTTTTGAAATGTTGACTTTTATAATAAATTGTATGTCCAGTATTTAGACACCCTGTCATCAATCACTGCAGGCAACCTCATCAAACTTCACAATGAATGATAAAACTCCGAAAATCTGTGGGGAAAAGTGTGAGTGACAGCATTAGTGCAGACTCTGGTGGCTGAGAATAAACCATTTTTCTTCATCTTTTTTACTTGGCATCACCACTGACTTTTTTTAGGGAAGTGATATAAAAGAAGTCATGATACGACAAGAGCACTGTGCTAGACTTAGAAAGAAAACCACAAGCCTTGAACTGATAGGTTAGCCAACACTCAAGCAATGATTGAAAAACTCTTCAGCACCACAAAAACTACTAAAGATCCTGCAGGAAAAGGAAGTAATCAACGATTCTTACTGCAAAAAAAACTCTTCAAAGACAGAGGGATACAGGACATGAATCAACATTAAATCCAGGGTGGTTGTTCAGAAAAAATAATGTAGTTAATTGCCCAGAGGGAAGCTGAATTTTCCACCTTAAAAATCTCAAATCCACTGAGAATTGACAATGAAGACTCTTTTACTTAAAACCATGCAACAATTTTTCAGCTGAAATTTTGGGGTTTTTCTTTCTATCTATACCACTTATAAATGAAATATGTGAAATATAATGCAGAGATTTAATAGAGAGTGCAGAGTCTTTGTTGTTAAGACAACAAAGTCTTAACAACAGTGTTATTCAGGAGAGAAGATGGAAATATTCTGGAGGTACTGGCAAAGAAATCTGTCCCTAGAGAAGTGACTCCAGGCATTTGAAAGAATTAGTCAACTGAAAAATGTTTGTGACGAGTTTTTTGGCAATGAAAAGGGGAACATTGTTACAGAACCCACCAACATGGAGCAATCACAGATCACAGAATATTCTGAGTTGAAAGGGACCCACAAGGATCACAAAATCCAACTCTTTAGTGAATGGTCCCCATACTGGGATCTAATCCTGGTGTTATTTGCTCTGTGCTCTAACAAACCGAGATAATCTCAGCCAAGAGCATTGATATAGGAATAGATACAGACTTGTTCAAGCTCTTTGCGATTTTTAAAGGGAAAAAACCCCTTAGAAATTAAGGGTTATTTTCAATAAGTAAGATGCATTAGAAATATTTTATCCAAGTGTTCTGATCACACTAAATTGGGAGGACCTGTTGACTCCTTTGAAGGCAGAGGGACCTTGACAAATGAGAGAGATGGACAATCACCAACCATGTGAAGTTCAATATGGGAAAGTGCTGGATTCTGCACTGGGATGGGGTAACCCTGGATGTACGGACAGACTGGAGAATGAGAGGCTGGAGAGCAGCAATATGGAAAGGGACCTGGGGGTCCTGGTCTTGGCAAGTTGCACACAACTCAGCAGTGCCCTGGCAGCCAGGAGGGCCACCTGTGTCCTGGGGACATCAGGCACAGCATCGCCAGCCAGGCAAGGGAGGGGATTGTCCTGCTCTGCTCTGCACTGGGGCAGCCTCACCTCCAGTGCTGGGGGCAGCTCTGGGTGCCACAACAGCCTAATGTAAGGCTACAGAGGGTCCATGAGGATGGTGAAGGGCCTTGAGGGGAAGCTGTGTGAGGAACACCTGAGGTCACTTGGTCTGTTCAGCCTGGAGGACACCGAGGGGAGACCTCACTGCAGCCTACATCCTCTCCTTGTGAGGGGAAGAGGAGGGGCAGGCACTGATCTCTTCCATGTAATGACAGTGACAGCACCTGAGGGAAAGGACTGAATTTTGGTCAGGGAAGGTTTAGGTTGGATATCAGGAAAAAGCTCTTCACCCAGAGGGTGGATGGGTGCTGGAATGGGCTCTCCAGCACCAAGCCTAACAGAGCTCAAGAAATATTTGGACAATGCCCTCAGGCACGTGGTGTGATTCACAGAGATGTCCTGTGCAGGGCCAGGACATGGACTTTGATTCTTGTGGCTTCCTTCCAACTCAGGATATTGTAGGATTCTTCACTTCCGTTGATTTCTGTCTTCAGAGGTAAAAGCTCAGAACAACAATTTTAACTTAGAAAGACTGAAAATAGTGAGATACAATGATTTCTTGCTTTGTGAAGTGACCGTATGTTCCCAGAATTGGATTCTTTCTTCATAAAGCAGTAATAAATAAATCATAGATTTATTGGCAGTAATGTGCTACAATAATTTTTTTTAAGTTGAAGTTTTTCTGCTGAAATTAATTTTTATCTTTCACAACTAACAATGAAAATAAGCACTCAGAGAAAGATATGTCTGATCTTTCTGAATGGCAGCCTAAGCAAGTTCTAAAACATCTTCTAAATATCTGCTCTGTAAACTTTGAGTCTGCGAAATCATGCCCTGCTTTCTCTGTGGTGAAGTTTCAGTCAACAGACAAGGAGTTTCATGAAGCTGAATAGTAAGGAAAGTAGATTTGCAGAACACATTAAGTGCTTGACTGTAAAACCTCCTTCCCACCTAATGTCTGCTCCTGCAAATTTAAAATACATCTCCTGTGCCATCACACTGCACTGGCTTCACATGCCAAGTAGATTTTATGTATCTGCAGGGACTACATTATTTTTTGCACATAGGGTACAAAAAGCTCTAGACTACATTATCATTCACTGGAATATATGTAGTATCAATTACGTTACAGAGACCAAGCTAATTTTTAATGACTCTAAGAAATTTCACTTCATGAAATGCGCACTTCTTAGGACCTCAAAGCTGTACTCACTCAGTGCTAAACACAGCTAAATTATACTTCAAGGAAGTGATTCATTATAGTCATTTTTTATTCAGAGACTCACTACTTATGGTATCTGAGTAACTTTCTTGTAGATAAATTGACACAGTTTTCAATTTTTTTTCCCCCCACTTTGCTTCTTATCTTTAAAGATCAGCAACAACTAATCATAGCAACTACAGATTTTGTACGCACATCATTTCCTATTAAAGGAAATGCAGTGTATTATACGTGAGTCACTACAAAATGAAAAGTTTTCATTATCTGTTCTCCTGAATAAAATTGATATTCATGGTACCGTGCTGCTGCAAATTGCCATCAAACCATCAATTACAGTGTTGACTAATAGTTTTTTTTTTTATAACTTTGCCCCTCAACAGGAAAGCAAGCAGATTTATAACCAGAATTTGCCTTCAATCTATATACTGGTGCTCAGTGTCCTCAATGTCCCTCATTAGGACTCATACAGCATTTTGAAGACCTCTTCTTCAGGTCAAGCACATGATGCTTGTTTCCTGAAGGGCACATCTCTCACCACTTGGCACCCACTGTGCCCTGGCAATCAGGAGGAACCCCTGTGTCCTGGGGGAACATCGGGGACAGCATCACCAGCCAGGCAAGGGAGGGGATTGTCCTGCCCTGCTCTGCACTGGGGCAGCCTCACCTCCAGTGCTGGGGGCAGCTCTGGTGCCACAGTGTGAGAGAGACATGAAAGAAAGAAATGGAAAGAAGTGAAAGCATGGAGAAGGGAAAGGGCCTAGAGGAGAAACCATATGAGGAATGCCTCATTACTTCTGCCAGGAGCTCACATGCTCCAAAGCTGGAGGAGAAACATCTGAACTTCAAGCTCACAGGCACAGCATGCTAGCTCTCCACCTTTGCCCTGGTGCCATCCCTGGCTCTCACTTGTTGAGTGAGGATCATCTTGGCTCTTCTACAGGACTTCTACTCTGGAATGCTTCCCACTGCTGATGGTGAGGAGGTGCTTGGGGAGGGTTCTTTTTTGTGGAGGACAGCAGCAGAAGTTGCTCTATCATTCAATCTGACCATCATCACTGACCACTGCACATACCTTGGACATATGCAGATAAAGGCAGGCCACTGGCATGCATTTAAATTAAACATTATATAAAGCTCAGTTATTAAAACAATATGAGTCAATAGTAGAGAGGATGACTGACTGCAACTGAGTTGTCACACAACAACAAAATAAAATTACAGAATTATCGTAACAGCAGATGATAAAAAATCATCATAATATGTCTGAAGAACAATCACTGTCTTTGGAAAACTCAACTGTAATTAACTGACAGATACCAGCAGATATGTACAGTAGAGTAGAATGGACTGAACACAAAGGAGTTATATGTTGATGATTTCTCATCTCCTGTTCAGATGTCAGAAGTTCAATTACAGCAATGAGGGTATTTGATGAGAGTCTCAGCTGATGCTACCTGGCTCCCCCAGTCCAACACCCCTTCTGGTAGTGGGAACCCACACAAGGTGCATGGCTCAGCAGGAGCTGGACACATGCAGCTCCATGACCTATAGCTGTCACCTATTGCAACCCAAACCAGGAACCTCCTCACATCAGAACCATCTGCATGTGGATTTTGCAGGTCCCAAAACGCCCTTCAATGTGGTACTGGGTGTATAGGGATACAATAAAAACCTAACCTCTCCAGAAAGATTTCACATTTTGAATTAAGAAGTCTATATTTACAAGGGAAAAATTCTCTTCTGATGAGTTCTTTGGGCCCAAAGAGTTCTTTGCTACACCAAGCAGGCAGGACAACAAGCAGGTTCAAAACACCTTGTTGTCTCTTCTGTGAGGATACAAGACATGATGAAATCAACAATGTCTCTGAGTAGATGTTGGTCTCATTCCTGCTCAAATTCAGGTATTATACTAAACTGAAGATTAAACTAGGCATCTTTGAAGGAGGTCCAAACACACACCCAACTTTTTATTTCTCTTAAAAATGCTTTGGTTTGGAAATTTGGCCAGTCTCAAGGCAAATGAGAATGATAAGACATTTTTCTGCCTTGGGAAAAAAAAAAAAAAACCTTGAATTTGAGTTATAGTAAATCCTCCTTCGATCCTGCCAGATACAACAATCAATTGGAAGCCAAAAATGAAGTATCCCAAATGAAGTGGTAACCAAACAGGTTCTCTGACTGTTTAATCAGACAAGCTCCAAACTCACCTTTGTGAATGTGTGGGCAGTTTCTTATTGTACTAAAAATCCTTTGTCTTCATGCTGCTGCAAGCTCCCGGGCTGAGCTGAAGCCCTGAGAAGAAGCAACATTACTAATGAAACTGGTGAAAAAATACTCTTGTTAAAGTACACTGGGTTCCTTTAAGTAGAGGAGATGACAAAAATATAAAAGACCCTCTTAGAATCAGGAAGAATTGGATCCTCAAAATAAGAAGCAAAAAACAAGTAAATCTGGAAAGCTTCACAGAGCCATCCCTGCATAATAAAGTCCATTCTTAATGCAGCTGACACCCACATTTATCACCTCATTACATCAAAACATGGAGCTATGTTTGGAAGGAGATTGGTTTTGGCTGATCCATTTGTCACTACAGCTGTATCAGCCCTACCTGCCCAAATACAGTATTTTTCATGTTAGAAATAGATTTTTCACAAAACATAGAAATTGCTCTGTGTGTACTATCATAATCTGGTTAGATTGAACACAGATAATGGGGATTACAAAAATAAGAAACCTGCTCATTCTCAGCCCATCTGAGCTGTCAATCTCTACAGGCAGTGAATGGTGCAATTTTGTGGGGAGGAGAGGATAGAATGGAAATGATGTTGAGAAGATCTAATCTAAAATGAAGAATGAACTAGTCTGAATCCTGGGGGACTCATCCCAGTGGTTGTGGCTTGCTCTTATCCAGAACCAGGTTAATGGAGGAGTTTGATCCATCAGTGTGCTCCCATCTCTTAGCTGATTTGGACAATTGTTCTTGCTGTCTTATTAAGGAAAAGTGGAGCAGGAGTGAAAAGTTCTGGCAAGTGTGCATTTGCATACTTAACAGAGGACACATCAAAGTCAAGTAGATTTTGGAGACTGCATTGCATCAAATGCAAAAGAAAAATCATTTGGAAAAGGCCATGCTGGTTCATCATAACCCAGGGGTATGATTAGGAGACACCATCATTGACAAACCATCAGTTCTGTCAGCAACTCCTAAACAACTGTCACAAAAACTGGAGCACAGCCTAATTCTGAATAATAAGAGCACAGAAATAGATCCCACCTATGCTCATGTTTCATGTATAATTGATTAATTGCCATACATAATTATTGATTACTGGTGGGTTAACTACTAATTCTTGCACAGCTTACTATTACTCCTAATTACTGCCACTTTGGGGATATGGTTTCTTTGATGTTTTCTAAGTTACAGAGGTGTGGTAGTGTAGTATGCTGTAAGCTTGCAGTACTCAGAAGTGGAGTAAACCCAAGTGTGCTCCAATGCCAGTGAGCCATGTGCTCACTGCATCCTGCAGCCCCTCAGAGCTGTTCTGTCTGGAGAGGACTCAACACATCATCTGGGTGCTCACTCCACAGCTGCACCAATTGCTCAGGGCCCTCCAATTGCATTCCAGGTCTAAAACATGCTCTCCATCACAAGGGAATTGCAAGAGCAGTGAGTAAGTGAATAAGTGAATAAGTAAGTGAATAAGGTAGGCACCCTGCCCAGCACCGTGGGTCCTGCTGTCCTGCTGTTCTGTCATCAGCCATCAAGACTCTCAAAGCTGGTGGGCAGGAATGCTGTCCTTAGAGAGGTAACTTGCTCGGCTTCCCTGCAAAGGGAGATGCAGCAGGCCAGAGGGGTTAGAGTGTGCTGAGCAGAGGCTGTGGGATCCCATCCGTAGGGATGACTGGAGCAGCAACGGGGCTGGGAGGTGTGCTCTGAGCCAAGACCCTCTCAAAACCTGTCTCACTGAATAACTGGAGCCATCCACAGTGTCAGGGCCCTCTCCCTGGTCAGCAGTGAGAAACAGCACCTGGAACAGCAGGCATCCAAAATAGATCAGGCAACTGGCACCAAAACTCTGGCTCTAATGATCAGGGAGCCCACAACTGTCATCTGAGTTGCAGGCACTCCAGCTTCTCCTTATATTCTGGACATGATACTTGATTAAGCCACAGAGATGCTTCAAATTCATGCAGCAGTTAACAAACAAGTCTTTGCACATTTAGATACAAGGACTTCTTTCTAATTTCTACTATACAAACAGTCATTTTCACTGCTTTAGGGAAAATTATTTGATTGAGATCTTTTGGAACATACTGTCTGGATACCTTACATGTAAGTATTGAAGTCTTCAAAAAAGGGAGGGGAAATGCTGCCCAACCTTGTGACTGGTATATTATCTACAGGAATGGAGGATTAATACATTTTTCTGTAAAGAGGAACTTAAATAAAGGGCATTGCTCATATGTAGAACAAGAGAACTTACGTAAATTCAAAGTGATGTTCTATTTTTGCCACTGTTAATTAAATGTTATCTTGCGTGCTTCATGCTTACAAATCACTCCAGCTATTGTCAGATCTCAAGTAGTTTCCCTTCATTTCTTCTTCTTCAATGAAACCAATTTGAAAGTCTGTTTCAGTGATTTGCTTTAAATTGGAAAGCACTCCCAAATGCAAGACTGAACAATATGGTCACTGATGTGCACTGATAGTGATAGGGCATTATTTGTCAAGCCTGTGTTTAGAAGTGAACATCTGACTGGAATCTGTAACATGGTTTATTTTCACCCTTCAGCCTTTTCAAGACTGGATAAGCCTCAGAAGCTGTGAAGGTAAGTGAGCACCACAACTCTACCAGGGAACACACAGACCCCAGACTATCCAAGGAGAGGTGCTAGGAGCCTAGACAGACATATCAGCAAATGAAGCCAGCAGGTAAGTTGTGATCATATCATCATCATCATCATCATCCCTCATTACAGTGGAGACAGGGAGAAGGGAAGATCTAAAGCTGCTTACTTCTTTAAAAATAAAAGAAGCCAAGAAAAGAATAGGTTTTATCTGCTCTGCTGAGATGTCAGAGGATGCCAGTGACTGAGGCTGGAGTCATATTACTCATGTCCTCCTCTTCCTTCCTTCTGGCTCCCCAGTGTGTCTGACCTTCCTCTGTGCCACTCACAGAGATCTGTCACATCACTCCCTGCCAAGCTAGCAAGACAGTGAAGCTTAGCAAAGGACTCCATGAGCCAGTGCGATTCAAGGCCAGGTGTGAGTAACTGAGGCTGGGAGAGGGTGGAAACACAATCTCCCCTTTCTGGCAGTGACAGGCTGCTGCAACAGCCTGAAACTTCCCAGTTTGTTGGGAACAACAGCTAGCTAATGGTCTGATATTGCTTTGGAACACACCTTTGCTTTCCAGGGACAACCCATTAGATAGAAAGTTGCAAATGGATATATTAAAGGAGACGATTTCCCTTTGCAATCTTCAGAGCACGCTCTGGGGCCTAGCCTCCCACCTGTTTTGTTTTCTTCAGTATTAATACTTAAGAAAAAGACTCAGAATCAACATCCCTCTCACCCTCTATGTATGCAAGCTGCAAATACCATAAGGCAAATGGCTCCCCTGAGAAATGGCATACTAAACCCTCTCCTGATGTTGCATACCTTTATCAGGAGCTATAAGTGGCACGATCTTAGCTGAGAATTGGAAATACATCTCTTATTCTAGATCATGCTGTTCCTGGCTTAATAGCACTCTGAAAAGGTTATTTGGTCTTTTAAAAGAAATTCATAGTAATGATTCCTTTTTGCTTTTTTTGCTGGACTGACATGGAGCATTTTTACCCCCAGCAGCATATTGCTCAGTGGTAATCCTCATTACATGGACAGTAAAAAGCCACTTGGTCAGGTTTCACTAGAAATTCAAGCAGCCCTTTCCCTTGTCTTCTCCAAATTGCTCTGGTGCTCACATAGGCCTGTGACCACCGTCACAGGAATAGAAATGTTCAGCTCCTCATAGACGTACTCAGCACCCAGAGAAACCTTGCTCTGTCTGACTCAGTTGTGATTACTCACTCCTCTCTCATAGGGGATTAGTCTCACCTTTGGTTTACCACAGAGTTTTCCCACTGCTACTTACATAAACCATGTTTTATCCCACCAATATTTGTGTTTTCAACACTGTCTATTAAATAATGAAGAATAAATTGACCTTTAACAGGTATCCTGGCAAAGGTCCAAAATCCCCCACCCTTCTTCCCTCCACACTGGCTTAAAGAGAATGATTGCAGGGGTACATACTGAGATCGTGTTTTAGCTGAAATGATGTTAGGTTTTTCAGTCCATTTATTTTTACTGATACTTGAATAAAGTAGAAGGAGATAGTACTTTGTGTGTAGGAACTGGAGTCTAGTGGTATAGGACTTCAGTAGAAAAGATGCTTCAAGTAGATAATACAGAATTCTTCTAAGCCACAACCTGAGTTTGCATTCATCAAATAAGGTAATTGCAAGTTGAGAAACTCTATGGGTCAAAACTGCATGCTGAAATACAGCTGTTTTGGAGAGATCAAAACACAGGGATGTAATTTCCCCTTTTTCTGGCAGTTCACTTAAGTTCATAAAGCAGAAGGATATGTTAATGGAACAGCACAGATTTGTTATCCTAGATGCTGATTCTTAAGAATCACTGAAAATATTTATATAATTTAACTAGAGAGTACCAGCAACCAAAAATGGCTGATGAACCATTAGTGTGGGCAAGTGTTGACCTGCTGCCAGTCTCTGTACCAGAGCTCTTCAGTACAAAACCTGGGCATGTTTCAGAGAGCAGTTTCTTCTAGGCTGCACAGACCAGCTTACTCTGCCAAAAATCAGACACCAGTAGGACACAAGGGACAAAAGTTGTAAAACCATATTATGATTGCAAGTGGAACTAAAATTTCTAATGTTAAAACAGATAATAAACCTGTGGCTAGAAGATGTCAACAGCTGAGGTCAATAAAAGATGCTACCTCTATGCTGCCCCACCTCTGCTGTTCCCTTTGCACCAGCCTTGCTGAGAATGCTGCAGAAGCTGATGTCACATGCTGGTGCATATATTCAAGTGTGCTGGGGGGTACCAGGCGTGCTTTGGAGAGGTCACTGAGCCCCCAAGACCCAGAGACCTGGATGGCCTGGGTGTCCCCAGACTGGGGTAGCCTCAATGACCATATGAAACTATCCAGAACTGGGCACTGTGCTCAGCAAGATGCTGCCAGCTCCTGTAGACAGGTGTGTCCTCAGTGGGGTGGGAGATCTGAGTGTCCCCTCTCATCTCAGATCTTTTTTCTTTATTGCATTAGGTGACTTTCTTCTTCTGAGCATGCCCTAGTCTGTATCTTTTGCCAGTGAGCTGAGCCTTTGACACAGAAATACATAAGATGGGTGACCTTAAAAGTTTCATATGACCCTGTGATACCAGAGAAAAGTCAGAAAAATAGGTTTAAGTGTTTTACACCTGAATTTTGCTTGCAATGAAGCCAAGAATACGAGATGCCAGAAATGGACCTAGGGCTTCTGTCTTTGCTGTTGCTCCCTCTCATGATCTCTGCATGTTTGTCTTGTCTAAGGCTTCAAAGTCAAAGGGATGCATCCACTGCCCCCCTCATCTTCCCTCTAGAGACAGCTCCTTAATAAATCTCTCAACTTATGAATAAATATTAATGTTGATTAAATGAAAACCATTCTTGACATTTCAGATGGCTTTTACTGCATTGGCAGAATAGGAATGGGAATGAAAAGTGGTTTGTGTGTTTTGTAAGAAAGTTGTTCATTAACAGCAATTGCTTTCAAATTATAAAGCTGGTAAAGATCTCTATTCCATCCCCTTAATCTTTTTTAACTTTCAAAGGAGGAGAACAGGCTATTTATCTTATTGAAAAACTTGATTATGTCTTATCCATTACATGGCAAAACCAAGACTGGGGTACAAGAACAGAGAGAGCCAACAGCAGTGCCAACATTTTGAGCTCCTGAATGCAATTACTACTAGTCCTTTATGACTAGAGCTATGACCAAAGTGTTTTTTTACTAGCTGTGAACATGTTTTTATTTCAAGGAGCAAGAAAATTTCAGATTAGTATCTGAACACTGGAAATTTTTTCTGAGTGCTTGTGAGTCATGGAAATAACTGTTGTTTGTTTTCTCATTTGGGGTGAATGAGCTCCAAGACTGTACAATGAGCAGGATAAACAATTAAGAACATTTGAAACTCATGTTTATTTCTAACCACCCCTCAGTGCATTTCTTAACAAATGCAGTTGAAAGGCACATGCATGACATTTTGATGTTTAAAAGAAACAAATACTTTTTGTGCTTGGGAGAAGGAAGGGGGTTGGTATTCAGTGCATCTGAGCTGTAACTTCAAATTTCTGAAAGATATGTCATGTTCAATTAGTTTTAATTTTTTTCAATTTAAGATACTTTACTTCAAAAGTGGTTATTCCTGATATTTCGGTGCCCATTTAATGTATTAATTGTTTGAGTCAGAGGTGAAGTTAAAATGTCAGCATGATTTAGGTTTCAACTAAAACATTTTCAATTAGATATTAGTATAACATAATTGCAAAAGTCCCATCTTGAAGCCACTGAGACACTAATAAAGTAATAGAAATCACCATTATAATAGTTCTAGAGCAGGCTGAGAAAAGAAACTGAAAACAAGCAAGCTGTATTCCTGGAAAAGGAAATGTTAGCCATGACCTTGATGTTAGTGACAGGAAAACAGCCATTTTATCCTCTTTCTGACCAACACCTCACCTTCCTGAGTTGCAAACCAAACTTGCATGTTGCAAGAAGTCTGTGGTAATGGAGAGGCTTTTCAGCTCCAGAGGCTTGTCTTCCCCAGGCAAGACAAACCTTCTGAGAAGGAAGAAGATTTAATATTAGTTACACTTTAAGGCTACATTGAATTGGCTCAATAAACAGTCAAGGCTGAAGAAATTAGAGATGGTCTTGGAGGCAGCTGCTGCAAACTGAGAATAATTGCCCTTCCAGGCTTCTCCCCAGCCTCCCCAGGTGCATGGGAGTTTTCTGGCTACCTTGGGCAAGTGAGGCAAGCCCCTGGCTCCAGTCCCATCACAACCAGCATGGTCCCCAAGATGAGAGACACTGCACCTGCACCAGCCTTCTACTAGCCTGTGGCTTAAACACAAATCTCCTCCTGGGGGCATAGGCATATGCTGGAACTTCTAACAACCCTTGGCTCTGGCAACTGGTCCAGCCATCTATCTAAGCTTCTGCCTGGCTGCATCACAGCAGAAGCAGCTGTTAGGGAAGAACATTTTGAAATCCATCTTTTCTGCTGGGCAAGGGCTTGACTGAGTGTGTCACCTGGGATGGGGTACTGTAGATCTCACCTGGTTACTTCCCACCACCCAGTGATGCAGGAGCAACACTGTACGGAAGAACAGGAAATGAGAAAATGAGGCAGAATAAAATCAACTTTTTTATTTTCTTTTTTTTTTTCCTCCTAGCTATTGCCAGAAAATGTTGGACAGACTCAGACTGGAGGCTCACAGTGTTATGGTAATATGTGACTGCATGCTGAAGGTGGAAATGCTTGTTGGCATTGCAGAAGAGGTGCCTTTGGAGGTTATGACTCAACCAGAAAGTCCTTCCAAATTTCAAATTAATCATTTGGCTGTAGGTATGACAAAGCCCACAGATCCCAGCTGATGTCTTTGGATTCTCTGAAGAATCAAGAACAGATGAGGACTGAAATGACATAAAACAAAACCCTGCAAGTATAATATAAGCCCACTTCCTCAACATTGTCTCTTGAATTTGCTTAACTGTTTGTGAGAGACTAAATGTTTATGAGTTCATAGTATTTGGGTTTTTATACATCTGCTGTTTTTCTCAGATATTAAGACAAAAAAAACGTAAATCAGACCAGTATACTGATATTCACATATTACCTTGAAATTGATCAATTCAGTTTTAGTTCCCTAAAGAGTCTAACACAAGCAATTGTGTAGAGACAGCACATGCAGCACTGAACCTTTCCCATGGGAAATCATGGAAGTGTTTTGGTAAGATATATGTAAGTATCCCTTGAAAAGATGATTCAAAAGAAAAATGCATATGCCAAATAGTCATTATTCTCTTGATGAACTGCTCCTGAAGCCTTTTATTATTAGGCAACTAAAGAAAAAACAAACATCCTCAGTTCCATGAAAAAATCCAGCGCAAAAGCTCTAAAAATTGTATTTTTGTCCAGTGATTAGCTAAGGCTGTAACTTCACTTAATTAAATACATCACAACAGATATACAGAGGAATATATAATTTATTTATTTATTTACTGGCTTTTGAATCCTTTAGGTTTAACAATTTGTACCTTAGAGAGAAGGATCATGTAGAATGTATGAAACCTGGTCAGTCAAAATCCAAATAAAAAGGAGCTCATATCAGGAATGCAGAGCTTTTCCCTCATTTCCCTTTTTTTGGCCATCACACCAGCTTTTCCCAAGAGCTACTGAATACATCTTCCATTATTGCCCTTTTATGCCAGAGTCTTACCATTCCACAGAACAAATTGGAAAACTGCTACATACATTCATCAGCTAGTCTAGAAATGAAGCCTGTTTTTTTCAGGTTTAAATAGAATCTTGCAGAGAAACTTTTAACTTTCCCATTTTATACAAATATCCTGTATTTCCTAGGATGTAGCTGTCACTTTAATATTAATATCCCAAAAGAAATATATTTTTCTATAGCATAATGACATTTTTTCACAGTACCTGCTTCCCAATTCCTTGCACGTATTTTCTGCAGTGCTACCTGCTCTGCTTGCTGGGTGATAGCTTTGTGATGGCATTGGTGAAGCAGATAAGGGGAGGAGGGGGAAATGAGTCTCTACAATTTACAGGTTTTAAAAATGATTAGTTTATTTCTCTTATCATACATTTTATGTATGGGACTTCTTCTAGAAACAACTATCTGAGTCACCGGAATGAAATTTCAGCGTGAATCCTCTGTGATTTATATTCCTTTTTTTAGCCCACTGTATGGAATAATACAGATTGTTTTCACTTTGAATAGTCATTTACAACCACAGAATCATTGAATTGTTTAGGCTGAAAAAGACCCTTAAGATCATGAAATTCAACCATTAGCCCAGCACTTCTAAATCTACCATTAAACCACCAAGTGCCACCTCTTACACGTCTCTTAAATACTTCCAGAGTTGGGACTCTGGAAGGCCTGTTTCTATATTTTACAAGTCTTTCCAAGAAAAGCATATTTCTAATATCCAGTTAAACTTTCCCTGGTGCAACTTGAGGTCAGTATCTCTCATCCTAGTGCTTGTTACTTTGGAGAAGAAGCTGCCACCCACCTGGCTACAGCCTTCTTTCAGGTAGTTGAAGAGAGTGATAAAGTGTCCCATGAACCTCCTCTTCTCCAGGCTAAACAACCTTTTATATTTACTAATTATATTTTCTACATTTAGAAGGTGGATTTTATGTAGAGATTTCTATTATGACTACTTGCTCTGTCAGGTATTCATAAAAATGTATATTTTTTATTTATCACTAACAATTAAAGAAAAAAGCCTCTTTTACTTCTACCAGAGAAAAGCTATCCCTCCATTACTCTGTTTTTTAATGCAATTCCTCTAGATGAATTGTTTCAGCAACTGTTCCCTTTTCCTGGATGCTGTTTCCTACATTTCCTGCCTTCAGGCAATGCTGACAAACACAGCCTTCTTTTGCACTGTGACAAACCTACAACACTTCTCCATACTAGCCTGCACCACGATGCAGCAAAGTTATGCAAAAACCACCAACACGTATCAGCTCAGGTCTGGCTGTCCAAAATGTATCTCTGGGGACTGTAGATAGATATTAAAAGTAATGGGAAATTTAAAGACATTCCTCGTAAGTACAGAGACAAAAGGATTGCCTGTTAATGTTACTGTGCAAAAGGACAACAGATGCCCTGATTGTTTGTGGCCTGCAGAGTGCTAATTGTTTCACAGAAGTTGTCTTGCTGTCATTTTTTTTCTCCTGTGCTAAGTTATTCAACATACATTTTTGTGTTGTCCAGACCATATTTTAATTAATCCTTAGCAGATGGATAAGAACTGGATTTTTGTCTCTGAAAAACTTTGAGAGCTCCCTGACATCTGGTGGAGGATAATGATTAAGACTCGTGAGCTTCTTGAAATACTTTTTCGCATAGGTCTGAGTCATGCTTTCAGCCCAAGATGAGAGCTTGCTTGGTAAATAGAATCTGAAGAATAGGCAAAAGAAGTTGTGTGACTGCTTTCTCCTAACTCCCAGCTTGGTAACTTCCAGCATTAACACCACTTATTTGCAAGCATCTGGGAGCCAAGTCTTTGAAGGCATCTTTGAAACAGGATGGGAAAGCACCCAGGCTGCTTCCAGGGTGGAGCTCATTCCACATTTTGGTCGAATACTCCTACATAGACTGGAAGGAGCGATCATGATTTGAAAATGTTTCTGCTGGTATTTCATTAAAGATACATAATTCACGGATTAATAAATTTAAAATATCTCTCCAAAGTGCCTAAAAGAGTAAGATCATCTTTTTAAGATCTTTCCAAGGAAAACTAGTGATGTACTGAAACAGGGTAGCAAATTCATACAACCTTGTAATCAATTGACAAGCTGGACTTAATCAACAACAGACACCTTTCATCACACACATACACAAAAAAAAAGAAGTCTGTATTTGAGAACATAAAAAATCATATGTGAAAGAGCTGGCAAGCCAACTGAAACTGACCTTTGACTAACGTGCAACTCAGAAATATAATTCTGCTGTGTATAAAAAAAAAGTTTTTTTGAGACATTCCTATTATAGTGACAGTTACCTGGCAAAAAATACGGCACATTTTTGTAAATGTTTTTTAATGCAGAAATTGAATGTTACTCTGTGAGATCCTGTTTAATGCTGAAGAAAGGTGCTCAGACAAGAATCAAAACTAAGAATTAACTGAACCAATATACCAATATTCATACCTTAATAAGGTATTAATAAGTCCAGAGGCATTTCAAGTTCAGTTATCTGGTATTTTGCTAATATATTGTAGCAGACCTTTCCCTTTGCCACAGAAGAGCTTATGTGTTCTGTGTATCAGCTGGTGCAGTAACTCAAGGCACTCTCCCCCTCACATGAATCTGCTAACTGGTGAGAGCCCAGGCTGGACAGCTCTTCAGTAGTGAGTTATCTCCAGCACCAGGCAGGTGACAATCCCAGCTGGCAAGAAACATCTTGCCTTGAGAGCAAATTGGAGGAAGGTAAGCCTTGCATTTCTGACTGACAGACACTTCAATTTACAAACTATAAAAACTACACAAAACTTTCACAAAGCAGAAGTCTTTGTATATTCCCTGTCGTGGCTCAACAGAAAAGTTTTATCACGTCCTAGAGCTTTAGACATGTGACTGCTTTTAAAAGATTATTTTAAGAAAGCAAGACACCAATGTCTGGAACTCTCTTTGTTCCAGAATTAAATATCCTAATTTAACTTGCAATTAAAGTATGCAGCTGGGGATTTAACTGGAACCATAAGGTACAGTGGCCTACCTGTCACCCACAACCTTGAATTCACTTGTGACAGGAAGGAAGTCTCCCCTGCTGATCTTTGATTCAAATAGACACAGCACAACTCATTTCCTTTGGTCTTCCTAATAGAAGGCAGCTCCCAGCCTGAGCAGCTGGGGTTGGCTTTAAGCCCAAAAAATGCTGAATGGATGGATTTAGGGACAGAGTCATAAAATGACTAATCGAAACAGCAGTGCCTAGCCCTCTCAATAGGCACATGCTGTGCTGACATTTTCAGGCAGGTCAACCCCAGGTGGCCCAGTTACTCAGTGGCATTCAGATCAAATCTTACAATGTGGCCCTATTAGGTCCAATCATTAATACCCATTTTCACCAATGCTAAAACACTTAGACGAGGCTCCAGGTGACTCTGCAAGATCTGGAGACGAGAACCAGTAATGAATGCACAACCTGCTGTGTAATGAGGCCATTTCTAGGTAGAAATGAATGTTTACTTGGGAGTAATCTTATGGTTCACTTCACCTGAAAACCTTCTCAGAAAAATGGAGATGCTGCCGTAATGGATTCCAAGGTGAAACATCACCTAAAGAACTCTCCAAGGCTCTAAATTTTAAAATTTTTTATTTCAAAGGATTTCATACAGCAGTCGATGTGGGGAGAGACATTTACATGATGCCATTTTCCAGGATGAAGCATCTTATTAGCATAGTTACTTTTTGACTATAGGGAAGAATATGTAACTTGTGGGACATTACCATGACCCATCACCACAGTGACAGAAAAGGTGAGTTACAGGCGCTGATAACATCACCACAGAGTACTGAACACTGAAGTTTTGCAACTTCTTATAACTAAGATGGATTTGAAGCTGCCCTGCATTTTTATTTGGAAAAAAACCCAAACAGGCTGGAGCTGAAATCTTACATAATGGAGACAAATGTTTTCAGTAAACTTGGTGCATATGGAACTGTTTGCACTGGCTCGTGTGGGCTCGTATGAAGTGTTCAATCACTGCTCATATCCTACATGTGCAGAGCATGCCTTCTTTCAGCTAGAGACACCTTGACCCAGCACTGGTGTGTTCTTCCACATCTTGCTATGTTGGGTTTCTGCCAATCCTTTGCATCTGTGGGGCATTTCGGGGAAACTGTTCCTTCTCATTTCTTGTGACCTGGAAGATATTTGCACACCCTATATCATAGATCACCTATCATATAGGAACTTCCTCTTCCCTCCAAATCCTGCCCCAGCCTTCTCTTTTCCTCTTTCAGTCAGTGACTGACAGATTTTCGGGCTATTGCAGAAAATACGAGCCTGACTATCAAATGACTCACCCTGTTGTAAGCCCATTAGAATTGCTGCAATTCTTGTGCTCACAGGCCAGGGGCTGGGGTCTCACCCAGAGGGGCGGAATAAGCTTGTATCACCTTGGAAAACCATGCTGTCAACAGCATGTGCTTGCACTGCAGTCAACCAACACCTAACAGGATCAAAAGGTTTTTCTGAACAGACTAGAACAAACATATTTTCTACCACTGTAGTCAGTTATCTCGGAGGTATCTTAAGAATCACCATATACTTACATACTAAAGAAGTTTCTATTTCATTTACAAGACAGCTCTGAATGCCAATCCTTTGTGAAGATCACCACCTTTATGTATCAATTCTGTGTAGAGAGAACCTAATGAAATAAGATTCATATATGTAACTTCATATTTCATCTGTTGTTTTGAAGAGAAGTATGCAAAACTTTTCACAATGTGCTTAAGCCAGAAGGCAAATGCAGAAGACAGACACACAGTCTTAACAGACACACAATACTTTAGCATGGACTTTCTAATCTGGTTAGGGAAGCCACTGAAGGGATTCACAGCTGTTCCTTGCGTGTGCTGGATGCTTTGTAAGATCCACCTCTGAAGCTTTATCTGTGCCCTACAGTGTGTCTTACATAAGCGATTTATAGAGTGGTTGCTAGCAAGCAGGTTTATTTACAAAGCACGGTGCTAGCCCTGGTGGTGTCTGTTACCAGTTCTAGGAGTGGTTCAGCTGTGGTACTGTGATACCTGACCAAGTTAAATTGCATTTCAATGCATAGATCAGATCCAAGTACATTAAAGGCAGCAGCAAGAGCTAGCTCTGCCTTAAATCTGTCACTAAAGGGTTTGAATTGCAGTTACAGGTAAGGTACTGTTTTTTCTTGAGTGAAGACCTGGGATGTATGCATACAATAATATGCTAATTATTTAAAACAAGTCCCTGGTTTATCTGCAACATTTTGAGATTAAAAAGTTAGGGAGAACTACTGCTCTGTACGTAAAAGGTGGGGTTAGTCACAAATGATGGATGAAGCAAAGTGACAGATATTTCCTAAGTCCAAACACAAAAGCATGATGTGCTCAGGCCTGAGCTGCAATTCTTCATGGCTAGCAGACTCTGCATATCACCCTAATGATAAGATCTTGCAGCTGTAGGGAGCAATACCCTTTTCTCTGAGACAGAACATCTCAGCAGCCCATATGGGTACTCCAATACTCCTCCCCAAAAACCTTAGTTAGAAATCCCTGAAAAAAAATCTCCTTAATCTCAAATTTTGACCACAAACATCTCAAGAAAATTAGTCTCAAGAAGAGAGAGTCACAAGAGTCTTGGAAAGTCCCTCACATACATTCAGTAACTTGTATACAGCTATGTGAGAGCAGGAAAGTAGTAGTGGACTTGATTGTGTAACTCCAGAAGCTGAGGAGAATCTTGGGGGCCTGAATAGTGATACACCACAGCTGCATTACCATTAACAAATTCAAGCACACATGGGGACAATCCTGAGCACAATTGTCCAGGACAGCACCCTTGTACATCACACTGTGGCCCCACTGCTCCTGCACAGGAAGGAACGACCCTACCAGCAACCCCTGTCCTGCAGTGGTGGGCAGCTGGCAGAGGAGCCAGTGCCTCTTGGCTCTGGCTATAGCCAAGGTGAGAGCATGAGGAGCACAGAACCACCAAGGACCAGCTTTTCCCCTCCCCATTCAATTTCTGCATACACCAGAGACAGTCACAGGTCTTTACCTGCTCTGTCAGTTCTCCACTCCTGTGATAGGGACTGACTTTCCTTGCAGTTTTTGTTCACCAAATACAGGCTTGAGGGCCCAGATTCCCAGCTGCTACTGCTAGCTTTCAAACAAGTTCCAGGTATCAGCCCTGAGACTTTCAGAGATCTTTTCCATTAGCTGTAACCACCTGTAGTCAGGCTTGGCAATCCAGCTCCCCAGCTCCTTCACACAACTTCATAGGGTACCAGAAAGGCTGGAGAGAGAAAAAAAGGATCAAAGTGGTCAGGGGTAAACTTCATCATCCCATGGAACAAAGTGGTCTGAGATGCTTGGTTACAAGGAAGAATGTTTGTGTTGTGAAATTCTCCAGGTTTCTCTGAAGAAATCCTTGTCGGACAAGGGTGTGTGTATCACAGACACAGACTTTTGTCACTGGCAGCCAACCAGCCCCACCAAGACTCTCAAAGGCTTGAAAATATATTTATTTCTCAGTACATTGTAGTTGAAATAAGTCTCTAATTATTGTCCAGCTTCACATCAAAATCACCCAATATTTTTATCTCTCTGTCCTTCATGGTTACTTTGGCAAAAGATTATTGGCTATTAAAGTATCTTGAGGAATCTAGCTAGCACAGAGCAGATTTTTTCCCCTTCTCATCTGAAAAGCTATTAGCATGCTCCTCAGGGTAGAGGTGATTAGTTTATTACAATGTAATAAAATTCTTTCCTCAACCCTCTCATTCTGCAGAAGAAAAATATAGATGTTTGCACCAGAATTACAATGCTGGGACTGATTACTGACCAAGAAGTCATTTGAACAGAGGCACGACAGTGAGTAGCATTGCACTTCAATACTACAGTATTCCTGACATGAGTAGCCAGGTTCTGAACAGCATTGTGGGCATAAATAGTGACTTCTGGAAGTGTTTGTGTTCCATCTGCAGTGAAAAAGAGGACTGCTAAACAACTCAGCACAGGCAACACTAGCAGCAAGAAAGAGCAGAGAAAGAGAAGGAAAAAAAGTTAGTAGCCACATATATTATTCAGTGTTCCATTCTGCTACTATTCCTATGCTGGTTTGTCATCACTAACTCAGTAGCTGGATCAGGTATTAAAAACTGTAGTAACAGTGAGAAGTTTGGCTTTCTATTGGTCTCACTTGTAGCCAGTCTCATACTCCTCAAAACTGAGCAGGCAAACTGGCACTCTGCAATGAGAACAAGAAGTCCAAATAGTGAGTTTTCATGTGATTAATAACAAGAGGTAGCTGTTACACTCTGCAGCTGATGTGGATCTTGACAGAAATATTGTAGTCATTTGTGTTTTTGCACATGTAAATATCAACAGAAATTCAAGGGAATAATACAGTGGCAAATAAACAGTACAGGCTAGTCAGTACCAAGGAAATTCTAGAAAGGAATTTAGTGTATTTGTGTTGGCAAACAGAGAAAAGTAGCCATTACCATCTGGGGAACAGCATTCCCTGACATGTTTCTTTATACACTCACTCTGAGGTGCCAATTAAAAAAAAGGGCCTGGTAAACCCAAAGGTTTCAAAGCAACTGATATGTAAGAAGAATCTCCATGTGGAAAGAAACCATTTTAATAGCTTCTGTGTAAGACAAAAAAACATACAAATTGAGGACTGCTTTGAGACCATGGTCTTGGTGGAATTTTCACTGTTCATCTTCCTGTTTTCAAAATACAGATGCATTCCTGTTTTCTTTCTTGCTTTCTAATGCACAGCAAGAAAATAACTTTTTCAGAGCTCTGCTCATACTAAAAAAAACACTAATTTTTGTGATTTACTGATGTTTGGGAAGCCAGCTAAGCAGAGTGGTGAGAAAAGAAAGACACCACAAGTTTCAGCATCATGCAGAGGGAACCCTCTCAAACAGGAGTTGAGCTGAACCTCAGCTATTGACTCAAAGTACAGCATGTCCCTTTGAGAGCACAACCTTCCTAGTTGTGTTTTCTTCGCAGTAAATGTTATTCCTGATCTGTTTTAGGACTTGATGGAATAAACTGGGAAAATTATATAAATATTTCTGATGACGATTATGTGGGGGGAATAAGGTAACCCCCTTTAAGTCACTCTACTCGGGTGATTCAAAAAACCAGGCCTGCATTTTTCATGATAAAAGCTCTAAACCCTCTTCAATTCTCATGTGTGTGTGTGTGAGAGAGACACGAAAATACAAGTTAAATGCAGATTTTAAAGTTTATACTGAAAGAACTGTTTCACATGGCAAACTGAAAATATTACAGTCTGAGTGTTCTCTTTCAGGACAAATGGGCCCCCAGAAGGAGAAACCACAGAAAAATCATAGGGATATCATTTGGAACCGGATATCATGTTGAACATTGCTTATCTGACACAACTTTTGTTCCATTCCATAGGGATGGAAGCTGTTCTGGATGTGTGGAATGAATCAGACTCAAGAGGCTGCCGAGAATGAAAAAAGCTAAAAACTCCACAATCCTAAATGTTATTTTATCATAGAATAGAAAAGATGGTAATTTTTGCACAAAAAATATATAGTAGACATTTAATATACTATATAATAAAATATACCAGATAAAAAGAAGATGTATTGCCTATGTCAAGCGAAAGACATGTAAAAATTAAAAATTTGGCTTCCTATCAAAACCACAGATAGCCTGGAAGTTGAGTTACATTTGGTTCTCAATTAATTATCTAATAATTAATATTAAAATTTGACTTTTTTGTTGTTCTAATGAGATTAAATTCCCTTTGGCTCCAATAGTAAAGCTATTGAGATCATTTTAACTCATCAGGCTCCCAGTGGAATGTCAGGTAATTCATATGGCATATGTATTAAAACATGTCATACCTGGTTTGTTCCTAATTAGAGCCTCAACACTGCAATAGTTACATCCATCTGTCCGTGGCTTTAAGTGTCTACAGTTGTGGGATCACTTCTCCAGCTACTTTTTAACAGATAATACACCTTTAGAATTTCTCATGAAATATGAGTCTGAAGAAATATGAGCTGAAGAAACCTTCCAGTTTAATTAACCCAATGATGATCTTGCTTCCTTTGCTTCCTATTTTCCCTCACAAAACTATCTCTTTTGCTTTTTTTTTTCATTTTTCCCACATTACCCAGATGGAAATGTACTTGCATTTGCAAGAAAACTTCCTTAAAAGAGAGCTTTTTAATTGTCAGCAATTTGTCCAAGTGTTTCAAATTCACACCTGCACATCATCCAATATTTCTCCAAGTGTTCCTCTTGATTATTTGCTAAAACCAGATCTTATGCAAACTGTAGCATGATGAGAGGAAGTGGGAATACTGCAACTTCCACAAATATGTGTAATAATTAGTAAGTATTGTACTATTATTAGTATTAATTACTAATATTTAAGAATTGTTGATCAAACAGGTATAAAATTCACATGCTCTTTCTGTGTGATCAGTCATAGAGGGGTGAGCACACTTTCTATCACATTACAGAAAAAACGCACATGGGCAGTTTTCTTGGTCTTAGCCATCTGCTTTTTATTGTCATGTGTGACTGTTTCTGTAACAAGCATTGTCATCTTTGATTCTGAGTCGTGCTACAGGCAGAGAAAGGCCCTGTAGGCAGTGTGCAGGCAAACCACACATTTCTTTGTCATTGCCTGGCCATTATTAGCCAAAGATTTGCCAGAGGCCAGGGTGAAGAGGAAGAGAAATGTCGGCAGGGCTGGTGCAGCAGTGTAGATGGAGGGGATGAAGTGGGTTTGTATGGGGTACTTGGAAAGAGCACAGCAGGAAGGCATGCTCCTTAGGTGCAAGCACATCAGGCATTGGACACCACATCACCACACCCCAAAGAAAAGTAAGATCTCTCCTGCTGCTGCACTGACAAAGGAGCATGACACAAGCTAACAAATCCTCATGAGTGTCATGCCAGCAGGATCCTTCTGCAATGGGGATGTGGCACTGCAGAGAGGGTTACCTGCAACTATTTTGGCATCATTAGCATTAGATGCTGTTTTTTCTGGGTTCTTTAGCCTGACCTCCAGATATTGAACTGTGCTGTCTTCTGAGACCAGCCTTCATTTACAGCTTTGACTCTTACCCGCATTCATCTGCTTTTGCCTTTGCAACTGAGCAAAGTTGTCTAAGTTTATTCACAATCAGTAAGCAAAGATGTCAGATTGTCTAAGTTTATTCACAATCACTAGGCAAAGATGCCAGATATTTAGAAGCTTTATGCCATTGGAAAAAAAAAAAAAAAAAAAAAAAAAGTGTTGAATAGCCTTTATAAAACATGTAAGCAAAGTTACGTCAAAGCCAAGAGTTTAGGTTGGTGCTGTCCCTGTGAACTGTCCCTGCTGGCAGGTGGATGGTGACTCACACATGCTCTGAATGTGCATGTGCTGACACAAGCTCCTCAGGAGGCAATGATAAAAATGCATGCAGTGTTATCTCTTGTACAGCAAGAAAGGCACATCCATATTAATTCCTCTGAAATAACAGCAAGTTCAGAAAAGAACATTGCAACTTTGGAGCAGCTCAGGTGTCTGTGCTAAGGTATCTGTTCACTCTACAGCACTAAGGATAAAGGTATCTCCAAGCAGCAGAGATTCCTAAGGAGAATAGTAGAAAGAAACTGTCCCTTAGAAGCAGGTCATTCACTCTCTCTAGGGTACCAATTCCTATAGACACAATAGGCAAGTCTTGCTCCTTTACTGGCAGCCCTGAATCAGATCATCCCAAGGAAAAGCCACGAGCCAATTTCAGTAACTGTCTCCAGCAGCTGGAGGGAGAAAGTTAAGTTAGCAATCCGTTTGGCCTACTCAGGCAATTTTCAACACCGTGCTTCAGAGCATTAATAAAAAAACAAACAAAAAATGCCCCAAAAAAACAACACAACACAAAACCCACCAAACCCAATCCTTAAATGCCACCTAGTGGTAAAAGCTATTTTCTTTTAACATCCCTGCATTAGGGAAACACAAGTGAAAAAGGACCATGGCACAAAATCACCTGTTTGGATTTTCTGAGTTCACATCCTTACCCTTGAATGCCTCAAGGTTAGAAGTTCCAGGAATACTGGAAATATGTGTACAGAGCTCAGGCTCTGCAGTGCTGTGTGCTGTGTCTCAGTCTCAAATGCCTCCACATGTGAGCAGCATCCCCAGCTGCAAATTGCCCTTGCATAGGACAATGGGTATAGTCCTACCACATGCAGTCAGTGTCTATGTGACCCCAGAAGCCTTAAGATGCTTTGAAGAGAGACAGCCACCCATGGTGCAGGCACAAAAGGAATCTCACATGCAGAAATTTTAAAGTCTTATTAATACTGGTGTTTTAAAACTGGTTCAAAGTTACTGCATCAAGATTGTAGCAAGTAGTTCACTGGTTCTACTTGAAATCTCTGTGCGTCGCAAAGCAAACTGTCAGCACTGGCTGAAATAGTCTACATTCCAGCTCAAATTACTGACCTTTTGCTGGTACCTGCAGCCTTTCACAAGCACTTCCTGGTCCTGCTTGACAAAAACCCTGTGCCACAATGTCCTCAGTACCTATCAGAACAGACAGAGGCCACTGACCAGTTGTCTTCTGTTTGGATACACAGCAGTCTCTATTTCTGTTTTTCTCCAGAAATACTCCTCATGTCTCTGAGAAGACGATGCTGGGACACCTAATCAGACCACAGCAAAGCTGAGCCAGTGATCTGCTCAAGCTCTGAGGAGCTCATGAAGTTCTCTGGCATGACACATTCTGCTATCCTGTAGTTTTGACTCCACATTACAACAAAGGGGTCTTTAATCCACTCACAGGCCATATGCCATTTTCCAAAGCAGCACCATGGCAAGAGGTAGTCATTGTGACTCCAGCAGATGTACTAAAAAACTTGTTCTCTGAGAAGTGCCATTCTAGACAATGTTCCCACCTTAAAAAAAAACCTTAGGAGCATACCAGAGAGCCTAGACGAACTGTGGAAGCATCAATTTTTCAACTAATGCACATCCATATGAAAAGGAGAGTGGTGACATAGAAGGATTCCCTGCTGAAAATATCTGCAGCTTGATCTACTTCATCTGGTTTTCTCTTTCATTTCCCTGTAGCTGACTTTTCTTTAAGATATACATGTAGATTGTGATGTCCTCAGTAGTGCTACTATTACTTTAAATAGGATGTCAGGGCACTGAACTTGGTATTTGTCATTGCCTCATCAAATGTGATATGCTGATGAAAGAGCCATTAAGTTCCAGGAAGATTTCTGAGGATTTTGCTGAGAAAATCCATAAGGTATGCTATCACCATCTGAAGAACTTTTACAGAATCTCCATATCATTGCAAGGCTCAAAATATGTATCTGCCAAGCCCATGATCACCACTTCCTAAGAAACCTTAAACCAGAAGAAAACAGCCAGAGATTTACCCCAAAACCAGAAGTGCAGTGGGGCTGGCACCCATGTGGAGAAAGAGAAGACACAAGCATAGAGGACTATGAGCACCAGGCTTACAGACCTCAAGGAATTTGGAATAGCTATGTTCAAACTCATTTATACAAAAGAAAACACGTGTAATCGAATTTATAGAAGCCTTTACCATCTCAGAGGTGGGACAATGCCTTGAAGATGTGATGGCAATGATGCCTTCAAGCACTCATCCACCTCGTTGCACTCCCCTTAGAAGGCAAAACCTGCAAAAAGGAATAGATGAGGACCACATCCTCTCTGGGGTAAGGGAATGAAGAAACAGAGAGCAATCCTGGAACTATGCAAGCTGGGTTGGCCCATGGTCCTGCAACTCTTGTTTTGCCCTGCACAGCATTGGTATAGGGAAAGAACAGGCAGAACTCTGTTTCTTCACTCTTCCTTCACCTCCAGGCCTCCTCTGACAGAGCTAGGCTCCTGAATTTTGCTTGTGCAGGCAGCATGCGCTGTGACATTTTCTTTCATGCAGGTCTGGGCTTGTGATAGCTTTTTGGTGAGGAAAGCTCTTCTGGAGATCAAGCCCTTGGCCAGAGAGTCTCTGTTTCAGCAGTCTTGCTGTCCCTGCTCCCTACAAGCATGTTGTAGAGCACAGTTCTCTGGTGGCAAATGCCCTTGCGACCAAAGTCCTCACCTCCTTTTTAAACAGAAGGTGCAGGAGCTAAGCATCTGTTTTCTGTCTAGCTGGATGGGGATGCCACCTATACTTCCAAGTGTAACTATCCAATCCCAGAGGATCAAGGAGTACGGGCAGGGTGGTGGCAACAACAGTTCATCAGTTCACATCAAGGGCCCACTAGCAACATGGGTAGGAAAGCAGCATATTCAGAGGCACTGACAGATCAGTGGCAGGGACACACATCATCTCCACCCTCTCCACTTTTGTCTGCTGCAAACCTTTAGGAATAGGCACTTTTTGGAGAGCTGGTGTCACTTTCCATCTTCTTTTCACTGCCTAAATTGCAACATCCATTACTTCTACAACTTAATATTTAACTTACAGATCAAAGGCCACCCTATTAAAAAGAAGAAAGTGCTATTCCCTAAACTTAACACATTTTAACACAGAGCAGTGAATGAAATCTGCTCTTCCAGTATCTTCCTCCAGTTCAAGTCCTTTTTTCATACACTTATTTTCCTTATTAAGTGGAACCACTCTGATGCAAACAAAAGCCATTACCTACAATAAAACACTTTTTCATAGTCAATACATTTAATTCACAACTGATGAGACATCTTTCCTTAATGAAAAATTACAGAGAAGAAAAACTGAGATCTGAAAACCCTTTACGTTATTCCTGATCTCTTAGGGTCTTGAGTCCACAGCAGAGCTTTACAACCTTTTACAAAATGCTTTCAAGACAACAAAAAGCATGTAATTTTTTCCTATTTCCTTTGAGTCTGGATATGGATAGAAGATTTGCTTCTTGCCTGCTTATGTAGCCCACCTTATAGAGATCAGGCATTTGATCTGGTGGTTTCCAGCCAGAACAGTACTTCATGAATGGTGCATGACTGCATGTCTTGGCAGAGAACAGTAGCATTCTTGCTAAACTAGCACTGCCATGTACTGTGGTTTTCAAACTCGGGTGTCTTTGTACCATGGTTTTAGAAATGTAATATATTACAAATATATGCACGTAAATGAAATTATTACTTGAAGAAACCTGATGAAACCTGAAGTGTAAAGGTGGTGCATCATTCAGGACATACCTGAAAGCAGATGGAGATGTCCATGCGTGCATCACATTCACTATTGCCAGATCTAAAAGCTATTAGGCTATGACTACTACGATATACTTCTCGTTTCTGCCGCAAGACACAAAAGCAACACTGTATCACACAGTTTATTAACAACTGAGAAGCGCTGTGATTATTAGAGACAAAGCACACTTCAATTAAGAAGCCTGCGAAGTTAAGTTTGGCAAATTATGATATTGAGATAGGGCTCAGGGGGAAAGCCTAAAGACCTTCAGCAGTTGCTTCCAGAAATCTCAGGAACAGACATTTATCCAGGGCTTCAGTACTGCAGCTCTCAGCACTGACTCTAAACGCTGTTTAAATGGCTCCACTCCAACAACCTCCAGACACAGCAATTTCTAGCCAGCATGTGGTGTGGTTTGCACACTGTTGACTGAGCAGTCACAAGAAACTTCCCCTTCCCCACTCTAAAAGAAACAAACAAGCGAACACAAAAAAATCCACAAACAAAACAATGTCCTATTTTTGAATTAAATACACACTAGAATTACTTTTCATTCTGTTACATGATACAGTGGGAACCCTAAGGCCCAATAGCAGCAAACTTTGCCTGGCACGACCCAAGCGCAGGTGATGGTGGAGGTCAGTAGCAGACCTCGAGCCGTCACTGCCCCGCCTTTGGGGGTTGGTGCTCATCCTTCAGCTTCTCCCCGACGCTGCCGCTGCACCACGAGCTGCACCAGGAGCAGCACGGCCGCAGACCAGCCCAGCCCAGCCCAGCCCAGCCCAGCCCAGCCCGGCCCGGCCCGGCCCGTCCCCGGCAGGCCCCGCCGCAGCCCTGGGCCGCGCGCACGCGCCCTGCCGCGCGCCGCTCCCGGCCCCTTCCGGCCGCTCCCGCTCTCTTTCCGGGCCGCGCGCTGCGCTCGCGCCGCGCGGGACGGCTCTCGGTGCGGCGGCGGCGCGCGCCCCGCGCCGCTTCCCGCCCTCGCACCCGGCGGGCGCCACGGCCATGGGCGGGGCCGGCGGGCGGGGCCGCGCGGGCGCCGCGGGACCGGCGGAGGGCGGGCGCTGAGCGGCGGCGCAGGGGCAGGCGGGCGGCCATGGCCTCCCCGCCGGGCGGCGAGAGCCGGGCGGACCCGGGCGAGCAGGAGGCGGCGGTGGCGGCGTTGCAGGCGGAGCTGGACGCGTGCCGCGCGCAGCTGGAGCGGGCGCGGCGGCGGCTGCGGCGCACGCAGCGCCTGTACCGGCGGGAGCGGGAGGACGGCGAGGCGCTCAGGAGGCAGGTAGGGCCCCCCGCCCCTGGTGCCGCGGCCTCCGGGCCGGGCCGCACCGAACCCTCGCGGCCTCCACTCCCCGCCCGGTGCCGCTCGGCCCGCGCTCCGCTTGTCCCGTCCGCCCGACGTGCCCTCCCTCACGGTGCCCCGGCCGGCCGAGCCCGCCGGGCTCTGCTGGCCTGCGGGCGGCCAGAGCCGGTTTGGGGTCCCGAGTCAGAGCTTGCTGGTGAGAACGGTAACGCCTTCTCTACCACAAGGTGAGGCGTGCAGTCAGAAGGAAAAATTACATACAGGCAGAGGGAAAGAAGTTTATTAAATGAAGTGTGAGGTAAAGGAAGAGTTGCTGATCTTCTCTGTGAACACTTAAGGCAAAAAAAGGAAGTTTAGGGAAGCCTTCATCGCGGTGTACACTCTATTGTGAGTGGAGGCAGATCGGCAGCACTGGTGCCGCTGGCAGAGCCCGAGGGAAGGGCCTGAAGTTGTGTCAGAGGCGTTTTAGATTGGATATTAGAAGAAGGTTCTTCACACGGGATGCTTGGGCTGTGGAAGAGGTTCCACAGAGAAGTGGTCACAGCATCAAGCCTGACAGAGCTCAAGGGGTGTTTGGACAATGCTCTCAGGCACATGGTGTAATTGTTGGGGATGTCCTGCAGGGCCCAGAGTTGGACTCGATGATCCTGGTGGGTTTCTTCTAGTTCAGAACATTCTCTGAGTTGTAACCACCACAGTGGTCACTGCAGAGCAGTGATCATTACTTGAAATCTAGTTTTACAGGATAGACATTTAGGAATAACCTTGGTTAAGTTTATTTGCTCCTTTGCGAACAGAAATTATGTGTTTCTTTATGCCAGCCATTCAAGTACAAAACTCTCTCCTGCCAAACAAAATCAATTAAACCACTTGTGGTGCCATTATGTTTTGTCTGAATTATGGAATGTAAACTAGGCTGACTCTCTTTTCTGAGATGGCAGACTACTAAAATGCAGTGTTGCATTTTTAACATGAAATTTTTCTTTCAGGTAGAAGAACTTGCTAAAGAAATCCGTAATAGAAAGGAGAAAGATACGTCTAGTGTAGAAGTACAGACAGAGGATTGTGCTGCATGGTCGCAAGCAGGTAGAGGGTGGTGACTGTTTAAATGGGGATACAAAACAGTATCTCAGTTTGAAAATGTTGTAACAGAGTACATTTCAAGTCTGTATCCTTTGCTGAATTAAATTCAGAAACCTGACATTATCTTTGAGACCATTTCCTATTTATTCAAGGCATTAATTCAGGATAATATGTAGCATGGACTAGAAGAATTAATGCCATTGTAATTTGTTGGGTAGTAATCTCATGTTGCAAACATACACACTTTACCAATTTTTGAAGCATATTAAAACAAGACATAATTTGTTCAGTAGGATTAGAATAAATTCAAAGCAGAGGCACTACCCAATATTTGATTTTCATTAGACTACTTACTTGAATAAATTTGCAGTATAAGATTCGTCATCCTTAAGCTGCATTACTAAAACACTGTCTTGCTAATTTATGCAATTTCAACTTTTCTTTCTCTTCCCCCTCTCCCCCTGCAGATTATTACTACTATGAAAATTATTACAATCACGCTGATACTCAAGATTGTGCATCTGAACTACCAGCGCAGCACAGTCAAAGGACTGAAGGCTCTGAGCATAATTCCACGGAGGAATTGGAGAGACCTGTTAATACTCCACTAGAGGAGGATGGCACCAAGGCTGTTGACGTTGGAGAAGAGGAAAATTTCGTCCAGAATTCACAGGTTTTTGGACTATCTGGAGTTTTACCAGTTTTGAAATCAGTACTTTGTTAATATTCTATCTAAAAGATGTGCTTACAGTCCTGATGGCTTTATACAGAATGATTTTTTGTGATGTTCTAGTGTTGATAATACCAGTGTACTTCAAAACTAGTTCTTTTTGGAGTGTGTTCCAAATGGAGCATGCTCTTAGATTTGTCTTGGAGTTTGAGAGTAAAAAGACATATATCCTACATAGCCTGGAAGCAGGATCTTTTTTATCTGCACAGTGTGTACAATATGTCCATGTTGATTTTCTTAAATAGCACTTTTAATTTTTTTCTTCCATTGACATAAGCAAGCACAATATAAGGAAAAGAATATTGGTGGTGGGATTTGTTTATTTTGTGGTGGCTTGGTTTACTTTCCTGCTCTTCAGTCTTCTCTCAGGTCACTCACTTAACTGAGTTTGTGCCTTAGCATCTAGCAACTGAAATGAAACAGAGGGCAGAAATCTGGCTTAGGAGTGCTCTGAAAGATGTCTTCTGTGTGTATTTTTGATGTGAGTCACTTTTGAGTAAAGCTGGGGAAAAACAAAAGACACAGGCTGCAGTCTTGGTCCTGTTGAAATCACTGGGAGTTTACCAGTAAACTGCAGTCAGATTTCTGCCTTCTGAAACAGTCCAAGTTCATAGAGCACTTACCTTTCTTATTTTCTGTTATCAGGACACAGAAGAAACTTCATTAACGGAAGGTTCTTTGGCAGAGAGCTTGAGAGCTGCTGCAGAGGCTGCTGTTTCACAAACTGGATTTATTTATGATGAAAACACAGGATTGTATTATGACCATAGCACTGGATTCTACTACAATTCAGTAAGGATCATTTCCAAAATCCTTGGAACTCTTTGTCTGTCACAAAAGTTTTGTTAGTAAAAGTTGATGTGAGCAAAGAACTATGATCTAAGCTGATCTTAGGTTTTTAAAAACAGGCTACTGAAGATGAATACCGTCAAAAATTTATTAATGGCTTTTTAAATTTTTTCAGTCAAATTAAAGATAGCAGGCTAAGATACAAATTTAGATTTTAATTCAGTTATTTTTGATGGCTCCTAGATCTCTAACTTACTTGGGATTGTACAGATTTCATTCTTTAAAGCTGATCTGTAACTCTTTCAAACCTAAAAGCTTGAGCTTAAAGATGTCTTGTTTATAAAAACATATTTCTGAAGTAAGTCGGTTGGTTCTCCACAGTGAAAAGAGTGCTGGGAGAAAATACACAAAATGTTTATGCTTTTACTTGAGTACTGTTACCACCTAGTTTGATTCTACAGGAAAGAAAACACTGCTTTTAGAAGTGTTAGAAGAAGATTAGATGATGGTTCAGAATTTCTTAATGTTACTTTTTGCTGTACATTTTTATATAGCTTTTGCAAAGGTTTTCTTTTTTGTCCTATGAGGCTTTTGTATATGTATACAGATCTCTGGGTAGATATGTATACACTGTACTGCACTGAGAACAGAGTTTGTTTTCAGTGCTATATTCAACTCAGCTGTAAAAAATGCATGAGGTACACAACTTTGTTTTCAGGATGCTTCTGGACTTCATTTTTAAGGTCTTGAAGGATACCATTGCTTTTGACATAGTTTGTGGATTTAGTTATATGTAAATGTTTGAGGCTATAGATTACAGTTTATGATAGAATTATCCAAAATAATATCTTTTCTTGGTACGTAAATGTTCTGAATTAGAGGAAATATTCTTGCATTGTGTTTACTGGCAGAGTTCTGATAATAGGGCTGGGGGTTGCAGAGGTAGCCTCTCTGAGAGAAGGCATGGGGCTGCCTGGACATGGCTGGTTTCACTGCATGGCACAGCACAGGCATTAGAGAAGCTGGTGGTGCCTCTGAAACCAGTGTAGGAAGAGGCATAACTCTGCACAGTGGAGTCTGTATGGGTGGGTGGTGAGTGTGAAAAATAACCCTGTGAACACCAGGGGCAAAGAGGAGGGTCCTTCAAATCCCAGGGCAAGCAATTTCCTGCAATGAATAGAGCAGACCACGCTGAAGCTACTGATGCTACAGTCTGTGGAGGATCCCACACCGAAGCAGCTCCTTGGGATGCCTTTTTTGGCTACCTAAAAACAGGCCAGGCAAAATTAAGGGAATAAAAAGCAGTTATATTTATTGAAGGATTTCAGGTACATGTAGGACAGACAAAGCCCCCTTGCCCCCCCTGGGGCTACACCCAAAATGAACGATGGGTAATGGGTTTTCATAATTTTGTATGTTTGGTCTGTTTGTACTTTGGGAGTTAATCTTACAATTACAACTTCAGGTAATGAAGTCATTTACCCCAGGTTTGCTCTCCCCCCAAACTCACTTTTGTGTGCATTTCTCAGGTCCTGAGATGGTAAGATGTTCTTGATTCCCAGACCTAGAGCGGAGTTATTTAGTCTGACCAAAATGGGAAAGCAGTAGCCAACACTCTATATGGAGTTTAGATGTTTTTAATTTGATCCTTATTGTCCAGCTGTGTTTTAGCTGTTTCCAAGTCAAATCCAGCTTGTTCATGATAGTGACCTCTGTGTCTTTATCGGTGAGCTTTTCATCTTACTTTTTTCCCAATCTTGTTGAGAAGAATTGACAGAGTGGTTGGATGGGCATCTGGTTGCCATCCAGGATCAAGCCACCACAGTTTTTTCATTTTATCAAAATTCAAATGTGATTCTTTATTAATCTGATGTTTCTTTGAACAATATATTTATTGAAGTGATAATAGCATTTTCTTCATTTCCTCTAAAGGAGAACCAATTGTATTATGACCCAGCAACTGGAATTTATTACTACTGTGATGTGGAAAGTGGCCGATACCAGTTTCATTCACGAGTGGATCTGCAGTCTTACCAGGCCTCTGGTACTAAGCACACCAAGGATAAAAAGGGGAAAAAGAAGAGAAAAGAACCAGAGTGGACTGCTGCAGATGACTATAAGGTAACTTCAGAACTGACAGAGAGAAAATGCAAAATCTGTTGGGTTTTTGTCCATGGTGCAGCTTGTAGGCTGTGGGACTTGGTTTTATGCAGAGAATGTGTGCTTATTTTTTGAACTATTTAAATATACTTAAACTATACACAGCAGGTTGTTAATATGTAGTTAGTTTTCCCATAACTTCCCCCTTGAGTGATGAAGGATTATATTTTTATCTTGGATCCCCCTCACTTTTTCAGTATTTTTTTTTATTAGTACCTAACTGTAAATGCATTTAAAACTGAGTGTCAGTGAAGTTTTTCAAATAGCTGGCACACTAGAATGAATTCAGTGTTGTGTGGGCTGGATTTACATCAGAAATTCAGTGTTAGCTGCAAATGTCTTAGGTTGTGATTTAGCATTGGTTGTATTTGGTGTTGGTTTTTTGTTTGGTTGGGTTTTTCAGATTATAAATCAAAAAAATGTAAATTTTGAAAATACACTCATACACAATCTTTTCTCTGTGACTTCATTCCAGAGGTTAGTCCTTTGGCATTTTACTGTATCTCTGCTATATTTGGTATTGGTGTTTTTGAAGTTCTGTTTCTTTGCATATTATGGTCTCCTATTGGTACTTGGTCATTGTATTTTCATTGTCATTAGTGTATGGATAAGATGTACATCTTAATAAATGCCATTGTAATTAATTTTCTGACTGCTAAGAAAGCATACCATGTGGTGTGCTGCCTTGAAAAACATCACTCACTCCTAAATGCCAAGAAGTACTAACACAGCTATTAAACCTCAGGCAGTGTTTACATTATGTACACTCTTACTGATGTTAAGTTTTGTTCTGCCAATTTGTTCTATTATTTTAAGATAAAATTGAATATATTGATTTCTCTAGTTTGAGTTCTCCTTGGTTTGCGTTCTTCAAAGCTTTAACCATGGCATTATTTCATTATGCAGACCTCAGACATGCAGATTGGTTGAAATTTGAAATAATTACCTTACTGTCCAGATACCTGTACATCATAGTCACATAACAACATCAACTCAGAGTTAAAAAATTTAATCAGAAATGAAAAGCTTGAAAATGGAAACTATGTACATAAAGAAATAGTGTAATTAGGTTAAATGCATAGTGGTTGTTGACTGATTACACTTTTAAAAACAAATTGTGGCTAATGCTGGAATTTCTACTCCTTGAGGAAACGTCACATGAGCCCTTCCATTCGGAAAGCTTGGTCTGGATACTTAGCAACACTCAGCATAATGATTCTTTATACTTAAGAAAGCTAATGCTGTGGAAGTGGAGTTTTACCAACACCCACGTTCTGGGCCTGCTCTGTGCAAATGCTGAATTAGCATTCTGCCACTCTCAAAAGGCATTGGTCAATATAGAACTTTATCATGTGTCAGGAAAGAATCGTGAAAAGCTTGTAGGCCTTTATCATAAACTGATTAATATGTCTCTTAAATTTAGTTCTGTGATAAACTGTTACCTAAACCAACAAGAGTATTTATAAAAGCTCTAAGGCATATCAAATAATGTTGACTACTTTTTAGCATCCTATCACAGTCTGCTTCTGTAATCTCATTATACTAGAAATAGAGGCTTCTCTTTAGCTTACTTTATATCAGTGTTTTTATTTAAATAGTCTTGTTAGCAGATCTTTTCTGTGAGACTTCCACAGTCACAAGGTAGGAGGTAAACATCCATTTTTTTCTTCTGTGTTTTATCGATGGTGAGCTGAGTACCTTGCTTTGTTTGTGAATTAATTTGTTTGACCAACAAGGTAACAAGGAAAAACATTTTAAGTATATTGTAGTACACAGATTTCTTCTTCTGTGAACAGGGAGTGAAGGTCTATGTCAAAGAAGTAATCATGATCCTTTTTACTTTTTTAAACAAAAACAGGGAGAATACATAAAAGAGTGAAACATAAAACACTCTCCATTTTAAACTCCAGAAATAAAATAATTCCTTTTTGTCTGTGCACTTCTTTCTAAATGCACTACTCGCTTTAAAGGAAAAATGTACCTTGCTGACATAGTTTTTATAGCTGAGTTATATATTGATGATTCCATGTAATATTAATATAAAATGTTAATGTTTTTTAGAATAAAAGATGGTATAATTCTGTTAAAAAAATTGGAATATTAGTTTATAATCTTATAAAGTTTATAAGCACAGTCAAGTGCATAGATGTGTGGTATTTTTTGGCAGTATAATTGTGCAGTTTAGTCTTGTGTTGGCAAAGGCAGTAATTAGTTCGTGATGGAATAAAACTAAAAATATATGGTTTTAAATAGGACTAGAGTTTAAGCATTGTCTATTGACAATACTTTTCTCCAAACTTACTGCCCGGCCTTCTTCCTTTTCTTTCCCGAATGCAGTTGAAATTATTATAGCTATGACAGTGTTTTTGAAGACAAGTACCTCATTATTGCTTTTCCCAGTCAATTATTAAATTGTGCTGCTAGCCTGAAAAATGCTCCCAACATTGCCTCATTTATTGACCAAAGTAGGTTTTACTTGCCTTTCTTACTCCATAAATGATACAGGTAGAAGGATTTGGTTTAATCCCTGGGCTGTGGACCACTAGTTTTAGGAAAGCAGGGTGTCCTTCTGGAGGATGTCATTCACCCCCGAACTTTATAATTCTTGGGTGAAGCTGAGGTAGTTTATAAGAATATCCATGTAAAGGAGGAGAAGACAGCACTATTTACAGAGTCATAACATTTTTTTCTCTCTTTTTCAGTTGAAGGAATGAATGTAAACAAATATTTATTGATATTTATTATTACTTTAAAATTGTCAAATACAAGAAATAAGGAAATTAAGCAACTATGTGTGTAGATTATCAAGCATATATTTCTAGGTAGACAGTATTGGTAAGCAATGGTTTTACCAAAAGTGCGTGTGATTTTTGAATGACTTAACTTAAACCAAAGTTATTATCTTTTTTTTTTTTTTAACTATTGTAACTGGAACAACCCATTAACTTTCTGTTTCTGGTCACAGTAGGGTTTTTTGTTGTAGTTTAGTTTCTAGCCATTGTGAGGAAGTTCATGTACTCAGCTTTCACATAGTATTTATTTGTAAGTAGGAAATTAGGATATTTACCACTACAGAATGGGAAATGAGTTGTCCACACATATTGTAGCATTCTTAAAGAAAATCCAATATAATTCTGAGAATTCAAAGGATAAATTAATATTTTAAATATTTTAATAATAATATTTTAATATTAAAATATTATTGCATTTTCAACAAGCTGAATAGCTAAACAAGAAAATACTCATAAATGTCAGCTAAAATGAATGTACTTCTAATTGCAAAAAACAGCGGAGGGGAAGTAAACATGTGCTTAATGTCACCTGGGGAATGTTCCCATTTTAAGACATACTTTCTTTTCAGTCTCAGACTGAAACTATATTACAAATAGTTTTCTTTTGACTTGTGAAAGTATGCTGTCTCTACTTGCTTGCTTTTAATTGATAATCAGGATTTTCTTTTTGGTAGGATGAAGTATTAGCCTCTGAGCACAGGTACTATAAAAAGATTGGTAGAATACCTTGAAACTTTCAGACATATAGTTTAGTTCTGGTATGTTTTTGTAGGGGTAGGTCAGAAAAAAGATGGGACAAGAAACAGGGTGTTTTCTTCTTTGCGAGAAAAAACTTTAAATAAGTAAATTTGTAAAAGTTTAAAAATAAAAAAAGGTGACATAAGTGCAAATAGGATTCCTAGTCCAATATCAAGATCCAGGGCTTCCATGCAGTTTGGAGAATAGATTGTGTGCAGTAGTGATCCTGCAGTTCTACTTGCTGCATTGGGGCCATTAGAAGTACATAGAGAAATTTAGAAGGAAGGTCTGACACATGCCTTTTTTTTCATGAATTGTTCTTAAATTTATTTTTCTTTTTATTTTCAATCTACCACCTAGTAAATTTTATTTCTGTGTGGTGCTCAAAATTAACTTCTGCCATATTCTTTTCCATTATAGATGCATCATAGCTACTTCTGTAGGAGAGACAAGGTGGTTTTAGTAGTGTTTCCCATAGAATTCTTGAAGTAGTGATTTTTACTTTTTTTATCACGTTTAGTTTACTTTTTTGCTGATATTCATCCCATCTTTAGGTACGTCAGTTGACAGAAACTATGGCTAATGTGAAGATTTCTTCTTTTGGATTGGCAGCTTCTGGTAAAGGTAGAGTTGAGACAACAAACACACATTAGTCCATGGATGTTTGCCTTTAACCTTGATATTTTTAATAAAGGAAAAAGAGTATCTAGTAATTCGTGTTTAGATACTTTTTTTTTTTTTTTCGGAATCTGTTCACCTGCAAAGTAGCTTTAAAATAGATTTTAAATACTGTGTAAGTAACATCTGGAGAAAACTTTGATGCCATTCAGGATATTTGGGAAGAGAAGTATTTAACATTCCTGTATAACATAAAGGGTCTGGACTAAAGAAACTGCTCATTCTTCAGGTAAAGTTATTTAGTTCAGAGCTGTCCACCAGTGAAGAAAATGGTCCTGTATGCTGTAGGAAGAGCTTTTTTCCCCTGGCATTTCATTACATTTTTGCACTGGAAAATTGCGTATTGTGTAGGGTGGATGAGCGTAACTAAAGTACTTGTGGAATACTTTTAGCACATGAAAGCTTAGTCATTTGAGTGAAAGAGCTGTTTTACGTGTTTAAAAATACTTCTTTAGTAAAATACTGAATTTCAGGTTAACATTTCAAATTAAGAGAGTCAGTGGTAAAGCTGTGTTATTCAATCCTGTAGAAGAGTGCTGAGAAGCCATGATTCTGTTAAATCACCTACTGAACTTCTAGCAAATCAGAAAACAGGATACAGATTTCAGAAAAGTTATGTTTGTCTATATTTGTATGCTTTGTATAAAATAAATATAGAAAAAAATATAACTTAAACAGTGCAGTTCTTAGAATTGGGTTAATTATGCTCACAATAAGTTCTTATTTATGGGCATGCTGAAGAATTGCATGAACATGGATGTTGGTCAGCCATAGTACAGAAAAATTAAAGTTTTGAAAGACAAAATGTCTTGCTCTGTAGCAGTAAAGCAAAAAGTATAGTTAAATGCTTAAAATACTTTGAGTTTTCCATTAAAAACAGTTAAATGGTAATGATAATATATATTTTCTAGGTAGGACAGTCTGCATTTCAAAAGGTCATTGTAATAAGTAGATTGTTTCATATTATTTGTGAAGTCAAACCATCAGTTCTACTCACATAAGCATGATTTGTTATTCTTACAAGATCAGTCCTCATAGGATACAGAAATACCCTGATTTCAAAGTACTTTTGGCTGACTTTGTCAGGGATGCAGAAATGTGAACCAATTCAACTTTGTAGTTAAAAAACAGTTTATTATTGATCAGATTGATCACACTTCTCAGCTTCAGCTTAGTGAGAAAAACCCAGAGATTCTGTGGTAATACCAGCAGATAGAAAGTTTTTCAAACCTGGATCACATTGAGTCAATCCATGTCTAACTCATGACTGTTGGTGTCAGTCTATATGTATTGGGCAAAACAACAATGAAAAAATGTATGTGCCTAATATCCTGGTGTAAAAAAACGGTTATAATGAGCATCTGCTTGCATACTTTGTGTGTTGTGGCATGAGTTTGGGATGAAGAGTTAGTCCTTGAGAAATTAAGTGCATTACTAGAATTTATTGCATTGTCCAGGGTAGTACTTACCATGTGTTGTGCTTACTGCCAGTTCTGGTTTTTAAATGATGACTATATGGAGGTGTTAGGTGCTCTTTCACTAGTTGGGCTTTAATACATGCTACACATGTTTGGTGTTAGTACTGGTAATCAGCCATAGTTTAACCCCAGCCAGCAACTGAGCCCCAGAAAGAGCTGGCTGTATGTGTAGAACTTTCTGAAAATTAAATTATTTCTTCATAGTTCTAAAAGTAATTCTTCCTAAGTGAAGAATTTACTTCCAGGGTATTCTTTAGAAAAACTCAAATCTGTAAAGTCTGTAACATTGTTCACTCGCTCCACCACCAGCAGGATTGGGCAGAGGAGTGGAAGGATAGGAGTAAGAAAACTTGTGTGTTGAGATACAGCCACATACGCAAGCAAAAGAAAAAGCAAGAAATTAATTCACTGCTTCCCTGCCTGGGCAGGCAAGTGTTCAGCCATCCTCAGGAAAGCAGGGCTCCAGCACAGGTAATGGTGACAAAGGCTAAACTCAACATCCCTCCTGTTTCTTTGTCCCTTCCCCAGCATTTATTGGTAACCATGATCTCATATGGCATGGGATACCCTGTGGCCAGTTGGAATCAGCAATGCAGGTTGTGTCTTGCTTCCAGCTCCTTCTGCACTCCCAGCCTTCTTGCTGGTGGAGTGGTGCACAAAGCAGAAGAGGCCTTTGCTTGTGTAAGCACTGCTCAGCAATAAATAAAAAATGAATTCTCTGTATTGTCAGCCACATCTTCATCACAAATCCAAACTACAGCCTTATACTAGGCACTGTGAATAAAATTAGCTTTACCCCAGCTAAAACCAGTACTTAGTCATAGATAATGGAAAAGGATTCTGCACCACAAGATTGTTTCAAATGCTTTTCAAATGTAAAAAAAAATGCTTAATGTTTATACACTTTGTCCAGATGTGCATTTTATTACAGATCTGTGAAATCATGAATTGCCCAAAATTTATTTCAGTTTTAAAATCCTTTATTTCATACAGGGTTTCCTAAAAATGAAGACTGCATTTTTATCAGTACTTAATTATTCAGTTTATTTGCTTTCTTAACAGTTAAATGTTGCAATTTTAAAAAAATACAGAAACTGCTGAGAAAAGACTTAATGGTCATATTGGCAAAAATCATAGAATGAATGTATGTGTGGAATCCTGTGATCTGTTTATGAGAGTGTTTGTAAAAAGTCATGTTTTCAACACAGGACCATGTCTACTCTTTAGTAGCCAGACTTTGAAACAGCACCTTTTTACTTTGTAGTTTAAAATATCTGAAATGATGCCAAAAACCATGGAATATCACAGGATTCACCATGGAGAAGGAGTTGACTGGTTGGAGCTTTGTACTTGAGCAACAGTGCATCACAGTCATGTCCTGTTTCACTTGCTTGTGATTTGAGCAGATGGTGTAGTTTCTCTGTTTTCAGATTAGATTCGATTAGCATACCCTGAGCTACTTTGTTAGTTTACCCTATTACAGAAGCAATACATTTTAGAGTGCAGAACACCTTGGGATGTTTTGTATCAATCTAATACCCATACCAAACATAAATGCAGACAAAGACAAATACTCTGAAAAATAAAACTCTCAAAGGAAAAAATCAGATTTTCCAAAAATATTTCTAATGGAATTAATGTGTTGGCTTATTTGTGGCAGGATTACTTCATTTTTTTATTTAAAATAAACAACATTACACAGTGACCTTGCTATCCTGTTCCTTTCTATTCAAGAACTCAGGGGATTCAGAAGAGAAGGGTGAGTGCATTATAAAGAAACCCTGAACAAACTGATAGTCTTTCAGTCAAAGCATGAAAACCTTTTTAAAAAGCATTGGCTTTGCTTGAGAGCCTGCTGTCTTACTGAAGGAGTTTCAAAGGTACACACTGTCCTATCCAGCAGCTGAGAGGAGTTCTTGTGTTTGTCACAGTTTGTGCCACTGATGTGTTTTTACAGTTCTGAAAGTATTTTAATTTCCAATATGTTAACCTTTGCATTAACACACTAAAAAAAGTCAAATATGTATTTTTTACATGTTGTGTTGCAATATTTGATACAATTCAAGGCAATTGAATGCATTTACTCTGAACTCAAAATGGCATGTAATTTAATCTGAGATTTTATCTTCTAAAGCTACTTCTGTTCTTTTTTCTCTATTTCCTCTTTTTCCTTCTTTTAAAAATAGTTGTCAAGCTACTAGATTGAGAATTATATTTTCAGGGTACTCTGGCAAAATTAATATGAAATTTCTGATTTCTCAGTTAGAATGTGGGTTTTTTTTAATTTCTGATGATGAAATAAGTAGAAGTACCTGTCTGATCCAATCTGTCTGATATTCAGTAAAAAAATTGAGACATTTTTTGCAGTAGGAAATGGATTTTTAGTAGAACTATTTCAAGTAGCATAGGTTAAGCTTGTACACTCAGTCTTCTATCTTGATTAAAGGTTCTGTTAAAGATGTGATTTTGAAAGAAGAAAGAACAGGTCTATAGTTCAAGCATGAGTAGGCATTCCAGATATTCTGGGCTCTGGTAATAAAAAAGAAGACAAAAACAGGAGGAAGATACAATGAAGATCAATTAAAGACCTTCTAAGCAAGTCGCAAGAATTTAATAAGAAAGGGACAGAATTTAGTGTGATAAAAACGAAACAGGAAAATATTCGAAGTGATATTGTACAAGTTGAAAATGAGGACAAGATTCTAAAGTTTCTAAACATTTCTAAAGTGTGAGAAAAGAGTGACATGTAGAAGAGGAGTAAACGAAGTTTAGAAGAGGAGGGCAGTCCCATTTTTCCAAATAGGAGTGGTCTCAGTCACACCTAATGGGATGTGGCTGGCTGTATGTGTAGAACTTTCTGAAAATTAAATTATTTCTTCATAGTTCTAAAAGTAATTCTTCCTAAGTGAAGAATTTACTTCCAGGGTATTCTTTAGAAAAACTCAAATCTGTAAAGTCTGTAACATTGTATAACTCCCCTCCAGGATTTGGACACAGAAGAGCAGAAATCATCTAACAGTCTGAACTGCTTTTCCACCACTGAGCAAGTAAGTTCTACTGAAGAAGATGAGTCTCCAAATGTAAGAAAGAAGACTAAAATGGACACAAAACCACAGAACAGTCTAAAAGCCAAAGAATCCATTTCTACAGATGGTATAAATGCACATTTGCATAAAAGTACACCAGATGCTGCAGCATATACAGATGACAATAGAACAGCAGACACGGAGAGTGAACCAGAAGAAGGTGAAATTACAGATTCTGAGTGTGAAACCTACAGTGAGGAGGAATTAACAAGCGAAGAAACTGGTGATTCAGAATACTCAGAAAATGAAGGTGAATTATTGTGGATTATATGTGGTGTTACTGTTTTTTTCCAGGAGCCTGTTAAAAAAACCAGTTTGAATAATTTTTAAAAATATATAAAAGCATTGACTTGAGATACTTTGACAAAGTTCTGCATGTTACCAGCATTTCTTTCCCTCTATTCACTTGCACAAAAGTAAGTAGGAGTATTTTTATAAAAGCTGTTCCTGAACATAACATCTGTGCTTGTGTAGAAACCTCAGGGATTGCAAAAATTTGGTTTGATTGGGATAATGAAAGGAGAAAAGAAACTTTGCTGCCAAAATAGGGGTTCTAGATCAGTAATTCCCAATAATTCTGTGTATTGACTCTCTTAAATCAATATACAGTATTCTTGATATTCTTTGTAAGCCATCATATACAGTTGAATGCAAAATGGATCTACAATGGTGAAAAGCAACATGGAATGGTCAGTACTAGTTGAAATCCTATTTTGTGTATATTCCAGGGGCAACTTGAAAGAAATGGAAATAGACAGGAAACCTGTATACAGTTTTATATCAAAGTGTTTTGCTAGGTCCTTAAAAAACAAAACCTGTGAAAAGCTTGATGCAGCCAGTTAGAACTATATATGTGCAAAAGGGTATTCTAAATCACAGTATGAAATAACAGCCTGTAGAAAACTGTACTGTTGCCTGTGCCCTGCTCATTATTGTCAGTTTGTTTCTTACATTTTCATTACTTAACTAGTCAGATTCTAGGTGATTAATGCTCACCAAAATGTGCTTGCTACCATCAGGCTTTCAGACTAAATTGTCTTTTCTTAATGTCCAATTTTGCTTTAATGCTGAAGTAATAAAAACTGGAGACAGTTTCCCTTCCCGTAGTACATTTTAAGGTAGTATCTTCTCATCTATGTTTGCTCCTAGCTGAGGTCATTGGAGATTTTTTCTACAAATGTACAGCCAAGTGTAGACTTCATAGAGCTGTCAGAATATAGTATCTTAATAGATAATCAGGGAAAACATGCATCTGTAGGTTCTATTGTTTTTTCTTATCCATGCTGATGAATAACACTCCTTGGAGAAAAAACAGTAAAAATACATTTGACATAGAAATTGTCAAATATAAAGTTTAATATGCAGTAGGTCTGTGATGTGGTGAACAAAAAGGTGCAGCTTTTCTCAAAGTAAAATTACTTTCTAATCTGTTACAATTAGTGATCCATAAATTTATAAGATACTACTAAATTTATGCGAATGTATATATATGTTTTAGTGCTGTAACTAAAGAGTTGTTAACATCTAAACCAGAATTACAAAAACATTTCTATACTTTGTGTGCAGTCAGGATTTGAAACAATAATCTCATCAAAGTTTTCTCTCAGATGTTGTTACACATTACTTTTTATGAAAGTTTCATATTATTCAGCCAGGTAATGGCTGAATCTTTTTCAGTTTTTTGAAAACTATGGACTTTAAACTTAAAACCGTAATGTGTTGGTAGTAACGGTGGTGGTGGTTTATTTTCTGTATAATTATAGATGAAGAAAAGATCTGGCCTCCTTGTATCAGAGTAATTGTAATAAGATCACCAGTTCTACAGACTGGGTCACTTTATATTATCACTGCTGTGAAGCCTGCTACAATTGGAAGGTAAAACTGAACAATTTTTTTATATATATCTATATCTGAAACTATGTCTCTTTGAAAGCGGTGGAAAGAACTTGGGATTGCTTGTCTCTTCATGCTTGTCTTCCTAACCTGCAGCAGTTGTAAGGTACTCTGAGTTTGATTAGTCCACAGTAAGAAATTCAAGCCAGGTCACATAACATGTTGTCATGATAGTGTAGCAGCATACACAGCTAATGCAGCTCAGCAGACCTGCAAATTTGTTAGTGATAACTTGATGTTGTAACTGAGCCCTAGTGGCAGCATAACTGCAAGCCCTTCTTTGAAAACTTGTTTCCTAGAAAGAAAGTAAATTTTGTCCCAGGCCACAGAAGTGCTTTTTTTTAAGAAATGGAAGAATGCCCTTCAGAAATTCAGGATCACTAGAAAGCATATCCTAGACTTTATCATACATTGAAATTTCAGTAGTGTTTGTTAATTTGCTTTACATAATAAATAGGCTTGTGCTAGACTGTATACATTCTTACAGTTCTAAATTTGGTTTGTTCATTGTGGACGATGAATTTATTGATGATGTAAAGCTTTCTTCCATGGTTATTGAAAACATCACCCTGGAAAAACTGTTTTTATCTACTGCTGATAGACGTGTTTTGATTTGCTTTTAAAGGTTGGCTGCATGTATTGAAGATCATCAGACAATTATACTTTGAATTTGCATATAGGTCTTTTACTAGCTGCCTTGCTTCTTAATCCCTTGGTATAAGAATCTAATACAAATCCTTTCTTCCTACTGGACTGTTTTCATAACAAAAAATGCAAACAAACCAAAACCAATAAAACCCATCCTGTACAGATTAGTCTTTCTTTACTTGTATTACCTGCCTAATATGACCAGGAATTTAACTTCACCATCAAAGACTGCTAAGATGCACTGAAGAGCCTGAAGGGTTCAGAGTGCAGACTGTTACTTAAAGGCATTGTGTAACAGTTCAGATAGAAATAGCAGATTTATAGATAAGATTTTATTGGTACCATGTGATGATATATTAATCATCTGCTTTGTATAATTTATACAAATGACAGAAGGGACCTGAAGTATCTTTATATTGTGTGTACAGGAACACAGGGTTTTGTATCTGTACAAGTTCATAATAACTTAGAAGAGAAGTATGATATTACACTTCAACTGAAATATACCTTTCATAAGCCACTTATAAAACCTATTTCTACTTTGTGTGAATACGTGTATCCACTTGCCTTTCCAGAGAAAAAGATGTTGGACACACACTTCAGATTCCTGAAGTTGGAGTCAGTAAGGTAACTCTTGTTCATGTCTGCTGAAAAGTAGATCAGAAGACATAAATGTATGAATAAAAATTTAGATTTTGTGGGTTTAAATTTGGAACATTGTATTATTTGAAAGAAATTTCAGAATGAGATATGGGTTGAGCCAGAGTTGAATTTAATAAAATGAAAACATACACTATTTTACTAAATGGGAGCTTAACACAAACAACACAGGGTGTTTGCAAAGTCTTTGAGTCTTTAATTTCATGGTTATTGAGCTTGAGGAAAAACCCTGTTAAATACTAATGGTATATAAAATTTTGTTACCAGATAGTAAGAATTTCTTTACCAGGTAATTCAATCACTGCAGTTATGCTCAGACCAAAAGGTTTTATTTTTTTTCAAGCAACTGTAGAAATTATGTAGAAGAAGTTTGAAAATTAACAGAATTCCTTTCAATGGTAGATAGAATGGAAATTTTTATTATGAATTCTGTGCTCTGTTTTGCTAAGTACTTCAACACAGATCCTAAATATAGCACTCCTAATAAAAGAAAACTGTAGATTGACAAAGTTCTGTCATCCAAACAAAAAGTTTGTTAAATAAATCTGTAAATAAAAGTATCACATGAAACACACTTTACTATGTCTATTTTAAATGATAGTTTCATTAATTAGATGCTGTATTTTATACTGAGTAATTCCCAGGTAAACATTTCCCTGCTGTTAATAACTTTTTCAGACGTGTTTGAAACTGGGCAAATAAAAAGGCTTTTATTTTTCTGTAATGTTACCATTTTAGTACTTGTACAGGAACTGACAGTTCATATAAGAAGTTACTTCCGTTTTCAATAAGGAGTCAGAGGTGAAAAGATAAATCTGCATATCTGCAGAAATAAAAAATTATATACTATATATATATATATATGTTAGTGTGTTTTCCTCACTATTCTTACTTTTTAGCTGTGGTCAACTTCAGTGCTTGCTTTTCTTGAGTGGAAAGTGAAATTTAAAAAATGCTACACCCAGCAAATTTAGCCTCTTTAGAAGAAGTTTTAGTTTTATTCAGTAAAGCAGAATGAATTAGTCAGTCTCCATCATTATGCGAGTGTTCCATGTAGTAAGAAAAGCTACCCAATCTTCAATTTTTTTTTTTAACTGAAAGCAGCAACTACAATTGCTCTTAATTGTCAGATTTTAAACAGTCACTTCTCTAGACTTACTGCTTTTACTGGAAGTTCTAGTAGGTTGGAGTAGTTGGTAATTTGGCTTGTTCAGTGGCCTTTTTTGGAGGTAATGCATATCTTGATGAATTTGGCCAGGAGTTGTGCTTTTTCTGGTCTATGTGGGCTTGGGAGCAATACCTATACAGAACAAGACAACCAAAAAACCCCAAAACCTCATTAGTCTCAATATCAGAAAGGAGATAAAAGAAACAGCCAAAGATTGGTACTGATTGTGTCTTAAGTGCAGGAGAGGGTAAATTATGTGGAAGTCATAAAAGCATGGCATTTAGGGAGTTATTTCAGATATGAAAGACCAAGTAAATAGAAGCAGAATGAGATTTTTTTTTTAAATGTGAGTGCTATAAAATACTTTAAAAGCATAAAGCCTGTTATTTAGAAGAACAGTTAAGAAGGCTGTATTACTGAATCTTGCAGTTCTTTTAAGTAAACTTACCACATTAGAAGAATATAGTTGTTCTGTACTGAATCAGCTTATGAACAAAATAGTTACATTATTAACTGTATACATTAGCTCTTGCTGTTCTGGCCCATTCATTTACATTTCACAAGAATGAAATAAGATGTGCAAAACTTTACTAACTTAGAATACAAGAGCCACTCATTTTAAAGATCTCAAAATATATTCAGAAATCTTACCTTAAAATAACATTGAAATTGTTAGTATGCACTTAACAAGGACATTTAACTTAGGCTTCTATTTGTCAGTTTCATGCAGAAGTATATTTTGACCACGACTTGCAAAATTATGTTCTTGTGGATCAAGGCAGTCAGAATGGAACAGTCGTTAATGGAAATCAGATTCTCCAGGTGAGTACCTATTGTTTAGTGCTCTATACTTTGCAGAAATCTCGTGGTCATTTTAAATGTTTTATGGTAAATCACTTAAAATGCCATTGTATGTCGTCTTTCATACATTAATGTCTGCCTTGGTTCCCTTCAGATTTTAGGGCCACTTGGAGTACTTACTGTTTGGTTACACTAGGAAAAGTCCACTATGGCTGCAGTTGCTAGAGTGAAATACCCACTGTAGTTAAACAGTTGCCCACATTTGTGAGACCAAACTGAACTACTAAGTTGTAAGCAGTGTGCATGAAATAGAGTTCCTGTCCTTTATGAGTAGTTAACTTGGCTGCCAAAACTTTCTTTTGCTGTAGCCTAAAACAAAGTGTGATCCCTACATCCTGGAGCATGGAGATGAGGTGAAGATTGGCGAAACCGTGCTTTCTTTTCACATTCACCCCGGCAGTGATACTTGTGATGGATGTGAACCAGGACAAGTTAGAGCACATCTTCGCCTGGACAAGAAAAAAGAGACTTCTGGTAAGTCATATTATTACAGGATACTTTTTTATAATGGCTGTTTACTTTATAAACATAATAATTAGTTCAGTTTTCATACTATTTTCTTGTCAACTGGGAATGACTGTATATAATTATGTATTTTTGGTATAAGTGTCTATGTATAATAATATCAGAACAAAAATTCTCTCATTTGTCTTACAATTCAAAACATTGCTACATTAGTAATTACAGATTCAGTCCTGTGTTCTTCCTTTTAGTTTGTCCAGCACTTAGCAAGGAAGAGAGAGAGTTAGTCAGAAGAAAAGCATTAAAACAAATACGGGTAAAATATGGTTTACAGGTGAGTTTACTGTAGAAGTTGATTAATTTTTTGTAATCTTATGGTTCTTTTTTTTTTAAATATTTCGTGATTCCTATTTTAAGCCATAGATTTAGTTGAATAAGGGAAGTTTTCAAATGCCCTTAAACTTAACCTGGTTTGTCTTTTGTGCCCTAAATTATTATTGTTTACAAACCTCTACAAAAAAAGATGATGGTAAGAGGGCTTGAAAGTTCCACTGAATATTAGAAAGAAGATCCTTTCAAAGTGTACAAAATTTCTAATTCTTTTGGGGTTAAGATTTTGAAATACAATTTGGAAGGGAAATATAATGAGCAACTGAAAAAATTACAGAAGCAAATGGAAATTTTTTCAGGTTTTTAAGTCCATAGAAAAATACCAACAAGAATATGTAGGCAGTATGATATATATGTACTCAAATTCCTTCTGTTGTAGGATAATTTTAATTATGCAGTTGCTTCCAGCATTTGTACTAGTATTCATACAGAAAACAGAATGCCATCATTTCTCTCAAATTCTTCCAAAATAATACTGATACAGAATCTGTAAACATACTTAATTCTGTTATTTTTTTCTCAATAAAGCAGTTGCTGAGAAACAGGCTGAATGTTTATATAAAAAGCCCGTGGCATGTCCATTTCTAAGAAATTAGTGAAATTGGCAATGTTATGTGATGATGGTAATAATGTGGTTTACAAGGTATTGCCTGTAAGCTGAGAAAATACCAAGTGAGGACTGCAGGTTTTGTTACAAGATTTAGAATTAATAAAAAAGGCTGAAGCTGCCATACTTTTGGAGGGAAAATGGGAAGTTAACAAAAATAAAAAAATTAAACCCCACTGTCTTTGTCTTGATGCAATTTAATCTGCTTGGAAAGAACACAGAATATGAAGACAACAAGGCAGTGAATAATCCAAAGTACAAAGACAGAGCAGGAAAACGCAGAGAGACTGTTGGAAGTGAAGGAACCTTTCAGAGAGATGATAATTCAGCTTCTGTTCATATGTAAGTTGAAAGTATCCCCCATGTCCTTCTCTTGTGAATATTAAAAAAAAATATTATAAAATAAGTATCAATTTGTTACTAGCCTGCAGTTTGTTAGATTACAGATTACTTGTATATATTGTGTTCAGAGAGATAGAAAGTTTTAAGATTTTCACACTTAACCATTTCACGCGCTTTTATTTATTAACTCTTCCTCTTTCTTATAAAAATATATGTAAGATGAGTTAACAGTGGTGGTAAGGACACTTGCATCACTTCCTTACCAACTCAAAAGTGTAAAGAACTCCCAGCTGCACTACTGACATCTTCAATTGTGTCTGCTTTTCAAATGGCTTAGTTTTTATTTTTCCTACTCAGTCCAGTAAGCAGACTTTTCACCTGCAGTTTCTCTTACTGTCAATATAGGACACTCATAGGACACATAGTTACTTACATACCTCTCCAATGGCACTTGAAGTTCCTTCCAAAGCAGTTACTTTGCCTCTGTAGCTGTAGTTGGGAGTTTTTTTAAGCATGGACTTGTAGGTGCTTGTAAATTAATACAAGCAAGTGTGAGATGATGAAATAGGTGCAGTAAGATGATTTGGCAGTAATACTGCCTTTTCCATAGTGTAATCTATACCTTCCTACCCATGATGTATCTTTTAACTCCTGACACAAGTAGTTCAGAAGTTCAGGAGTCCAAAAGCTGATACTGACTAGAGACTTGTTAACCAAAGATATTCTTGGAGGAACTTGAGAAAGGTAGCAAGGATCTTCTGGATAGCTCTTGATGGACTTATCCCTGGTTTATATACATAAGCACATACTCATCCCTGGTTTATATACACAGGCACAATTTTGTTGTTTAGTATTTGAAAGCATACTCTTCATTTTAACTCTTGCTTATCAGTTATCCTAAACTTTTTCAAAGTGAAATCAGCAACAGCAACAAAGGACATAAAATGTTGGAGAAGATGGGATGGAAGAAGGGGGAAGGTCTGGGAAAAGATGGTGGTGGCATGAAGGATCCGGTAGGTCTTTCTGGTTTTCACTTGAAATAAAAATAATAGAAATGTGTTTGTAGTGAAAAATATCTAACTGTATGCCACTATTCACTTGAAACTTATCAAAAACCTGGTTAGGAAGGAATAATCTGAGTAGGACTAATCTCCAATTTTATATTTTTTTACTAATGAGGTATTTTTAAATTTTTCAGTAGTGTTGTCCCTACACTGTGTTTATTAGGAAACTAAGAAAAGGAGAACAGACAGCTTCTAGCCACTGAATTAGTAATCTCATACAAAGTCTGGAGGAAAACTGAAATAATTAGGTGATGTGAACTGAAGATTGGTTTAGCATGGAATTCTTTCTCAGAGGCTGATGTAGCACAAAAATCAAGCCAGATGATGGGCCTTGAGCAAGGAAAAGCTAGCAGAAGTCACTGTAGCCAGCAAGTTGTGGGCCTCTGTGGCAGTCAGGTTAGCCCCATTTTTGTCACCAGAGACGTGCTGTCTTTTGGCAGTAGTGTGGTTCAGAGCCACGCCATGCCCTGTGTTGTCAGTCTAGCCAGCACAGGGATAACATGCTGCTCACTCAGTGAAGTGTAGTTCACAGTAATGTTAGTGGCATTATTCATGGTTCCAGAGCTGATGATGTGACACATCATTTTCATGGCACTGTTTGATCTCAATGTTTCAGAACAAAAAAATGCTTGAGGAGAGGGGACGGAATGTGTATTAGAAAAACATAAATTATAGCATTTAGAATACCTAAGTTGCAATTACAACAATATTCCATGTGTTTTGGCAGATTCAACTGGAGTTGCATCAGAAGCATGCCGGTTTAGGTGCCAGGAGACCAACCTCAATTGAAGATCTTCAGCTCGTCCAGAGCAAGAATAAAAAGAACTGGGATAAAGCAAGAGAGAGGTTTGCAGAAAACTTCCAAGACCCTAAATCACAAAGGGATACACCTAAGAGTATGCCTTGGGTTAGAGGGACTGTAGACTGAAGTATCTAGTTCCACAGCAAGGTAATTCCTGAGTGTAAATCATTGGGAGAGAATTTATTTTTATTCTTTTTCCTTTTGCTAAAGCAGGAGTTTGGTTATATGTAAAATGCTGTTGGGGAAAAACTTATTCAAGATTAACTCTGTTATGTTAATTGGTATTCTGTAGTCTTCATGCTTTTATACACATTTTTAATAAGATATGAATGGAGTTCAGAGGGATATTCAAATTTAAGTACTTGAAAAATATTTTCATCACAAGCAGGAATCTTCTATTGAAGATTTTACACTTCACAGAAAATTATGCAAAACATCTGTTACACCCAAATATGATACCTTTAACATTTGAATAGTGGTTTAAAATCAAGTTGAAAAAATAAATCCCCCAGATCTCTAGTAAAAAAGTACCATGTTGCTGTTGCTTCATGTTTGCCATGAAATGCTCCAATAGAGGCACACCACTCTTAAATCCATACAGTTCTGTACTAGCTACATGTCTCAACATACATTTGGTAAAGGAAAAGGGGGAAAAGGCTTGTTTTCAAATGATTCATCATTACTGTTCAAAAATACCATACACCATGAAATAATACCAGCATTAGAAAACAATGTTCAGAGACAGCTTGTAGCAAAATTTTCTTCTGTGAAGAACTTGTTTTGAGATTTGTTTAGTAAATCTGTATTATGCCTTTAAAAGAGAAGGTATGTTTAGAAAACTGCTGTCTGTTGTATTTATTAACTTGGTTTTTTGATACATCCATTGCTGGCAATGGAATTTATGCCAGAAAAAAAAAAAAACAACTGATTTTTGATGGAGGAGGATTTCCAAACTGAAGCTAAAAGATTGGTATTTATTGAATGTTCCTAAACACAATAAATCATTGTCAATTTAAGCAGTGTGCTTTTTCATACTATCTTGTCCAAATAGGACAAGTTGGATAGGAGTGCTCTTCTAAAATGAGTAAGTCCACTTTGTTCAAGTTGAAGTTCTGATACTTGTCCAAGGAAATGTGGTACTATAACCGTCCTGCCAGATCATGTGGCAACTGTGAAGCACTGTGGAGTAAAACCAGAACATGTTACCACACATTTGTCTTAAATCTAGACACATACAGTATGGAGCAAAAGGTCCTGTCTATTATTTCAATGGTGAAAAGTGCCCAAGTTTATAACCTGAAGCACACCTTACTTCTGTAGTCAGAGGTGAAGATACAATTACAAGCACTCAATGTGTGCAGCACCGTAACTAATGTGAGGTCACAGCTCGCCTTTGTAAGCAGTTAGTGTTCTACTCATTTAGTGATAGAAATCTGTTATTGCTGTTGCAATAATACACAGGTATTGCTGTATTATGTACACAGCTGTTACATTCCTTTTTATTGGCAACTTCGCATTTTCAGAGGCTTTTTCTAGCTGTGAAAAAACGTTACTCTGTAAGTTCTGTTCTCTACTTGTTAGGTTTTAGTTTACCATTATCTAAAAAGCTATTTCTGCTATCAGGAGGAAAAAATCCCTCTAAAAGAATGCTAAAAGAATGTTTATGCCCTTTTTTTCCTTGTACTTCTGTAGTCTTCAGAGTAAATCAAACTATAAATCTTAATTTGATGTGAGTAGGAACTGTAACTTTGCCTCTCCCCAGTTATTCAACTGTAACAATTCTAAGAACAGTCAATCAATGTGTTTGCATTTCATGAAGTTTTTGAAGTAAGACATCATTTGCCTTCTGTGAGAGGCATGGTGTCGTGCAGCCAAGACTGACTGCTTTCTCTGCAAGTATTGCAGCTTCCTCTTTCAGCAGTTCCGTATAAAGGGCTGAAGCTTAGTCTTGGTTCAGTGTCGGTGCAACACATCCTATTCTCTCTTGATGCTGCCTAGGGAAGTGGAAAAAGCAGTACCATTAATACACAGATTATTGTTAACAAAACAACTGGAAGTAAGTTTGAGTAATCCTCATCAAGCAGTTGTGTGCCTTTATTGAGTAGGAAGACTTGTATTGAGCTAAATATTACATTTCATCCTTCACCTTAGTGAATTCTTACAAAGTTTTAAATACAAGTGAGTGAGGTGAAAACCACTAATGGAGTGCAAGCTTTATGTGCAAATGCAGTACTGTTTTCCCTCATGTCAGAAGGGGAACAGGAGTTGCTTTTGCACTATTATAATTTTGGAGGCCATAACCAGTAAGATACAGCATAAAGTTTAACTGTCTTACCTTCTCAGTCCTCCAACCATCCTGTTGCCTTTCCCAGCTTAGGATACTTAGAGTTGCTCTTTTATACAGCCAAAGTCAAGTTTTTGTAGTTTGTTTTATATATATATATATTATATATATATATATTATATATATATACATATATATATATACTGCTAGTTAATACATACAATACTAAAGTTCTTAAGGACAAAATTCATCAGTTTGTGTAAACAGTTTTCTTTAGTCCTCACAGTGAATTTTGTGAACTTAGCAAACATATTTCTGAAATTTATATTAAAAAGTAGTAGGTACATTGTTATTTTAAGAGCTGAACAATCCAGCTGGCACATAAAAACAGGGAGTGCAATCAGTGTTGTGTAAAAGGCCATGAACTATCTGCATATGAACTGCTTTTACAAAACCCTACCTCAGGATGAAACTGGAGTTTGTCCCAGCAAAGCTGCTGCAGCTGGTTGTGTGAAGTGAAAGACTGAGGCTTTCTGCCAGTGGGTAACAAATCCACGGCAGCAGGAAGAGAGGTCAAAACCAGCATTTGGTTTACAACAAGACCTACCAAAGGGTACATTCCAATGGATTTTTTTCTGCTGATCCTTTTCCAAGTGCTGTGACCTTGACGTGGGATATTTTTCCTCACCAAGCTTCTGATTTCTAAACGGGTTTCATATGCACCTCATTTTAATCCAGCATTGCCTCTCTGTTGATGAACATACCTGCGTACTGGTTTACGGTAGAAATGATCGTTGTTCAGACCTTCAGCGCACCAGGGCACCATCCACTTTCGTCCGTCCGTGCCCAGATGTCCCGGTGCCATTTCACCGCTGCAAACAGGACACATGCTGCCGCTCCTGCAGCTCCTCGTTTAACATGGTAAGGGCAGGAACGGGGTCGCTGCCGGGCTGTGCCGCGGAGGCCGCGCAGCGAGCCGGGCCCGACACCACCTGCGGCCGCGAGCCTCCGCCCCGCCGCCATCTTGCCTGGCCTCAGGGCGGGGGGAAGAGCGGCGCGGACCCGCCCCGCCCGGCGCGGCCTCGGCCGGCCCCGCCCCGCCCCGCCCGGAGCTCGCCCTGACAGCCCGGCCCGGGGCACGGCCCGAGCCGGCACCGCCCCGCCCGGGGCTCGCCCTGACAGCCCGGCCCGGGGCACGGCCCGAGCCGGCACCGCCCCGCCCGGGGCTCGCCCTGACAGCCCGGCCCGGGGCACGGCTCCGGGACGTGCCTCGGGGCTGGCCGCTGGAGTGTTTGATGGGGGGTAGGAGTGCGTCACATTACCAGAAGACAAGCAGATAAACGAAAATGGCAGCCATAGATAGCAGTTTAAAAGCGCACCTATGGCTTATTTAATATTTAGACTTAGAGATGATCCTAAGAATGGACGAGTGGCGTCTCAGGAGCGATCCTGAGAAAGATGCCAGGGGGAACCAGCACGGCAGTAGTCTCAGAGCACCTCATTCACACACAGCTACCCGGGCCCTCGCTTCATCTTTCTTTTCTGTCCAAGGACAATGGTAATGGTGTGCCTTGGTAATCAAGCTGGGTTCCTGCTGTAGGTGGTGTGCTTTGGCCAAACCTCTACTGCTGGACTTCATGGCACTGAAGACTTCACAGATTGTCAAGCTAGAATGTGTAACACTCAAGCCTTGCACAAAAAGCTGTTCACCTCCAACATTTTCCTCCTTCAGTCCCTTGTTTCTTCTTTTGTTGTTTCCTCTGGCTTATTTTTTTCTTCTACATAATCAGATTTCTTCATTTTCCTGTTTTCTACACATCAAAAAATAAAGTGGTGATTAAGTAAAACTGTGATACTTAAGTTACTGCCACTAGATTGCTCAATGAGCTTTTTTTTTTCCAGCCTTTTATCATCTACTCAGCCCATACCACCACCAGGCAGGAATAGTTTAAAGTGCCCAGTTAGGCTTACTGTGAATCAAAATTACAGTTTCTGTCTCATTGCTTCCTTGGCAAATCCCTAATCTTTCCGTTTAATTCTTTAACTATGCATTGGAAATAATACTGTTTTTTAACCTTATTAGAGGTATTCAAAAAGCAACCAGTTCCATGTGGCCCTGCTTGAGCAGGGAGTTGGACAAGATGATCACCAGAGGTTCTTTCCAACCTCAGCTGCTTTGCAGCTCTGTGATTGCCACAGAAGGTGTGAGGAACTGATTGTCATTTGGATATTGCAGGGGTGGAGGCCATAGTCGTATTAGGCAAGCACAAGGGAGTACTGAACTCATAATAGTAAGAAAACCACCAAAAAGCCCAAGGAGAGTGGGCAGTTGAAGACTTGCCAGCAGGGAAAAATCTGCTGACCACTCTACCTTTCATCAGCTATCCTTGGAGCTGGGATTCATGATCCTACAGAGGTTAAGTTGTAAGAACAATAAGCATGTGATGAGTCTGACTGGTGAAGATTAATAGTAAAGATTAAACCAGAGTTTTGGAAATGGCTTGGTAGGCTGGCAAGTCCAGCATTCCTCTACTGAGCATAACAAGGAAACATAGGTTTAAAAAAAAATGTGTTACAATTGGTAAGTGGAACAGCAGAGGACCATTTTGGTTTTGGTTTTTGCTTTTGTCACATGCTTTTTAAAGAGACATTCTCTGTTGTCTAACATTGTGCAAAGACATGCTGTTCCTAAATGTTTGCTCCGAAGCAGGTCTGCATGCAGTTGCAATAGTTGCATCTATTAATGGATGGTTGCTCTGTGTAATTAAGTGCACTCATCCTCCATGAGACAGGACAATAAAAACCCCACTGAGGTATATCTGGGGTGTGTTTTCTGTTTGGAAGTCTTTCTGAGACTTTCTGATCTGTGTTGACCAAGAGGTTTGGGGTTTTTTGATTGTGATTGCCATGAGAGAGCAGAGCTTCTGTGTGGATGTGTTGTTTGTCTGTGAGCATTTGTTATCTACAACAAAGTCAGCATAATGGGAACATGGTAACCAAGGGGCAATAGAAGTGGCTTCTTCTGTTTGTTCAGGTTGAGCACAACATAACTGGGGGACAAGTCCCCTATCCAGTAGTTTAGAGCTTTTTAAAGCACTTGATGAGAAGGAGAGTATCACTCAGATGTTCTTGAAGGGAATTATTTTTTTTTATGCTGTAGTTCCATTTTTCATTTTACCACATAAATGCTTCATTTGAGACTTTTACCTTTGTACAATAAAGACTCAGCTTGGAAGTTGCTCACAGTACACAAGTTCCTTAAAATAGCTTTTTCCACTGTATGTCTTTACTGTATTTAAAGAAGGATATAGTTTCTGATGAATTTGCAATGTGTGGGGCTTTATTACAAACTCTTTGTATGCTTTGACGTGCTGGACAAATACGAAAGATGATACATAAGAAAGATGAGTTTCAGCTGTGACTTTCAGCTTTACCTGTTTCCCTACATGTCTATACAAGTGGTATCCTGCAGACACGCTGCCATTAGGATGATGATTGAAGTCTGCACCTTGCTTGCTCAAATGCCCATTTACACTGAATTTTGCCACAGTCAGAGTTGAGTGAAAACTAAATGTGGTTTTTAAACTTGTAACTTTTCACAATTTGGAAGTATGTACAAGCTGCTACATTCCTTCTTCCTCAGGTCTTCCGCAAAAACCATGTCTGTTTATTTGGAGTTATTTGAGTGATGGTGGAACATTGCAAAAATGTTTAAACAACTGTCTACAAAAATGTTACATGATCCTCACCTCTTTCCCCACTGTCCTGTGCCTTGCATTCAATGAAGTATTTTCTTTCCCCTAGACACAGCTCACACCTGGCTACAGTAATATGCCAATTCCCAGTATTCACCATTAAACCTAACGAACTGTTGAAGCCTAGATAAATCACTTTAGTCATTACAAATAAAGATTAAGAAGGCTTAACTGAGTGTAAGGCTCATTTTTAAAATGCTGCAATAGATGAATTATCAGGAGACCTTTGAGATCTCAGTATACTTCAAAGGCCTCCTGTAACAGCTGGCAGGATTATCAATAGCTGCCACTACTAATTTAGGTAAAGAGTGTGTTTTCTTGGGGGATTTTAACTAATGAGTCATGTCATTTTGTTCACCACAGTTTTTATTTGTTTTGCTTTGAAAGAAACAAGTTTCTGTCCACTAGATAGTGTGCCTGGGTTTGACATCTCAAAAGATCAACCTGCAAATCCTGGCATGTAAGGATAGGAGCTTCAACTGGTATTTCCCCGTGACTTCAGTGAGTGCACATCTGGCTGCTGAAGCTCATAAGCCAGAGTTTCTAAATAGATATTGGCTTGGATGCTGGTACAGAACTCTACCCACACATACACCAGCCCTGGCTCTTCAAGCTGGAGGAGAAATCAAAATGGTTGCGTCAGATTTTGAAAGAACAAAGTAGTGGTTTGATGCTGGCTGAATGCTAGGCACCCACCACAGCCACACCCTCGTTCCCTTCTGCCGGTGGACAGGAGAGAAAATATAACAAAGGGTTTATGGATTGAGATAAGGACCTGAAGAAGTTGCTCACCAAATACTGTCACTGGCAAAATAAATGGAACTTATTACTGACAAAATCAGAGCAGGATAATGAGAAGTAATATAAAATCTTAAAGACTCCTTTCCCACACCCCTCTCTCTTTTCCAAGCTTTACTTCCTACCTGTGCAGTGAAACACAAAATAGGGGGTTATAGTCAGATCATCACAATTTGTTCCTGCCACTGCACAGGGAGAGTGCAGAGTTCCTCTGGTCCAGTGTGGAGTTCCTCCCACAGGAGACAGTCCTCCGCAATGAGTCCATCCTACAGGCAGCAGTTCTCCATTAATTGCTCCAGTATGAGTCCATTTTCACAGGGTGCTGTCCTTCAGGCACAGTCTGCTCCAGTATGGGTCTTCCACAGGGACACGAGTCCTACCAGGAAACCTGCTCCAGCATGAGCTCCTCTCTCCATGGGTCTGTGCCAGGACCGTGTCCCAACATGTTTCACAGGCTCCTTTCAGGCTTTCACCTGTTCTGGTGTGGGACTCCTCCAGGAGGCTGCAGGTGGATCTCTGCTGCACCATGGACTTACATGGGCATAACTGTTTCACCATGGGCTGCATCATGGGCTGCAGGGCAATCCCAAGTCAGCTGCCTGAATCATCTTGTCCCCATCCTTTTCCACTGACCTTGGTGTATGCACAGTTGCTCGTCTCACACATTCTCACTCTGCTACATCTGTACAATGACTTTTTCCTTTTTCAAATCTATTATCAGTCAGACCTTACCATCACTTCTGATTGGCCCAGCCTTGGCCAGCAGTGGGTTCATCTCTGAGCCAGCTGGCTCTGGTTTCGTCAGACATGGGAGTCTGGCAGTTTCTAAAAGAAGCCACCCCGTTAGCTCCCCTGCTACCAAAATTTGTCCATGCAAACTCAATACAGTGTTGGTGTAGAGGTCTACACATGCATACACATGCCCTAGCTCTTCAAGCTCAAGGAGAAATTTCACAGAATCACAGAATATTCTGAGTTGGAGGGGACCCACAAGGATTCTCAAGTCCAGTTCTTAAGTGAGTGGTCCATATGGGAATCAAACCCACAACTTTGGCATTATTAACACCATGCTCTAATGAAGTGAACTAATCTCATTTTGTGAGATGCTAAATGTAAAATGCTAATGTCAGACTTTGCAGGAGCATGATCCCAAACTGAGAAAATGATCCCTCTGCATGAGGGAAATATCACTCACCCTGCGTCTCTGTTGGCCATGTGGATGCAAATAGGAGACATAACTGGGGAAAGGGAAACTGAATGTAAAAAATCTGATCCAGTTGCTTGCTGCTGACTTTTTTCTGTCCTGTACAGAGGACATGAGAATATAATTATACATTTAATCATGAAGCAAAAAACTTAATTGAGATGACAGTGTTAGCATTATGTAGTTAGAGCAGTCAACAACTGGAAACTATAATTCTTGCATTTCTACGACATTTGAGGGCCTAACTGCAACAATAACAGCGTAGTCTTCATGTTGATTTTCTTTGTGATGTATCAATGTCCTCTGCTATGTTTTGACTTTGGCTACTGTCTTGCATTTTGATGATCTAAGGCTAGGAATGTAAATTCCAAGTAACTACATTGAGCTCAAAGATATGTGATTATATATAAAACAAAAAACAAAAAAAAAAATAAACAAACAGATGCAACCATCAATAAAATAATATCCTATTCTTACATAATCAACAGAAACTTAAAGGGGACAGTAGCTGAAAAATGCCATTCTGAAAGCCTAAAGTGAAAACTGTTATCTTTACTTTGCATAAGTGGATTTTTCATTCCAAATGAACCCTATGGATTCCAAAATACACTTTGTAAAATCAAAGGCTGGAAGCCAAGTAAGTTTTTCCAAGACTTTCTTAGTTTTTAAATGTGCTTTTCTATGGAGGCATGTTCAACTCTTTTAAGTGGTTTAACTGGCTGTCAGTCTTCAAAACAGTTGATTGGCTCTGGCAGGTCCCCACTGGTTACCACCATCCCCCTCCAAGTGAAAACCAGACTTCCTTAAACCAGGACAGAGTTTCATCATGGGGATTCCCGTGCTGTGTGATCTGCACTCCATATCAGCACACTCACAACCAGTGCATGAACTTGAGGCTGAAGAAGCTGCAGTAGGTTGTGGCAGCAATTGAATTAAGGACTCTTCCAAGATTGAAAATATTAGCTACCTACTGTTTTCAAGTGATAGAATCATAGGTTCATAAAATTGTTTGGGTTGAAAAAGGCTTCAAAGATCTCCTAGTTCCACATCCTGCCCTGGAAAAGGAAGCCTTTCACTAGACCAGATTGCTCAAAGTCCCATCCAACCTAGCCTTGAACACATGGGGCATCCACAGCTTCTCTGAGCAACCTATTCCAGTCCCCAGTGCACTCACAGTAAAGAATTCTTCCTGATATTTAATATAAACTATTCTCTTTCTCTTCAAAACCATTCCCACTTGTCCTGTAATTATACTCCATGGTAAAACCCCTCCCCATCTTTCCTGGCAGTCCCCTTTATTTACTGGAAGGTCACCCCATGACTACCTCTTCTGCAGACTAAACAACCCCAACTCTCTCACCCTTTTCACACTAGAGAGTGCTACAACTCTCTGCTCAGTTCTGTGGCCCTTCTCTGGATCTGCTCCAGCAGGTTCATGTCTTATGCTGGAGGCTCCTCTGGCCCATCGTGGCCCCTCAAGCAGGTGTGACACCACAGAGCTTGGTGCCATCAGCCATCCTGCTGATGGTGCACCTGATCCCACTGCCTGTGTCCCTGACAAAGATGTTATGGAATATCCTGGCCCCAGTGCAGTCCCCCAAGGAGCCCCACTCATCACTCCCTCCACCCAGACTCCTGGCCAATGGCCACAGTTCTGAGCAGGACCATTCAGGCAATTCCTTATCCCTGAGTGATCCACCTGTCAAATCCAGGTCTCTCCCCTGTATAGTCAAGGGTGTGCATGGAAGCACCAAATGCTTTGCACAGGTCCAGTTAGATGACATTTCTTTACTCACCGATGCTGTAAGCCCTCTGCAGGAGGCTGCCAAATTTGTCAGGCACAATTTGCCCTGAATGAAACCGTGTTGATCATCATGCTGGGAACTGACATATATTAAAAAAAAACAACCAGGCTTTAGTGCTTTGATGCGCAAAACCAATCTTTGAAGGCTCTTATCAATACATGGTCAGCAAGACTACTGTGTTGCAGTCTTCCAGAAGAGGTGGAAGTCCAAGATCTTCTTTGGACTGTTAAAGTTTCCATAAGGCTTTCAGCACACATGGAAGAATTTGACCAAATTTTAACCTTGAGGACTGCAATTCCCATTGGATAAATTTCCTGTGTCAAATTTTCCTTGTGCTTTTCTTTGTTATTTCATGTCAAAAGTGATCATGCTGCAGCTATGCACTGGCATGCAATTGCCTTATTCCTGTAGGGCACTAACATTATCATCAAGAGTGCAAGAAAGTGGAGACCACTTTATTTCCAGCATGTCCACATAAGTAGGATTAGGACCAGAATAATGTCACAGAGGAGCACACCCACACAACATCTCCTAGGAGCACAAAATATTTCTGCACTGGCCAGACATGGCCTGTTAAAGGCTGCTGAGGTAGAGGTACCCTAAAAGTATGCAGAGAGTCTATTATCACCAGTCTGGTGGTTTCAACACTCTTTATAACTGCAGTCACAATTGAAAATTCAGCTGCCTGTTTGGCTGATGGTCCCAGGGACATGAGACCTGGGTTTTCTCAGGTTGGAAAAGTGATTCATACATCTCTGCCCTCACGCTTCTGCAGAATGATAGCGTTTGGTCTGCATGTAGGAGGAGTGCTAGAAATTTTGGAAAGGCTGATTTCACCAAGAGAATGGCAGTGGATTTTCTGATTTATGGTTTCATCTAAATAAGCATTTATTTGACCTTCAGAAATCTCTTTTTCTGTGCATACCCTCCTCTCAGCTCCTACTGTGCCAGAAGTTGGAAGAAGTCTGAAGGACCATAGCAAGAATGACTAGAGGACTTAAAAACGTAGTTGGGATGATAAGCTAAAGAATTTGGTTTATTAGTTCTTTTTTAAAAAAAGAGTGCATGGAAAAAAGTTTGCAGTCATGGTGTTGAAGAGGATGATAACCAGTTGTCTATCAAATTTTTGAGGGAAGAAATTAGTATAAATAAGTCTAACGTGTAGCACAAGATGACTGAATTTGGATTTTTTTCCCCTTTCATGGGTGTCATGAAATCTCCAGGCAGAATACACATTTGTTATAGCATGTCCCTGTGCAACGAGTTCCTGTTTTGTACAAGGTCTTGCTTCCAAGAAGTCAGTCAGGGTAGATGTCCAGGAGATCTTCTAGATCTTCCAGCCCTATTCCAATATCTGTTGTGTGCTGATGAGAGCATGTACAGGAGCAACCTAGTGGTTGGATCCCTTAGCTGGGCAGTCAGTCAGGTCACCAGCAGATCACCTCTTGAAGTCCCCTCTGCCTTCAACTGTAACTTACGGAACACTTGTGTTTGGATGTGCTTTTCTTACCATGCACCTCATACTCTTGTTGGTACATCTCTAAAATTCAGGCATTTGCAAAAGCAACAGAAACCTTTACTTTTCTGAACATTTTTTTCAGAGTTAAATTAATTCACATTATGACACTGACCTCCATACTGTGCAACCTTTATGTCTTGATGGAGTTGGACTCCCTGTTTTGCATTTCATTTCGGTGTATTCTGTGAGACTAAGTGGAACTTACTAGGAAATTGATTTTTTTCTAAATTATTTTTCTAATTTATATCTCTTGTTCATGTTTTCTATTTCATCTCTGATTCCATAGATCTCTGTGTTCTTGGTCTCAGATTTGCCTGCTGTGAAGTGCTGACTGCTGTGTAGCATACACTTTTCTTGCAGAAACACAGCTACAATAGTAAAAAAAAAAAAAAAAAAATAGAAGAAGAAAAAAGAAAAATACAATCTTCATATTAATCAGGAAACACCATGTCCCCAGCAGCTTCTGTTCAATCTGAGCCCAACATGGAGGATAACAATTTGCAGTACTGATTTAAGTGCCATGTCTGTTACAGAGAAATAAAAACCTCTTAAGTGAGCTTTTGTCAAGGCCTATTTACACATCTAAAAACTCAAGGGCATCTTTAATGCATAGATGTAGACTTAGATGTAAATCAGCATAGATCCAGCCATGAGGTTTTACACCACCTGTTGTGGTTTTGAACCAAACACTGCCCTTCATATTGGCAATCTTACCTCTAGCTATGTAGGACTATAATTCATGGATATGTGGATTGGCACATGTGAACCTTGCTGAGCAATCCTCAGCAGGTGAAAACCTCTGGAGTATGGTTTTCTTTAAGGCTGGCCTCATTCTCCAGATCTGCATTGCTCAGTTTTGATGATTGGGCTCCCAAGACCACTCAGTGTGAACAAATTGAACAAACATACCTTCTAATAAAGCTGTCAGGACTCATGGTGCTGAGGTCCTCCAAGAACTCAATGCCTCTTCAGACTGCTTTCAGAAAATCTGGGAGGAAGCGAATTCCAAGCAAGGGATTTACACCTATGGTAGCCTGATATCTGTTACACCTACAGGTCCTGGGAGCAGGTCCTGTTGTCACATAACTGAGGTGGGCTAATTAGAGTACTGTGAGCCTAAATGCAGACTTCTCTTTGGGCGGAATGGCTTATTTAACATAGGCCTGTGCTTCTCTGACCCAAACCTGATGAAAATACTGGGTTTAAACTAAAGGAGGACTGATTTTTTGCTGTCTTTTCACTGAAAAATGACAAGGTTTAAATCCCTTCTTTGAAAGAAGACACAACTCTGCAGGCAGACAAGCCTTTAAGCTTCAATTTGTTTGTGTGATATACAGACCAGACAATACAAAGGGCATCCTTATTCTCCCACCAGCTCTGATCCACACATCTCTCTCTTCACTTGTTGTTCTCTGCTGGACCCATGACGTCATCTCAGTTTGACTGTTCATTTGTGACTGCAATAATAATTTTTTAGAAGATGACAAGTGGTGAGAATACCCATCCTAATACCATTGACAGCATGGTGAAAGACAGGCTGATCACCTGGCCAGGGCTGAAAGTAGCTCTAGAAGTGGTACTTTCTTTACCTGGGGCTGATTTCAGTCTCAAGTCTGTTTGTCAGTGTAACACGCCGACGTGCCATCAGATTTCCAAAATACTCAGAGAAAGGATTTGCACTTACAGCTGCACTGCTGAGTGCCCCTTCTCCTTCCCCTCCCCCAGCTCATTAACATGCATGTCTTCCCTTATTAGTGTTTGTCATTATGTGAACAGCTGGTAACTGTTCTGTTTTTCTTCTCATCAAAAAGAGGGCTTCACAGCCATGAGGAAAATAAGTACCAGGTACAAGCAATTTTTAATACTGATTCCAGGTCCATTAATTTTTCATTATCCTTCTCATCATTATCATGGCAAGGGTGGGCAGGTAGGCTGCAGGTCTGATTCTCATCTCTCTGGGAGGAGTGTAAAGGGAGAGAAAGTCTTTCAAAGGCAGCAGGCTTTCACCAGTGCAAACTGAGATAAGTGTAGTTCAGGGTCTGCCTCTCAATACATTTTTCATGGCTGGCTTTGGAATATGAGTAGTTTCTCTTCCAAATCCATTTTAACAGTAATTAGCTGTAATGAAGACTTTTTTCTCTGCTTGTATTTCTGAAATACATGCTCCACCAAAGATTTTAAATGACCCCTCTGCTAGATATCTTATAATCAAGGTATAAATCATTCCTCTCTTGTATTTAAGGAGAAGATGAGAAGCTAAAAGATAATTGGCAACTAGACACATTTGCTGGGGTTCTCACTTTGATTTTTCTTTCAGTAGATGACTGGTTAAGAAGGAATATGCATTTTTAGTGGACCTGTATTCAGGACTCTATGACAGGTCAAAATATTTTGTGAGCTATCTGAAATACTCCAGCATTTAGATCTCCACATTCTAAGATGTTGACCATTTTGGAGTGCTATTTTGCCCTGGATGTTTAAATTACTTAGGAGTATTATTATCTTCCATGCTTTTCATCTGGCACATAATATATTTTCCACTTTCTCTTTTCAATCCATAAGCCTGAGAACACAATCATTTTCCATAGGAACCCAAGCAATATATGCATGACTTTTTTTTTTTTTTTTCTGTTGTGGGAAACTTACTTAGATAAGCTGTACTAGAGGTGAGAGAATATAAGAGCTGAACTTGTATCTGACAGCATGAGTTCAGCTCTAACTACAAGTGCCTTTATTATGGCAAAGTCTCCAGAAATAATGTCTGGTGGATCTAGAAATGTGGTAAATATATGAGATTTCCATAGGAAAAAGAGGTCCATGTGATCTCAGATTACTTTTTTTCTTCTAATAGTGTTATTAAGTTCAGGTGGGCATGCAGCCACTCCCTCAAGCCCCTCTCTCTTCCCCTCCCATCCTGGTGGAATGGGGAGAAGAAGTGAAATAATACTTGTACATTTAGATAAGAACAGCTTAATAATTGAAAATAAAATAAAACACAATAATAATGGTTAATAATAATAATAATAATAATAATAATAATAATAATAATAATAATAATAATGGTAATATGAAGGAAAAAAAAGCAAGTGCTCCACACCCAGTGACCAATTCCAGACCACTCTTCCCAAACCCAGACTGAGCCCCCTTCTGAGTAACTTCCCCCCAGTTTATATATTGGGAATGATGTTCTGTGATATGGAGTACCCTTTTGGGCAGTTTGGATTATTGTCCCAGCTGTGCTCCCTCTCAGTTTGTTTTTTTTACCTTCTCACCAGCAGAGCAGGAGACAAGGGGAAAAAAAGAGTCTTTGGCTTAGGATAAACAGGACTTAGCAAAAAGCCAAAACATCAGTGTGTTATCAACACCATTCTCATTTGGAATCCAAAACACAGCACTGTCAGAGCTACTGAGAAGAAATCAACTCTACCCTAGCTGGAACTGGGACAAACAGTAGACTGATTTTACACTTCTTGAATGTTGAACCCAACTGATTACAGACTGTAAGTCAAATAATTGCATAAAAAAGCAAACATGAAACATATTCTGTACATACATAAAATTTAGTTTCATTTTTTCCTGAAAAATATGGAACAATAAAGCTGTACTGTCTGAGCATGACAGATTAGATCACTGTCCACTATTTTTCCTTGTTAAATACAAGTGGAAAATGGTCTTGCATTAAAACCAAATAAATTCAGTATGTTCTGTAATTACATTAAAATATTATTTGATGCCACTGGTATATTGGAAAGCAGTTCAAAATTTACTTCTGTTCCTTCCATATCCCCCTCTCAGTATTGTTACACTGTGTTATTATTTTCCATCAAATTCTAATCTCACATTCCAAAGAAAATCAGTTTTAAAAAAAAAAATTGTTAACATAGTTTTAAATGAACAGAAGTTTTTTTAACCAGTCAGATGACATGAAAATTAAGGAAATGCCGGTAAGACAATAGAGAAGGATAAATAATTAAATAGGTTGTGAATGTTGAGTTGTTCCCCTGTGTTCCAGCCCAAGCAAAGCTGCCTTCTCCTGTGTTCCTCACCGTGCGGGACCGCGTTTTCTCTGGGCCTGCTCGCTCTCGGCCACTAGGGGATGCTCAGATTGCAGAATTACTGGGAATTTATAAATCGTCCTTTAGGAATTTGGGGCTCTTATGCGGCCAGCCATGCCTTTAATTCTCATGTTCCTACTTGTTCTGGCTGGTTTGTTTATTTGGTTGCTTGTTTTCTCTGTGGCTCTTTATTTAGAGCGTCTATGAAGTGAGGGGTTCTTGCTGAATGACTTAGTTCTTCATCATCTTGGAGTTATTTTAATTTTTAATGATCAACACAGCACAAATACTGTTTTTCCATCCCTCCTCACATGGCCAGACATGCCTTACAACTCTGAAACCAGCATTAAGCAACAGCTTCCAAATGTGAAAGAATCCAGGAATTCAGGACCACTGCAGGATAAGCAACCCTGCAGCACATGGCTCACTCTATTCTCTGTCACTCTCTGAGAAATAAGCATATATGTCTTCTCCAAACCTACCAACTTCTATTTCCCATGCAAGGAGACCTTCCATGTCCTAAAACTATTCACTCTGTCACCCATAGTAAAAAGCCTAAGCAAATGCACAGAACTTGCATAAGCCTCATGCATGATGAGTGTTGCCACTCTTCTGCATGTACATTTCACTACACAGTGTAATTAATATCTGTCATCCTGTATTGAAAACCTTCACCTGGTGGAAGCATTAGTGGTGACTTCAAAAACTTTGTGTGTAGTCTCCTGTATACTCTCCAGGGACAAAGATAGGAAATTGTGCATAATCAGGATGTCTGAACAGCTAGAAACCAGCCTACAGATTAACTGGGCTTTGGCAGCAATCGAGTAATCTGTGGGGCACCACATACCTAGACAGTACCAACAAAACCCAAACAATATTATTTCTGTTCCCCATTTCTGCTTCAGTCTGCAAGATAGGCTGAGAAACTGTAAGGAACTGTTATTTAATTAAAGATTGGTTTGAGAGGCTGTAGGTCAAAAAAAAACCTAACCAAAACCAAGCCGACCTTTTAGGGGATTCCTGGAATGAATGTATTGGAAGGACAGAGAGCACCCAAAGAAGAAAAGTATTTATGACTGTAGGCTATTGGCAATTTACAAAGATGAGTGAGGAAAAGGAGATAACTCCTCTGTAAAGAAAGCATTCCAGAAAAGTCCTGACCACCCTGTGGATACAGAATTGAGTGCCTTTCCTGTGCACAGCTCTGCGGGCATATTGTGGATGAAATTGCTCCAGACTAAGCCAGAGTTTTTAGTTACTTGACTTAGAATGTTATTTCTCAGGGGACAAGGAGTTTTCCTAGAGTTTCAATGAATTCATTCCATCTGAGAAGAGATTGTACCTCTGGTTCTTTTTTTCATTTCCCTATGTAGAACTGGGTATGACAATTTCTTCAGGGAGGTTTTGTTGACCCCCTTCTGAAGCAAATGTATCTGTATAATTGGGTGTTATTATGTAGTAATGATGCTAAATTCCTCCTTGTACAAAGGAAGATGTCCATCTGCCTTCAGTATTTTTGATCAGTATTATTTCAGAGTCATGTGAGTAAAAGAGCAGCAGCAGTAGCTGTAGATGATGATCTTGCAATGGGCAGAAATATGGTATGTATGCAGTTGGATTAATTTATTTTTGATTGTAAGACAGGATCAACATGTAGTGATGGTCACAGATAGGGGAAGGCAGAACTGCTTTGGGATAATTTTTCTCTCTTGGTTTTATTTGATCATTTATTTTTTTCCCGTTGATCTTTCTTGTATTTTTAGTCATACTTATGGCTGTACTCAATCGACTGGAAATCACAATTGGCCTGTGAGTAAATGGTCACTGTCTTTATTGACACTCAGATAGATGGGAATATCATCAGCCTTTAAGAGAACTCTTTTGGATTAGTGACAAAGTGTAAACCACAAAGCTCATTAAAGGGGTAACCATTTAATTATAGAAAAATTAGGTAGAGAAGGCAAACAGCATGATCCAAACTCTTGGAGATGAGAGAAAGATGGTGTGAGAAGGCAGTTGCTTTATAAACTATTATTGCTGTGGAAAAGGTTTTTTGGAATAGAAAGCCAAGATGTGATCCTGTAGGCAGGTGGGGCAAAATGGCAAAAACTGCAAGAGAGAAAATGAGGTGGAAAAAGACACAGGGAAAGAAGAAGCAATGGGATGAATTTGGAAGTTTGAAGGGAAACTGAAGCCAGGTAGTCACTGAAAAGCAAATTTTAATAAAAAATAAAGGATACTGTCATAAGTCTAAGGCAGCACAATTTTTTTTTTTTACTCGTGTTTGTTTCCTTTGTTAGCTGAAGTTGTGACATTTGTTAGTATCTGAAATAACCCACTATGGAAAAATAATCCTTTTCATACAACGCACTGAGAAACCCATTATGTCATTTTAAAGTCAGGTTTTAAAATGGATTTGAACTTGGTTTATTGATACAACCCTGTAAACATTGCACACAATGGTTTGCAGCTGCAAATAAAGAATATTTCACCTGCCTGATTTGTGGATGAAAATTGTCTGGGTAAGCAAACAAGTTGCAAGGAGTTTTATATTGTTGCAAAAGGTCTTGCTTCCCTAGGTTTTTCTAGGAGGTGTTTTCCAGAAGTTGGTAGGACTGCCCCTGACCTGCAATCCCATGTGTTTATTGTGTTACCAGAAATAAGCTGGGGAAGAATGGCAGCTTTCATACCTGTTGTCCTTGCACCAGAAGTTGTTACTCTACTGAGTAGCGCCTTTGCCTTTTGTCTGTGAGTTCTTCTGGTGATCTCACAGTCTGTGTGGTGAGATTTTCCAGCCTAGGGGGCCTGTGAGAAATCAACCAGCTTCCTGAAGGGCAGCACATTCAGCTGTAAGCACAAAAGGCACTGCACAGCCGTGCAGAGCCCAGGCATCAGCCCACAACAATGGCAAAGAATAGGCAGGATGGGCAGGACCTGTCACCACCCCTGCAATCCACCCGTACCCGTGTGCAGTCTGCAAGCTGGATGAACTGCAGACTGTGGCAGACTGGGACTTCTTGCCATTGTGTGAGTAAAACTATTGGTGTGCAGCAAGCAGTTCAGTGACTCTACCTGCCAGGTTATGAATTTCAGGCTGCCTCCAGGACTGACTCTAAGGGGCAGCTGCACCTCTTAGTTGCTGCCCCTAGAGCTTTATGCCTTGAGCACACCACAGCTTTTTGTGCTCTCATTTGCCATGTGCAAAGGACTCTGTGCCTTTTGTGCAGCTATGTTCATTAACACACCTACTACCATGGCTGAGAAGAAGACAGTCAAAATGCTACCTAAATACTACTTGGAGGGCTGCACAGGACATCTTCATGCTTGTGGAAATAAGCAGATTGCAGCTGTTGTACTAAAGACAGGATCGTGCAGCTCAAAGAGAAATGTGTGGTTTTGCCACCAGCAGATCCTTCACAAATCGGAGTGTTTCATTATGCTCTTTATGGTTGGAGTTTTTGGTGGGGTTTTGTTTGTTTTTTTTTTTTTTAAGTGTTGCTGCTTTTCAATTCCTGCTCTGGAAATTGTTTTTCTCCAAGCCTGACATAACTACAACTAATCTGTGGATACCCTGAGACTAGTGTATGCAAAGGATATGCAATTTTAATGTTACATGAAATAGAATGGTTTGATCACATTTTTTCAGCCAAATGCTGGACCTAAGGAACCTTCATTGTATTTCTACGATTAAATCACTTTAGTCATTCCTAGAGTAACTCATTCTTGTATGTGCTGCATTAATTAATCTAAATGCATAACAGAAAGCAAAAATGCCAAAAAGAGATCAGACTTACTAAACTGGGTCTATTTGTAGAAAGTCATGACTTGCACATCTGTATACACTATTTTTTGGTGCAATGGTTCTGTGTTAGACATTATAACATGCAACAGAAAGGATTCTTTCTGCTGTGTCTGTCTCATTAATTGTTCAGGACTGATTGTGTTTATGCATATTTGCTGCATTATTGCAAAGAGACTTAAAAAGTATATTATTTCTGTACAATGAGCTAGGTAGCATTTTCTTAAGCAATAACATTGAAGATTTTTAAAATGCACCTGTTAAAATATTTGTATTCTAGCAGGTGCAGAAGCATTCATTTGTAAACATTGTATCAACACACGTTTTGCACAGGTACACTGTCTTTTGTCTCAGAACTGACGAGTTTTTAAAATACCAGTGACTCATGTGGAGTTTGTATTCATCACAGTTACCTAGGCATGGGCCCTGTGCCTGTCCATCCATTCATGGGTGTCACACAAGTACACAGTCTGTGATGTAATATCACCTTTGACAAAGGGTTGCTTACAACACAGTCCTGCTGTGGAGTGCTCTAAAACAGTGAATTCGTGTTTGTGTGTTTGAAGCATTACCCTGAGAGATTACAGGTACAGAATGATTCATGCTGCTTCCCTCTTTGTGCCCCAGCCAAGTAACAGGATTCTGCCAAGTATTTGTAGCTCTTGAAAGCCATGTTCATGTCTTTCCAGGATGGAAGATATTCTCAGTAAGTACGCAGCCTGCCAAAATGAGAAGAATTTCCCTACAATGGCTAAGATGAATCCTTCTAATACTATTTTATAGCAAAATTTATGTCAGTGAATAATGAACAGCAAATTCCCAAAGATATTAGTTACTGTTCATCTATGGGAGACAGCAAACAATACAGAGAACTTTGAGCTAGAGAAGATTTTTTTATTTTACACTACTTTTAATATGAATTTGTTCTGCAATTCCTTATTTTTTTAATAATACAGTGCAAGTGAGGAATTTATGAGTACCTTAAATCTGTTTAAGAATTAGAGAATGTCTCCCTCTTTTGATTCTGTTAGTGGTATGGCTTACTACACAACCAGGAGTGGACCATATGATCCACCAATCATGCATAATGATAGAATAAAACAATGTCTTCATGCTGACCAAAGAATCTGTCCTTAGGTGTCCTAAATATACTTGAGAGTAAGAAAATCTCATCTGAAATATGTAGTGAAATGTGTATTCCCTATTCTAGACAAAAAAAAAAAAATCTTGAAATACTTAATTCTGCTAGTCTGGTTCCTTGAATTGGGTATTTCACCATCTGTAGTTCTTCTTCAGTGTTCTGTAGTTCTCTCTACTGATTTGCATTAAATCTAGAGAGAAGTCATTATCTCTCATGTGTATTTCCCTTGTGTGATGTTTGTGGCTTTCTACGTTGCAGTTTATTAACTCTGCTGTGCTATTTTTATACTATTTATATTTAGTTACTTTTTTTTATTCAGAAGACCATAAAATAGTTTCATCCGATCACATGTGTAACAATAAATGGATTGTCTATCAACCAATGAACCACTCCACGGCAAGACAAGAAGCTACTGTATATATCAACTGATGCAATTTATAACATCAGCTGATATGTACTTAAAATATCATGGAATTGCCTGCATATGAAGATTATGGTGTGAAAGATTAACTATGCCAAATTAAATACATTTATGGCAAAAGGATACATTTTGAAGCCTATAGGTAAGAGAATTAGTGAAGTATCCTGCAGCTTATCAGCAGTCCTATCAAAGTCAAAGGCTATGAGGACTGCCTGAAGTCTGCTGGAAACTCTTCGAACTGACATCCCTCACTCTCAAGTGACCCATTCCATGAGTCCATGAAATTCCATTTCATCCCCCGTGGTTCTGAAGTCCAGGCTCAAGAAGAGGGACTAGGAGTGCCCAAGAAGCTGCCACCTAAAAAGCAGCATAAAGCCCACAGCTTTGTCACCTTTATTTTTTATATAAAATGGCAGTGAATTGTCCTGTGATGTAAATCTGTAACTATTGTTACCATGTATTAACATTATTAGTATTATTATTACTGAATGACATTTGTTCTCTGAAAGAACGATTCCTTCTTAGCCACAAGCAATTCTTTTCTTAGCACACAACACATGATAAATCTCTGTCAGTGTCCTGTTCATCCAGCTGTGCTCTACTGGACAATATTGTTAGATAACTGCTTACTTCAGCTCCTGACATCAACCCTTAATGATTTTTTCCCTGTTTGTGATGGTGTGAAAATCTGAGGAGATATTAAATTCAATCTGGTATATAAGGACTGCATTGAAATAAAAAAAAAAAAAAAATAAAAAAAAAAAAAAGGAGAAATGCAGGGAAAGAACTGGGAGGAAACTGCAAAAAGTCTGTGTTACTGTATCCAAAACTTCATGCTGGGGGCACTTTTGACCCCTTGTATCCAGATGAGAGCCCTGCCCTTACTGTGATGCCATGGCTGGGTAAGGTACTTCTTCTGGCTGCAAAGACAGCCTGGCTGCACAGAATGGCAAGAATAATTAATTAGTCCCTAATTCGTCCACCTGGGGAAGCAGGGTACCAGGGCAGACTGTGATGCTTTCTTCTCTGACAATTATTGGAAATAACTGGGCAAAGCTGATTCTGAGATTTCCAGATGGCTGAGTGACACCTGGCACTTGTGCAGAAGTTCTGAAGAAAAAAGGTTATAGCTCCTCTGAGACCACATCAGGGCTTCAGTCTCAGATATGCAAGAACATTTCTGTGTGCAGCTGAGGCTGTAGCTGAGCTCCCACACAGCTCATCCATGCAGGACCAGAAGCTTTGGGAGTGTGTCAAGGTCACTCTGTGACACGAGCTCCCAGACAACAGCTCTTGCAGATGTATGGCCACAAAAAGGAGGATGTTCTGACCTGCTTTTGAGGACATTTCAGCATGTGCACTGCCTAGCATTTCTGGGGAGCTCAAGGGTTGCATTTGCTGACTGTGTGTCTTTTGCACTAGAAACAGGGCAGATCTTCATAGTCCCTAGCCTCAATCTGACATAATTTGCTGATCGATGCTGGTTCTGCTTCTTCTGTCTAGAACTAATTTTTTGTGCAGCTTTAATGTGTCAGGCTTATTTTGTTAGTAGTTGGGGGTTTTGGTAGTTTTGGTTAGACAGTTGCTGTGACTTGACCACTACTTGCCCCAAAGCTCCCAGTCATTTTTAATGTTGCTCTGCTTTTGTGACATTCACATGGTCTCCACTGCCTTTTGTGCAAGTATTTGACTTTTTTGGGGTACAGGTTGTTTTTTATGGTATTATCTGAGTATCTTATTAGCTGTTTTTAAGGCATGTGGAGGGGAAGCATAACAAAGTGAGAGAGTCAAGACCAAAGATGTCATTCCCAAAATGATGCTTTCCACCTATCTCGTACTTGCTGTAGAATATCTCAAAGATGAAAATAGGCTGTTTGAAGTATGTTTCCAGTCCCACCTCTGGCAGTTTAGATTTGCTCCACATCGTGGTTATGCTGCTCTTTCTCAGCTCCAGGCAATTTGCGTCCCTTCCCCTCGAGAGTGAGGTTGAGTTTGCTGGAGGATCCTGAAAAGCACCAGCCACGAGCTATCAGCTCTGCCTGTGGATTTACCACCCTCTTTCAAAGGCTGTGTGACTGTTAGCCATGTGAACCTCAGGGCGCTTGGTTTGCCTCATTCTACCCCATTACTAAATGCTCCCGGGCAGGGCAAAGAATGATCAGAAGAGCGCAGGGGCGGGAGAGGAGGCCCGTGGGGCAGGCTAGCTCGGGGAAGGCGTTTCGCTCCCTGCGCACGGGAGGCTCCGAGCCGAGCCCGTGGCTGCGGACGGGGCCGGGCGGCGCGGCGGGGGCGGGCCGGCCCGGGAAGGTGCCGGCGGCCGCGCCCGCCCTGCTCACCGGGCACCGCGTTCCGCCGCCGCTCCTGCCGCTGCTTGGAGGATGAACGGGCCGGCCGGGAAGGTAAGGGGAGGCCGGGAGGGTCGGGGCACGGCGAGGCGGCCGCAGAGGCTGGCCCTGCTGCAGGCTGCTCGAAGCCGGGACGCCACGGCCGACGCTTTCCGGGCGTTCTCCCGCTCCGTCGGCGGGGCTGGAACAGACGGGTCCCAGCGCGGCGTCCGCCCGGCCCCGCTCAGCGCCGCTCGGCTTCGCCGGGAGCTGAGCTCAGCAGTGCCCGGAGCCCCAAAGCCAAGGAGCCAACCTTTCCGGGGCCACCCCAGGGGGATTTCTGTGCGGATGTTCCCGGAGAGGAATAAAGCGAGGGAGAAGGGTTTTGTTGTTGAAGTAGTAACGAGCAAAGAACAAGATGCTTGTGAGGAAACGACCACCGAAGTGCTGCTTGGGGGAACTGTTCAGTGCTGTCAGGAGAGCTGCTGCTGTATTTCTTAACTTTTGAGTGCTGAGAAGTATTTGATTCGAGCCAACCAAAGGCAAACCCAGGTTTTCTCAAGAGCAACAGCCTAAGCCTTTCAAATGTGGTGTGATCAGTGTTGTTCTAGAAAATTTGTTCATAACTAGGCGTATGTGGCCGCTGTCCTGCCACAACTTAAGCTCCTCGGGTAAATGCTACTGCTAGTGGCTGCGGACTGTTGTTGCTATGTGTTTCTGTATGTTACTCTTGCTCTTCAAAACGGTGTAGTAAAGGTTTACTGCGTCTCTCACAATAAAGCTGATAGTGAGGACAGTACCATTTTGGCCCCGTCTAGGGAAAATGATTGCAGGTGTCCATCTCCAGGAGGGAATCTGCATCCCTGGGGCAGCTCATCACCTCTCAGCAGAGAGGAGCAAAATGCCAGGGATGCATCTTCTCCTAACCGGAGGGAGGGACAAACAGCTGTGGAGAGAGAAGGGCAGGAGCCAATTCAACTTGATTGCTTGCACACAAAGTGCTGGAGAAGGCAGAGAGTGAAAGAAGGCTGCCTGCCCCTCTGTGCGCTCTCAGAACTGTTTGTGCCTGGCGACTTATGCAGTGCTAAGGGCTGCCAGTGGAAAGCAAACTAAACTGAGTTTCCTGTTCAGCTTTGCTCCCTTGAAACAGGCACTTCTCACTTGCAAAATATCCATGATGTAAAGTATTTTATGAACTTCTGGGCAAAACTGAACTAAGTGGCATTGTCCAAGCCCATCAAAATCTGACTGTTAAAGAAAGATCAAAGTCAAGTTCTATGGTGAGATTAGCAAGCAATTCCAGGAATCTCATTCTGTTGAACAATACCTACTGGAGGGTATATTTTTTGTAGGATTTTGCAACTGGGAGACTGTTATTCACAGCAGTCCCAGGGACAGTATAACAAAACCAAGGTAAACTAAAACACAGTTTTGCTATGATGAGTGATTTTTCAAAGGAATTTGGGGCAGGAAGTTTTTGGAAAATTATTATTTTGCTTTTTTGTTGAGTTTGAGAGAGCTCATTGCTGTCAGTGATGTTCCTCTTTATTTCTTTGTTGAGTGAGTCATTGAATTTGTGAACTGAAAACCACACTTTGCTCTTTCTCAAGCAAAAGTAACCTTCACCTCATGTATTTGTTATCATTTTGGTTTCCAAGTACCATGATTTCTTGTATTGTTGATGAGTAAAAGCATTAAGTTAGCATCTTATAATATGTTATATATTATCAGAGTACCATAAAGATGAGTTTTTTTTAACAAAACAGAGGTGTACAGACAAAAGTTCTATTCTAGCTGTCATGATTATTTTTCTCATATCTAGCTTAGGTTAAAAGCAGTGCATGTAGTCTGGATAATTTAAATAATTTTTAAGTATTGACTTTGCTCTAATCTGGGTGTAAAGGATGTTATTTTTTACGGCAGCTAAGAAATTTGTTGGACCAATATGAAAGGGCTGTGAAACTGTTGAGCCTACTAAGAGCCTAGTAATTTTTTTTTTTTTTGGTACAGGCTTATTTATACATTCTTAAACTGGTTTTACAGTAAATGAACCATGAATAGAGGTAACTGTCTTCAATAGAAGGTTGTCAAATACCAGATTTTCAAGTCTCTGTAAAATACAACCTCTGAAGTAGTATATTATTACTGCAGTGAACTGGGATTTACAGATGATACTTCCAATAATACCAACATAAACTTAGCAGTCTACTCATCACATAAAGCCTTAATGCTGAGGTCAGAGTGAAGCCTATGACTGGCTTTGGAAGGGATATAAAGTTTTGAGGAGTATATTTTCCTCATTCTGGAGGGATTTGCAGGTGTAAACACCATAGAGAATGTATATCCACTCCTTTCTGCTGGGAAAAAAACCCAAAAATACAAGATGCTTTGGAGTTCCTCTGCTGGCTTCCAAAATCATTCATATGCTTAAATTCACCATGCTGAAATTAGTCATGTGTAAAAAATCAGTTTCCTTTTGGCATATAATTTGTTAGGATTTATAAAGTTGCAGTTAAAGCCAGCGAAGGCACTTTAATCATGGAAAAACTGATACATGTGAATATTTTCCAGTGCCTGGATGCACTGACTTCATTCTGGGGCCATCCTAAAGATGCATTTCTAAGGGCAGATTCTACTTCGATACAGCTGTCCCTTCTGTACATCCTTGGTTGGCTCATGCTGCTCACAGTAAAGCCTTCTGCTTTAGTGCTCATCCGTCACAGGGTACTGCAGCAAGATGGCTTCAGGAGTGTGAGCATGAAGAGGTGGTGCAAATGTGCACCCTCTTTAAATCTTCCCTCTTTCTCCTTGTTTGGCAAATCCATGGTTGTCTTCTCACAGGCAAGATGCAGGAAGAGCACTGATGATAGGAAAAGGAGACTTTTAACTTTCCTTCAGTTCCTACTTCAGTGGCAGACACTCACTCAGCTCCCCTCCAGCTTCTGCTCATCCTGATCATCACTTACTTGTTCTGTCTGAGTTCCTCCTGAGCACTGTGCTTCTGAGCAGAGGCTGAGAGTAGAGACTGTTGAGCCTGGAGAAGAGCAGACTCAGGGCATATCTCATCAATGTAAAACTGAAGGGAGAGTGAAAGGCAGACAGGCTCTTTCAGTGATGCCCAGCGACAGGCCCAGAGGCATTGGAATAAACTGTAAAATGGGACATCCTCTCTGAACATCAGCAGGGAGCTGTAAGAGTGACTGAACACTGGAATGAATAGGTAGTCCAGAGGCATCATCTTCATACTTGGAGATACTAAAACATACATCCAGTTATGCCCATCTCAAGCAACCCGCTACAGATGGTCCTTCTTGGGTGTGTGGGGGAGTTGACAAGATGACCCTTTCAAACTCAACCTTCCTTTGGTTCTAAGATTTTTTGATCATGCTGTCAGGTGAAGCATTGTTACTCTTCACACTTTGTTGCTGCTTTTCAGCAGTTCCCCATCCTGCAGCAGCCTTCCCTTCTCTGAAGCACACTGGCACATTGCACAGAGAGGCTCATCTCTGCTTGTGCTCTTTCACCATTAACCTAAAGTAAACAGTGTGGGGGTTGCTGCTTGGGGGCTGCATTTAGCAATGCTTCTCCAGAATTGTGACTTCTTATTCCTACAACTTATTTTCCATCATCAACTCAAACTTTACCAAAGCAAGGGAAATCCGTGTGAGAACGGGCAGATCCCTGCAATGCTATCAGAAATCAACAGAAAGTTGTTTATTAATTTAATGTTGTCTGATTTCAATGGGAACAGGGCAGAAACTGTAATACTAGGATGTTAAGGAAACCTGACTGACTGACTTACAAAATAACCTATCTGACAATTTATACCAATTCAAAAAAAGGGACTGTAAATATCTAGCAACACAATTTAGGGTACGACACAGTATTTTCGCCAAGCTCAATCTGCAAAGTTAAAACATGGCTTTTGTTCACATCTTTTAATAAAATTCTGAATGCCACTGATACCTGGGGTGGGAAAATTCCCATGAAAAAAGTCTCAGACTAGATAGTCAACTAATCTTAGAGGTCTTTTGGGCAACACTGCTTACCCAAAAGTGATAGCTTTAGGGTCTACTCCACAAGTGTATGAGTTCTGAGTGGCATTCCTGAGCTCCTGGCTCTCTTCCAAATCTCAGCTGTGGTGTAGGGCAGGCAGCTCAAATCCCCAACTTAAATTTCCCAGCCATTAATAGAAAGGGAGACTTGAGGGTATTGCAATGAGTGCACAAAACTGGCTGCTTCTGTTAAGTGAGGTTTTAGGACACATTCACCTGCAACAAAGTGCATTATGCTCTGGGAGGCAGTGAGTTGAGAGGCTGAGTGCTGAAGCACAGTCTGCTTCGTTTTACTTGTGCTGAGCCTATCTTCAAGGTTGTCCTCAAAGATAACCACAAGCAGAGCACCGTGGCAGTGGGCAAACAGGCAAATATGCAGCAAATGCAGGATGCAAGCCACAATTTGATTTGTGAACAGTGACAACTAGTGGGGAAAACAGTTACCTAGAAAATGGTAATTACCGGGGTCAACACGGGCTCGCTGTGGTAACTGGAAAACTAAAAATACTTTGTCAAACAGATTGATGATCTCAGTCCAGTTTCTTGATGGATTCGCTCCTGTCTAGATTGCCATAATTGCAACACCCCATGAACTGCATCAAGAGAGACAGAGGCTAAGGCTCAAGTCTTCTTAAACTGAGGCATTTCAACTGTGAAACCATCACTTATGAATAAACTGAAATCTAATCCATGAAAGTGCTTCAAAAGCATTAAGAATCAAAAGTAACATATTCTGAGCATTTTGTCATACAACATCATAATCCTTGTTCCAACCATGCTTCATGTTCCTCATATTTTTACATCACTCACTAAAACTAGGTGGTGAAACAGCAGTCAACCATCAGGTAATATTCCAAGAGGAAGAAAAGGTGTATGCACAAGTGTTCCTTGGTGACTGGGCTTCAGACAAATGCCTTATTAGGCAGGAAGCATACTGCTTGGATGACATTTTCAATTCTTGAAGGATTTATTATGTGCCATCTAAAACAGAGAGATTTAAACTAAAATCTTGCAGAGGCTTAAAACCTCCATGTTTAGCTTTTCACCTCCTGCATAGTTTTACTGCGGTCAATGAAACTATTCACTGTGGAAATCTAAGAAGGTGTGTAAATCTCTGTAGCATTAAGCATTTTTCTTGATTATCTCACCAGGGACTGGAAACAGGGATTGGCAGCTATTAGACACCTAGGGTAAAATGGCAACTCATGTCACTGAATATTGGCTTAATTGAAAAGCAGCATTAAGAATTGTGAAACAATTCTGGCCTTTTTCCCCTAACTTGCAGTGGGTGCTATGTGGCTTTAAACTGCTACCTTCAGTACCCCACAAACGACTGAGATTTGCTCGCCCATGACTAGGGCACATTTCGACTGTCAAAATAAGTATCTGTAACTTTTTTTTTTTTTTTTTTTTTTTTTTTTTTTTAGTATTTAGCTCCAGCTGGGGTTGCTGGGGATATGTGTCTGTGTGTCTGTTGGGGATATGTGTCTGTGTGTCTGTGTGTAATGCAGTCCATACGGGAGGCTTGAAAGTAGACCCTCTGCCTGGGTCAGGAGCGGGCTGCACCGCCGATAATGATCCTTTTCCTCATCCTTCTCCTCATCCTCCTGCGCGTCCCCCCACCCCGGGCGGACACAGCCCGGGCGGTGGTCGCGGGCGCTCCGTGAGCCGCAGCCGAGGAGGGGCCGGGGTCTGGCGGGTCTGTGGCCCCGGCGGCGGCGCGGGGAGCGGGCGGGGAGGCGCCGCAGGGCGGGAGTGGCCGGGGCAGCGCCGGCGGCGGGGGGAGGCGCGGTGCCGGCGGCGGCGCGGGGTGCGCGGCGCAGGGGCGGCGGCCCCGCAGCCCGGGCGGGCGGCAGGTGCGAGCGGAGCGGCGGAGCGGCGGGGCGGGGTGCCTGGGAAGGGAGCGGAAGGGATGGGCTGCGCACCCAGCATCCACGTCTCGCATAGCGGTGTGATATACTGCCGGGACTCGGAGGAGTCCAACTCCCCCCACCAGACCACCACCATCTCGCAGGGCACCGCCACCCTGCACGGCCTCTTCGTCAAGACAGACGCGGCCGACTCCATCCCCTCCGTGCTCGCTTACCAGAGTCGGCAGCCGCCGCCCTCCGCCGGCCCCCGCCGCAAGGAGCGCAGGGAGTCCGGCGGCGCCTCCGCCCGGTCCCGGACGCCCCACTGCTGCAGCGTCGAGGCGGAGACCCAGACCAGCAGCTCCAGCAGCAAGGTAAGCGCCGCCGCCCCGCGGGGCTCTCCGCCGTGCTGCGCGGGTCCCCGCGGCCGCGGCGGAGCGAGGGCGCTGCGCGGGCCGGCGCCTCCCCCCGAGGATGCTCGGCGGGCGGGATGCAGCTGCAGGAGCTCTGCCCTGTGCCCACTGACTCACCGCAGCTGCGGCGGCCGGGCCGGGCCGGGCTGGCACTGCTCGGGGGGGCCCCTCGCCTGGCCTGGAGCTCGCCGGGGGGAGCAGCGGCTCCTCGGGCTCCCCCGCCTCTCTCCGCGCCGAGCCCGCAGCCTTGTGCGGCTCCGGGGCGCCCTGTGCTGGGGTCGGTCACGCACGCCCAGCGAGCGGGGAAAGGGCTTGTTTCGAGCTCTGTGACTGATGCCAGAGAGTTCTTGGTGCTGGCTTTGCTTCATCCTTTTGCTTCCCGCCTTGTCTGGTTGAAAGGAACTGTTGCTGCCGGGCGCGGGTGTTGGGCTGGGATCCGAAGCGCTGTGCTCTGCGCAGCAGTGCTAGCGCGCCTTGCCGCTGTGGGGCCGTGGAGATGCGCCTGGACCAGCGGCGGGGGCCGTGTCTCTCTGCAGGGGCTTGGGTCCCCCTCTCCGTGGCTGAAGCAGGCGCTGCTGCAACCTGCCTCGCAACGCCTTCACTTAAGTTTAGAACTTGAAAAGAGATCATTGCGCTGGGGTGGTTTTTTTTCCCCCATGAAGTTTGTTTGGTTTGCTTGTTGTTGGGTTTTTTTGAGTTTTTTTTATATCGGAATAGGTAACTTCCCTGAAAGCTTTTAAGAAATTAGATTTTACCTTGTTGCCCTCTTCCAAAGTTTGTCAATAATAAAAAAAAAACAAAACCAAAAAACCAACAAAACAACAACAAAACAAAACAAAAAAACAATAACAACAACAACAACAAAAACCAAAAACACCAAAACCCCCCAAAAACCAAAAAAACAAAAAAAACACCCCAAGCAAAAAAATAGTGTCATTCTCCTAGCTGCACCTTAGGTTGCTTTTTCTGTTGCACCAAGAAAGCAGGATATCATGTCACAAATCATAGTATTTTGTTAGAATGTCAGTAAGAAATTCCAAAGTTATAAAACATTCTTTAATGATATAAAATTCAGAAGTCATTTTAAGGAAAACAGAAGTGGGAGAAATCACCCAAAAAAAAATCAAACCCAAACATTCCCACAGCCCATTGTCAGTTTGTTAGTTCAGATGCTGAAAAACTTGTAGAATTGTCTGCAGTCACACTGTTTTACTCATTCAGATAAAGAACCTGCATCATCAACAACTGGGAAAAAATTCAAGCATAACTGGAGTAAAACAATTGTATTTATTGCATCTATAGATTTATTTATTTTATTTTGTCAGAGTAAAGTACTTAAGTCCAAATACTATTACTTCTTTAATGTAGAGGAGATCAAAATTAAAACACTTTCACAATTGTTTTAAGTTGAGAATTGACAAAAAATGGAAGCAATTGAAAAAAAGGGTTTTTTAGAGTCATAACTTGGTTCTCAATAGTTGTTTATTATATGTTTTTACATTATGTGCTGTTAGAAACAAAGATATTTCCCAACTTTCTAGTTATTAAAACTGAATGTATTTCAGAATTTTTGAACCTTCTGATTAGTATTTGTGATATTATGGGTTCAACAAGGCCAATGCTGGGTCCTGCCATTGAGTCACAACAACCCCAGGCAGTGCCACAGGCTGGGGCTGGAAAGGTCCTGGGGGTGCTGGTGCCAGCAGCTGAACATGAGCCAGGGTGTGCCCAGGGGCCAAGAAGGCCAATGGCATCCTGGCTGGATCAGCAATAGTGTGGGCAGCAGGAGCAGGGCAGGGATTGTCCCCATGTCCTGGACACTGCTGAGGCCACAGCTCAAATCCTGTGTTTAGATTTGGGTTCTTCACTACAAGATATTAACATGCTGGGAAAGGAAACAGAACTGTTGAAGGCTCTGGAGCACCAGTCCTGTGAAGAACAGCTGGGGGTGTCTAGCCTTGAGAAAAGGAAGTTCAGAGGGGACCTTCCTGCTCTCTACAACTGCCTGGAAGGAAGGTGTAGCCAGGTTGGTATCTTCTCCCAGGCAACAAGAGACAGGATGAGAGGTAACAGCATCAAACTGCTCCAGGTTCAGGTGAGACATCAGGAATCATTTCTTCACATAAAGGATTGTTAAGCATTGGAAGAAACTGCCCAGGAAAGTGATGAAGTTATCATCCCTGGAGTTGCTCAGGACATGACTGGATGTGGCACTTTGTGCCATGGTCTTGTTGACACAGTGGTGATTGGTCAAAGATTGGATTTGACCCTGGACATCTTTTCACAGAATCACAGAATTAACTTGGTTGGAAAAGACTTGTGAGATCATGGAGTCCAACCTATGACATAACATCACCTTGTCAACTAGACCATGGCACTAAGTGCCACAACCTTCTTTTCTAAATGATTCTGTGGTCCAGTGATTATTTTTGATAGCTTCATTTCTTTTAACAAATTATGAGTTTGTTGTTTGTCTGGGATTTTTTAAGTTGTTTAACAACGGTTTCCATTATATGTAGAAATATTTCCATTCTTATAAGAATTAAGATCTGTAATTTTTTTTTGTACATTACACTAAAATATTGACTAAAACAGGGTTGTACTATTACAGAACGATCATAAAGGCAAAACAGTATAGTATACTATACTTGATGGATTTTAAAAAGTGGAAAAGTGTGGAAACATGTTTCTGCACTAGTGCGTGATTACAATATTTATTTCCATAAAAGCTCAAAAGTGAAGAAAACTATTATTTATTTTGGTATGGAAAGAGTGTCTGGCAATACTACATGGTTTTGCCTGCTGTAGTGCTTGGTTGCATGTATTAGCTGTGTTGGGTATTCCATACCATATGGCATCACACTTAAGGAAAGGAGGAAGGGACGTTTGGAGTGGTGGTTTGTCTTCCCAAGTAGCCACTGCACATGATGGGCCCTGCTCTCCTGAGGATGACTTTACACCTGCCTGCCCATGGGAAGTGACTTAGTTCCTTGTTTTGCTTTCTCATGTGTACACCTCTTACTTTACCTACTGAAGTGTCAAAATTCATGAGTTATTTTACTTTTACTCTTCAGATTATCTCCCCATCCTGTGGGTGGTGGAGTGAGTGAGCAGCTGCCTGGGGCTTGGTTGCCGTCTGGGGTTAAACCATCACAAAATCTCCTCTAAATGTATCAGGGGGCAAAACCAATATACTGGTCAAATGTCTGTTAGCACTATTGTATATTAAAATAATTTCCAGTTGTGTAACTGCTCAAATCACTTAAACCCCGTTGCCTGGTGTGTCTTCATTTTGTGTTCTAAACTGCTGTTTAGTTGTTCACACAATCAAGTAGTGCACTACTTGCATCTGATCCTGCCTTTATACAATGTTTTAAAACTCATCCACGCTATGGTATGAAACTAACATTAAAATAAAGCAGCCCATAGTAATTTCAACCCTACTCAGTTAAAAAAAAAAATAAAATAAAAGCAAACCAAACAAAAAGTGATCCCATGTCACTTAAAATTAGGTAGGTTTAGGTAAGCCTTACTTTGAAATCTATTTGACATGAGGTCAGAATTATAAAAACCAAATTTTTTTTTGTTTTCTTCTCCTTTCCTTAATTAATTAAAAGTTCTAAACTGTTGAGAGCATTGAGATGTGTTGGTCCCATCCCAGTCACACTGTTCATGAGTAACTGTTCAGCAGTTTTGGTGGGTGGGTGTGTTTCTTTCCATCTTGAAAGCTTGGTAAACAATTATCTACGGGTTGCCTGACAAAGATCTCAGGTGCACTTGTTAAGAGTTAGAAGACACATCTTGTACCTTGCTTTGGGAGAAGACCCACAGTTTCTGGTGCCCAGCCACACACTCTGTCATTAAGGTACTTGGGCAGAAGCACTCAATTGCAAAAAACAATTCCCTTTGTACCCTCCTTAACAAAGCTGAACAATCTCATGAAAAGAAGGAGTGCTAATATCTCAAGAGCTCCATCCACTTTGTATAAAGATCCAAGGCATTCAGCTTCCCTCATGGAAGCACAGCAATGAGCTGAGAAGATGCTGACTGTATAATGGCTGCTGGACCCATTGCTCAGGTATTGCTGGTTCTGAAGGGCAGCAGTACCAGCTGCTTAGCAAGAAGTAAACAGTTTTTTGGACACTTCCTTGGGGATTTGAAAATGTAAAAAAAAATTGCTTACCATGTAAACATTTACATCTTTTAGTTATGGCCAAATCTTAAGTAGAGACTGTGAAATAGTTCTGTTTTTCTTCAATATCTTGAGACTTCAGCATTAACAAAACTTTACAGCAACAGATAAGTTTCAAAGCTGATGTTGCTCCCATATTAACTAGATGGATAAAGCCTCCAAACAACTTGCAGTTTTCCATTGATTACTTTATCATATTTTTCTTCTTGAAATTACAAGACCAGCAGGTGTAATGATTTGGTTTTTCTTAATGCTGTGTTCATTGTGGAAAAGAAAGACCTGTTTATGAACTTCTCTTGATCAGTCACAGTAGGAATAGCTTCTGTACTCTTCCGTACAGATTACTCTGTAGCAAAATAATTATTAGAAGCAAAGCTCGTAAATGAGCCAAAATATGGTGGAGAGTATTTCTTGCTAGCATTGGTCTGTGTAAAGTTCCAATATGGAAGTGTTGGTACATATCCTTCTCTTCATAATGTCAAGGACCTAGCTTTTAGAATATTTTTTTTTTTTTTATTGTGGGAGGAATAAGTCAAAAACTTCAGCTGCCAAATGCAAAGTGGAGAAGGTTGAGAAATCCAGCCACTGAGAGAGTTGCATCAGGTCCATAGGTCCTGTAGAAATGCAGTTGTAAGTATTGCCTTGATTTCAAATAGAGTTGTCTTTCAAGCAGTACCATGTGTAAGAAAACTCAGTGTAGTACTTGCACTTCTGGTTTTGTTTGAAGTGTACTGTGGTTTAACTGGCTGCTAGTAAGTACTGTGACATGTGGAACATGCTAGATGTAGTGTAAACTTGGAAAATAAACCTCCCAACTCTGTAGCTTGGTGGGATGAAGGTCCATTTCATTACTCAGTAGGACACCTGAGACATAAGATACCCCTTGAGCATAACTAAGGTCTGCAGAGTGGGCATAAAAAAATGAGCAGACCAAAAACTGTTGAAATACGTTACAGTGCAGGACCTTGTTAATTTAGGTCAGCTGTTCTCTGTGAGGTGCTAGCCTGAACAGCTCTTACCATAAAGAAAATTGCTAGTATAGAAGTGCTCTTCTGTGACTAAGCCCAGACATCTTAAATGAATACAGTGAAAGGACTTTGGCTGCTCTGTGTCTGACCTTTCCATTCCTCCTTCAAATGATGCAGGTAAACTTTGGCAAGCACTGTAGTTATGCCCTTAAGCAATGCTAGACAGAAGAATCTTACAGAACAGATAAAACCATTTCTTCAGAAAATATTGAACCACATGGCAAAGAGGAGCCTGATGAATGACCTCACATTGAGCCACACAACATTCTGGTCTTCCAACACTCCTGTGGATGATATGCATTTATATCACTAAATATAAAATGAGCACATGTGTGTACTCACACACCTGTGTATGAAAAGAGAATTGCTCAAAGCTTGTAAGAGAACAATGAGCCTCGATCATTTCATCATTAGAACTCAACAGGTCCGAGACTCCTCTAAATCCTTTAGTAAAAATTTATTTAGGAACTTCGGCTTTCAGTGTCCAAAATACCATGTGGTTTTAAGCTGACCACTAGCATCATCTGTTTTCCACCTTTTACTGTTTATTGTGAACAAAATGAGACTGAGGTTTTATCTTCTGAGGAGCTTGGTATGAATCTTTTGACATTTTCTCTACTGTACCTGTAACTTTTTTTAAAGACCCTTTAGTGAACACTGGATGTACTGTGGCTGCTAGAAAACAGCATATAAAGTGGTTTATGATGCAGCACAGTTTACCTCTTTTTGGTGAGTCTTGTCAAACTCAGGATTATAGCCTAAGGAAAACAGCAGTCACATTTACTCATGTGAAGATAAAAGTACAGAGCATTATGAAAAGCAGCCTGTCTGTGTGTTTGAAGAGTTAGAGGACATGAGCTTATAGTAACAGCTGCCACCTGGGGATCTCTCTCTGGCACAGATCAGTAGGTGCATTTCTATGTAGCCAGCCTTGCAGGGCAGCATCACAGCACCTGGCTGTCCCCTTGCTTCTCTGAGGGCATCTTCTCTGGGGCAATCTCACAGGCCATGATGCAGAATGAGCTCATTCTGCAGGAACTTGCACAGCTCCCCCAAGTGCCAGTGCTTTTGGCTTATAAAGCTTGAGTCATCTGTTCCTCTATGTGAGGAAGAAGCACTGTCCAAAGATACATTATTAATTCTGAGTTAAGGTGACATTCTGTACAGCATTTTGGTGGCAGTGTCTATTCCACATAACTTAATATGAGAGGACCATTAATCCATTTGGTGAACTTTATTTTTCCCTTTCATTCAGCCATTTGTGTCAACCACAGCCCCATCCTTCAGCATCCAATTATTTATAAGCGTCTTTCTCACCCATGTTGTCAGCTGTAATAGAACAAAATGCATTAGAGACATGCTGTTCCTTTGTATTACCTCTGACTCTTTAAATAGCAAGGTACTCTGGAGAATAGTTCTTAAAAATCCCTATGTATCTCTACCCTGTATATCTCTGACTTGGCTATCCAGCACCAAATATTTCATATCTTGGAATAGATTTATGCTAAGAAAATCCCTCATGGTGCTACTTCAGAAACTGTCTCAATTTTAAACTCTTAATAATGTGAGTTATTCACTTTGAAAATGCATATCTAATTTTGAAGTAGATTTACAATTTGTTGACCTTTTGCCCTGGATTCAGACTGCATCTGAAGAGGCAGCTTTTGTTCCAAAAGGATGGGAAAAATATACCAAAGCAGTTAGTTTCATAGCATGGAAGAATGGAGCAGGAATTGCAAAGATCTGGAGCACCTAGACTCCAGCACACAGAATTCACAAACAATGCAGACAAATGTGAGCATTATGTATAGATATTATTAAACTGTATTCAAATAAGAACTCCAAAAGAACAATGGATAGTTGAAAGACTCTGCACAAGTAGGGCCAGTAACATCCACTGATGAAATGGGCAGAATGGAGTTCTGAAGCAATATAGGTATTAAAAATCAAGCTATTCAACATCTGTTAGTAAGCCTAGGAGAAACTACTCACAGCCATTTTGCATATAGAGCTGCAGCCTGTCAAACTTCATTAAAATTCATTTGTTTAAATTTGGAGGAATGAGGTCTGATTCCTATCTTATATGCATGCTTTCATCAAATAGTGATATAGTTACAGCTGGAATACTGTCAGTGCTGGAAAAAAAATAAAATAAATCAGTGTAATTGCATGTGGAATTGGATGTGAGGTCTCTGGTGTTAGCTTGGGAGCTGCTTCCAGCAGTCAATTTTCCTTTTTTCTTAGATTAGCTGTTTTGCCAAAAGGACAGTGGGAGAGGCTTTCCTCTTTACCTGTTGTAGATTTGGAAGGCTGTCTGAGGGCACTGTAGGCTTGAACGTTGTCAGTGGTCATTGTTCTGCAGTTATCATGTCCATTATGAAATGCAATTTATCAAACCATTGTGCTAGCCAGAAAATCAAGAAACCTCTTTTAGAAAAGGAGAGAGAAAATGAGACTTTAGCTTTTTGTTTGTGTTCTTTTCTGAAGTTAATCAACGTTGTTCTGAGACACCAGAATAGGTGTTAATGTGATGACTCAGGCGTGTTCTGCAGAGACACCCCAGCTCAAGTCTCTGGTTTGAAAGGGTCTTAAAAAGGTTATCCCATGTGGGTGACTACTCTTCTTCCTGGACTGTTGGCTGTTGTGGGTTTCTCTTCTCCTGCTTTTAAGATTGCTTCCCTGAAAGCCATGCATTCCAAAGAGTCCTACCTGATGAATCGCTACTTCCTCTTTATCACAAAGACAAATCTTTCTTAAACAGGTGTTTAATTATATTGTGAAAAAACACAGTATTTTAGAAAGGGTGGTTATATTGCATTTCAGAATAAATCCATTCACATGTGTTAAATGTTTAGGGCTGTCTTAATGTTCCAAGCAGTGTTGTGGCTTGTGGAAGAAGTCAGTAACTGCCATGTCAAGCACCTTGCCATGGCCTTGTTTCAGGCTGCTTCATTTTACCTCAAATTGCAATGTGAAGGAGACAAGGACACCATGATAACAAAAAAAAAAAAAAAAAAAAAAAAAATCTTGCATTCTCGTGGTCATGGTGTACTGGTCTGCAGCTGCTGGACAGCGCTCCTTCCCCTGGAGCTCTGGATGGCAGTGTGCTGGTGGAAACCTAGGGAATCTTTGGCTGCCTTTGTTCTAAAGACATCAGAAAGGTCAGCTGGGGTACTGTGGTGTTGTGGTGGGTAGTTGGAGAAGAGATGGACGAAGATCTGAGATGGGCTAAGCAGGTGAGATATCATTGTTCAAAGCAGGAAGGCAGTGATCAGTGTAGCCTAAGCTGAGGTGGTTGTGGAGGTCAGGGCAGAGACATGCTGAAGGGAATGGGGCTTAAGGGGCATGTGGCTACAGAGGTGCTCTGGGGGAAATAAAAGTCTTTTCTTGGTGGCACAGGACGTCTTTGGCACTTGGGAGTCTTGAGGAGATGTGATGTCTGAATCTAGAGACTTCTGTCCAAATCCTAGAGCTGCACAACAAAAATGTATTTTACCTCTGAGTGCTACTGCAGCCGGAATTGCCTAGATGACGTTCTGTGTACAAAACTGTAATAATGTATTCACTGCTGCCTAAAGTCGCTTGATAGTCTGTGCTTGTCTCCGTTTTATTAATGAGTCCATTACAATAGCAGAGGACTCCTTCGACATCTTATAATTACACATTTGAAAGCAAGAGAGAAGTATCTAATATTTGTCTAGACAAACTGCAGATTACTAACCACCTATTTTCTGAAGAAAGCTTTGACAAAAGAGAGACAAAGGTGTTCTCCCCAAATCCAAGATTGCAACAACAAAACAACACCTAAACAAAATGAGTGAACACCAAGAGCCAAAATTGTTCTAATATGGTGATACTATTGGTATAACTGGTTTTGGTATAACTTCTGTGATAACTTGTTAAATGGCAGCATGCAGTCCTGTATTGCCATCCCAATTAGGAGAGAATTCACACAATGTGTTAGCTCTGTGAGTCTGATGCATGGGAATAATTTAAATTTAGTGGTAGTTTTTACTTTCAACTTTGTGACTTTGCACAGATGTTGTAATTTTGTTTGGTGCAACAGCTTCTTTGATACATTCTGGAATTTTTTTCTTCTCAGGGTGACAGAACTTTTACTACTCTAATCCTTCAGGTGAAGTAGGACTGAGCAACAGAACTGGAGTTCTTCTTCCTCACACCATTAGTGGGTTAAAAACTGTGTGTTTGATAGATTTATTTAAGGCTCACATTCAAGAGAGTTGTGCAAGTCTTAAAGACAATATACATTTTAAATATCATAATTTTAAGTTCAGTTCTGTGCATTCTGGTAGTAAAGATGTCAGACTTTTTCTTTCAGGTTTATGAAAGCGAAATATAAAATTATTGAGAACAGAAAGAGTAGTGGGACTCATGAGTGTTACACTCAACCAGCTGAGTATTACATGCAACCAGAATGGGTGTCTGTTTGCCGATACACATTAACAAGAGCAGCTGATGCACATACAGATCTCTCTTGGCCCTCTGGCATTTTCGTGGCTTAGAGACTACCTGTACAGTTCAAAGAGTTCAGTAATGAACTGTCTTCAAAGGAGGGAACGTTTTTCATGGGTTCTACTACATTCATACAAGAGGCTATTTTTAGATGAAGGATTTTTTTGCCCATTTGGAGCTATAAGATATCTGCGACTTCACCTTAGATTTGAAAAATCTCCTGTGCTGGAGAAGTGACTCCTTTAAGCCCCTCCTTTCATGTTTTGCTTTATTTTATTTTTCATTTAATTGCAAGTATCTGCAGATCTGTAGTAGTCAGATAGTTTTAAACTGAAAAGGGCTCTGTATTTCTGTAGCTCACATGTGGAGTCTTGTCAGAGGATATTGTTTTCCTGCATGGTTGATGGCAATGATTGCCTGTCAAAGGATGACCCTTAATAATCTGAATTTTTTGTGTAACATTTCCTATCATGGAAGATAGAGAAGCATTTTATTTTAAAATCTAATGAATGAGCTTAAAATACAATGTTTATAGTACAAAACAGTGTTTAATGATGCAGCATAAAAACTTGGTATCATTTTGCACTTCCAGCCACAGTCCAGAAATGTGAAATTCATACATATAGGCCAGTAGTACAAATTCAGAAATCACCACTCCATATGTTAAGAATGCAAATCTTGCATCTGGAAAGACTCCCACTGACATCAGTGAGATGAAGATCTGGCTTTATTTAGATAGGTAGTGGGCAAAAGACTACTCAAATTTTCTGAAAATTTTCCCTCATTTTATTTTTAACTCAACAGAAATAAGTGACTGGGCCATAATACATTCTTCTCTGTCTAAGGGGCTAATAGGGATCAAAACAGCTGCCATTACAACTCCTACACAGCCCTTAGCTATTTTAGCTGCAGTTGGGCTGGGCACTGCTGCTCCTCCAAATGGCTTGTTCCTAATGCTCCCTGATAACTGCTCAGCATTTCTCGGTGGGTGAAGGAGGTAGTGGCAGGGCATCGGTGCAGCACACAAGATTTGCATCACTTGGAAATGTCAGCAGTGCTTCCTTTTGCTGATCTGCCACTCTCCCTGTCACAGGATTGTTATTTTTCACCTGCTCTTTCAGCATAGGACCACTGAGGAAGTGATTGCATAGGAAGAGGATAGTTTGCCTTGTTTGAACAATGGGAGATTCTTTTGTATGTTTGTACATATACTTGCTGTATTGTTACCTGCAGGTTGGGTGAGCCATCTACTGGCATCTTTCCTCCAGTCTTGGTTGATTTTATTACCAAAAATATATTTCATTTATTTTATTGCCCCTCTCCTTGCATTTTGAACAGTTGCAGAGCTATTGCTGTTACTGAAAACAGGATCAAAGCAGGATACATTCCAATGTGTGGACTTCTTTGTTCTTTTTGGTCACAGTTCACAGCCTGCTCCTACCAGCTGCTAAACTGCTATCTTATTCATTCTACCTCACTCTGAAGCAAAGCTGTTCTTTGTCTATTCCAAGTATTGTCTGAACTGATTAGTATCTGACAATGCAGGGATGTCTTCTTTTTTACTGTCAATATGCATGCCATGGGCAGAAAAAAATCATGGCATAAATGTGTAACACAAAAAAGTACCTTCATGCTGCCTATCACAGGATTAACTATAAAACAGGGAAGAACCTTCTATGCATCTTCTCTAACCTCCTTTCAAACTTTTCCTACTTGTCTACTTAAAAATTCACTGAGCAATTTAGTTTTATGCTAATGAGAAGTTAAGGAGACTTGGATTTTCTGTTTATTCAAAAATTTCATTTCAACAAGAGAAATATTTCACAGAAAAACTTCTGGAAAAATGTTTTGTATAAATTAGAACTTACTATAGTCAGTTTGAGATTCTGGTTACACTTCGATAAAAATGTTCACCTGATTTACTGCTTCTTCAAAAGGCTTTATTTCTAATACAATAATATCTTCTATTAGCTGGGAGGATCCAGCTGAAAAATTTCTCACTCTCTGGTACTGCTAACTTCACTTCATGCTGCAGTGCGGAGGTCCAAAAGCATGTTACCATAGAGATACCCACAGTAGTTTTTACCAACTTTAGGTTAGTAAAGCTTGAGTGCTAATGATTACTGCAACATCAGCTGCAGAATTCACACTGTCAGGATGAATGCATGCTTCAGCAGCTGACTGCACTGACTACACCTAACTACACCCTTTGCTCCTTTTTGAGGCTGGAAGTGTAGGACTGAGACCTTACAGCTCTTCCTGAGACACTCTTGTGCTAGGGGACCTGAGCAGGTGCATAAGCACCTCAGCTGTGCCATTATTACCAGGCAGAGGAAGGTGGCCTTGAACAACTGGGTCAGATCTAAAAAGGTCCAGTGTCTCCCCAAATGAAATTGCACTGCTTACTGCTCTTCCTTCCTCCTTGTTTGGTAACTGATATGGTTTTTTTTTTACTTTTGGTGATGATGTATTTCACATCTTGGGTAGATGTTGCACAGTTAGATTAATATTCAGGGTGAAAAATAAAATGAGTGATTATTTATTCATCTCACCACCAGTCATAACATCTTCCATGTAGTTACAGATTTGGCTCCACTGTGTGTTTAATGCTTGCATATATGTTCAGTGAGTACATATGGAAGTGGAAGTTCATTCCCTTTTAAAGAAAAAGGTGCAGTGGAATGCAAAGGTGAAGAATTTAGCAATCTTTAAATAAATATGGTTTCTTATTTGGTTTGCTTTTGATCCCAAATCAGACAAAAGAAACTAAGCAAGGTGGATGAGTAGGTTGTTGTTGGCTCTGTTGTCATTATGCTTCTTTTCATGGAGAACCTAGTCCTATGAGGCAGCACATTAATGAAATGCTTTCCTGATATTGCTGGCTGCAACAGAAGGGTAAAGGGTATGACTGAGGGTGATGTGTGTTCTGCTGTACATACAAACTCATGAAAACTACTGTGCTGCTTCATGCAGTCCACATTTCAGTAAAAAGTAATAATCTCAGGCAGCAACAGCTGCAAGTCTACCTGTCAGGAGCAGCATGGACAACCATTAAACCAAGCTGCCTTAAATAAGATGAGTACTCTTGCAGCTGTTTGAGTTTCTCAGAATCCATCTTTAAAGTAATAATAAAGCATGCTTATAAATCCTCTTGCAGAGTGTATTTATCTTATTTGCACAGCCACAGCCTCTTCACTAGTCTTCCAAAGACAATAGAATAATTCACTGGTGGGTACCAGTGAAATTACTGTGTTCATGGTATGATCTAGTTACTTGAACCTGTGTAAAGACTGTGCAAACCTGTGCCTAAACCTGTGTAAATATGTATTTTTTGGTAAGTGTCTCATGCAACAAAGGAAATGTGAAGTAACTGGCATGCATGAGAAATGCAGAAATAGTTTTTATTTGCTGTGGACATTGGTAAGGCTTCTTATTTTCCTAATGTGGTAACATGAGCAATAATTATAAAATTATTGCATTTTATTACATATAGAAGTAGGGTAAAATCTTTCATGATCTGATACAGGAAAAGTTTGAAATTTCAGTGTCCCAAGCTCTGAGATGGCCTAATGCCTTTCATACTATGGCTTTTGCCTCCCCAGAGAACACTGCTGTGGAGATGAGGAGCTTCTGCTTTGGTATGAGGATTCCTGCAACACCACAGGTCTCAGAGTGGCCAAGTGGGAGCAAACTCCCTTGGCTGGAAATGTAGTTTCCAATGCACTGATGAAGATCCCACTCCCCAAAAAATAGGAACTGTGCCTAGACTTGCTTTTAGCTTGCCTTTGTAAACTTCCAAATATATGTTTCTTAGCTTACTCTTGTTTTGAGGCAATCATATTTTGAATGTGGTAAAAGTGGTTGAATAATTTAAAAATACCTCTGCATGCATCATAATCGAAATTAAAATACAAGATTAGAGAATGACTTTTCATTTTATTTTTTAAAAGCAAATTATGTTTTTGGGGGGTTGTTTTAATGAAGCAAAATATTAAAAAGCCATTTAATACAAATGCATTTAATTGAGACTTTTATGGGGCAAACTGTGTCTGAAATATGTGTGTGATCTGCTGGAAGAAGAATTGAAACACAAGAAACTTCTGTAACATGAAATATTAAGCATAAGCCAGCACTTCAGACTTTTATTGAGAAATGGCATTTTCTCAATATTTTGTTGGTATTAAGTACACATTTTTTTAAGAATTGATGCTGAAATGGGTGAGCAGTGCATGCTTCTATAATCTCCCCATAGCTCTCATCACTACCAAAATTACTTCTCACCTTCTTTCTCATCTTTCTGCTAACTTTAGTGGGGACTCTTTTCCTGAGACCTCCACTTGTCTTCTAGAGTACACAAGGCAAATCCCCATCTCAGAAGAGATCTCTCTGCATGGCAAGTGCACCATGCTGACTGTAAAATTGCCTTTAAGTCTGTCAGAGCTGCTGCCTCTGACCTACTGCAGATTCATACCTACTGCAGTGGTGTGTCAAGGCCACTTGTTTTTTAGAGTACACAAGGCAAATTCCCATTTCAGAACAGATCTCTCTGCATGGTAAGTCCACCATGCTGACTGTAAAATTGCCTTTAAGACTATCAGAGCTGTTGTCTCAGACCTACTGTGGATTCAGGATACGTTGATTCACACCAGCTTTGAAAATATGACTATATCTACCTAGAGGACTTAAAAATATCTTTGATTTATTTTTAATGAAAGTTTTCTGAATAATCTGTATCTGTTACATGAAAAACATAATGACTGCAAATTACAGAATGTGTCAGACTGTGCTGTGCTTCTCAGCTATGTACAAAAAAGGAGGTAGTGCTCCATGGTGCATATAGCATGAGTTCCCAAGAACAGTACAAAAGTAAGTAAAAGAGTGGTTTTGGGAGGATTAATAAGTAAAAAAATGACTCCTGTGTATTTTGGGAATGTCTAAGGGACATAGGGAATGGATGTGGGAGGTGTCACACATGCTTACACTGGTCTGGTACAAATTACCCTGTGTTGACCATTCTCAGAGATATGATGTTAGTTTGGTGGTTTGATATGACCCTCTGCAGCTGTTATGTCTTTGCAATCCTGACCTGCATTGAAGCCTGACTTAGCAAAATATTTAAGGGCACAAGTAGAACCATCCAGCTTGACTGGAAAAACCAGAGCACCCGTTTGACTGAACATTTTCGCAGGGTCATTGCACCAGGAGAAGTCTAAAACAGCCTTGGGGTGGTTATGACCCGTGTCTGGCAGCAAAATTTGGGCAGTTGGTTAGCTCCATGCCATTAAGGTCTAAAAGGAAAAAGTGGGGTTTCTCAAGAACTGCATGTGCGAAAATTCATTGTTTTAGTAATTTTATATGGATCTGAAGACTTGAGGTCTGTATTTGCAGTGCCATAATTGAGAGGGTGTGGGGTGATCCTGTGTTAGTCAGTGTGAGGATCCAGCAATCCACATTACCATTTATCACAGGGTTTCTACAGGTGGGACTAGTGAGCAAGTCAGAGTGTTCTGTGCGTGCCCAGGATTGAACTTTTTATATTCCTTGACTTTAATAGTTACAGACATTTTATTACAGAGGAGGAGGCCTCCCAGCCCAGTGTCTCTTACTTGCTTTTGGGAAAGCATTTGATCTTTAACAGTAATTTGCTATGTGAAGTAAAATGTAATTTCTGGGCTCTTGGGTCAGAGAGATGCCCCTTGCAATTGTCAGAAGCCACCTCCTGTAACTCCTTCAGTTTCATCAAAGCCTAGAAAAAGTTAATTTCTGGTCTTCTGTCATTTACTGATGGGAGTCCTAAGCTGCAATCTCTACTTTTTTCTGACATACTCAGCTAAGATGCTTTTAACAGATAGCAACATAGCTCTTTGTATTGTTTGAATTTCACCTCATTTTGATGACTCCTGCAGTCAAGGTTCTCTGCTACCCTACCTATCTTGCAGTTGTTTTTTTCTCCATTTTTTAAAATAGCTTTGCCTGTGGCATTCCAACAAACCCTTTACAGCAGTATTGTGCAGGATGAGTTTATTAAATATCCTTTCTCTTGAAAATCACATTTATGATTTTATATGTTTTTATGTGTTGATATATTTGCATAAATATTTAAATACTGTTTTATCAGAACTCATTTTAGAGTGACCCCATATGTTTCAAAAATGTTATTGTATTGCATCTTTTGTTCAATATAACTCAATGTTTTTGTTCAGAAAACTCTGTCACAGAGTGACACAGAACAGCACAAGTAACCTCAATGCCCAGACCACTTTACCTGCTCTCTTGGAAGCTCATTTCCCCCAGTTTATGACAATCAAATAGTTCTTAACTTCTTTGAAAACTGAATGAGACCCAGTAAGAAACTTAGAGAAGTTACTGTTTCCTGTCTTATTACATGCACTTGTAATAAGTACAATATTAACAGGAAAGAGAACATACTTCCTTGCAGAGTGCCTCCAAAGACAGCTGTAAAATAAAGAGATATATGAGAAAGATATATAACAGAAAACTCAACAATATATTTTTCTGTTGTAATTTTATGGGCTGTAATGTAACTGTGAATAATTTATGCACAAGCAGCTGTTCATTGGAGTTCTACTTGATACAGGGTCTAATCCACTGAAGTGAAGACATCATGTCTTATGAAATCTGTGTTGATGAAAATATTTGTCTGTGCATTGAAACTAAAATATTTTATGGCTTTCAGAGACTAAATTTCTTAATAAGGATGGTTGGAAAGTGTCAGGCATTTAATGTCCATGTGATCTCTTGGAAGGGAGAGTAATACTTTTCCCACAGTTCATGTATATAGTTCTTGTTGCTTAATAAGGGCTCAATTCAGTGAAGTCCTGAACATTTGGGCTATGCTGCCTTTAACTGTAGAAGAAGCTCTTTTTGTCCCCAGAAATCTTGCTCATAAAATAGAATTAGACAATTGCTAAGCTGAGTTCAGCTTCTGCAATATAAGGTGCATTGAAACTAGGTAATTGCAACTCTTCATTGGGGAGAGAAAGCTTGGCAGTTAACATTGCACCCAGCAGGCAGAACTTCTGCTTTTAATTCTTAAGGGTGGAAGTTCATGCTGTGCATGTGCAGAAGCCATGGGAGAAAATTGATTGCCAACACATTTGCAAGAGGGTTGTGCTTCACTGTGTGTGCAGAGTATAACAGTGCAATTTTTTAATCTTCTCAGTAATGTGTTGGTAGTAAGTTGCATAAGTACATCCTCATGATGGACAATCCTAATGGTGGACAAAAATGACTATACTTAGTTCAAAGAGATGTCAGCACATAAAAACTGGAGTAGCAGTAAGAGGTCTCTGTAGAGCATTTGCATGAGTTTTGTAATGCTGGGTCTGAACCATGGCACTTAATTTAATGGTGCTTCTCCTTGGTAAGATTGGAACAAAGTGTCCAAAAAAATACTTTTTCCAGAGAGCTTTTAATTTCAGACACACACACACACACACACACACACACACACACACACACACACTGTGTAAGTAGTGATGAGTAACACCAAAATTATTATTCCTTATTCTGTAAGTAATAATTTGTACTGGTTCAGCAGACCAGGTCTATTGTATGCCTTCCTTCCATGTTTTTGCAGAACTTATTTGGATTACAACTGTGTGCAAAAATTGAATTCTAAAATCAGATGCTGATCCTACCTCTATTTATATGAATGGAGTAATGGCTGCACTCAAGTTTGTAAGACTGGGTAACTAAGTTTCATCATAGTATTTCTTTCTTTTGTGACGTATGAATTCTTCAGGAACATCTAACACCTGCTTTTCTGTTCCCCTGAGTCAGAGCTTCCCTTTTCTCTGTGACTTCATGTGTGCCACTTTTACCTACCTAGCATAAATACTCCTTCTACTCTTCCTTACTCTTCATCCCTGTTTGGGTAGGGCTTACAGGATCAGTCAGCCCAGGTGCTCTGTTGTAAAAGTGAGAGATGATCTTTGTCTTTGAGAATTGTAAAATAAGTGAGACAACCTTTGTAAACACTGTAGTCTTGAACAACAAAACACAGAGGGTGGAAATGCTGTGGAAATGCCGGGTTTGGGTAACGTGTGTGGCTTATTTGGATGACTCATGAGTGGGCAAGGCACTGTGCATATCACAGAGTGTGGTACCCAGATATCAGTCTTGGAGTATTTGAAACATGACTGCTGCTGTCTGGATTAGCTGCAGTGGCTTGTCAAAGCTAAAATAGAAACTTGAACTGAATTAAATGTGATCATGAATTATTCAGTCAGCGTGAGAGCCTTGGAGCTGTTTATTTTGATGAGAATTTGGCTTTGATTTTCGTTGTCTGCACAATTTTTTATGTGAGACATGGCACAGACTTTCATGTTGATAATTTGTAGTTTCACAATAACAGACAGTGCTAAGCTGGAGGCTTTGTTACAGGAGACAGCATCACTTGTGGTACCTGAGATGGTAGGACTGCTCTGGGAATAATTCTATTTGTGGGTTTCTAACTAAAGGATCAATGGCAAAATAGTTGATTTTTACATATATTTATATGCTTTTTTAGATTTTAAAGCCAATGTTAGACTGTAATGGGAAAAGTGTCCATGGGTTTTTCCTATAAAGTTGGGATGATTTAGTCTTTGTATTACTGATGTTCATACTGTGAATTTTCAATTTGGTGTGTTGTTGGGTTTTGTATTTTTGTTTGGGGTTTGGGGATTTTTTCCATAGAGTTCCTAGGCATTATTCTAATACATATCTTGTTCATGCTAAAGTTTTAAACAAAAGCCAAACGAGTTGTTTTCCCCTGCCTGCTCCCAAACTCAACAGTCAAAGCAGAAGTGTTGCAAAACAAATGCTGTCTGACAGTGTGAAGGAGCAGGGGTGAGAGAACATTATGTTTTCAAAGGACATACATCTGTCCTTTATGTGCACTACCCTGTTCTTTACTGGAGTTTATTTTGGTATTGTTGTAAAATGTAGATCAAAGTTCAATGCTGAGGTTTTTTTCTAACTACAAGACAATTCAGAAAACTTCAGTAAATGACTCACTCTCATCAGAACATCCTTGTTCTGAGTTTTCTTGGGGTTTTTTTTGGCTTTTTTTCTTGCTGGTTCCAGCAAGAGGAATGTAGTGTTTTATGGAGGCTTTAGACTGAGATAGTATGTTTCAGGCTTTCAGGACCTGGCAAAATAGGATAGGAACAGACCTCTCTGAACCAGGAAAAAATTCTTTCCAGCAATGCCCAGTCAAGAAAAGAAGTAAGAGGAGCTAGCAGTATCTACAATGAATAGTGTTGGAGAAATGGTAGAGCAAAACCACAGGTGTTGGTTTTGCACAGCTTGGTTTTTGTAGTGGGGGGCCACAGAGATGGCTTCTGTAAGAAGCTGCTGGAAGCTTCCACTGTGTCTGCCAGAGCCAATCCCTGATGGCTCCAGGGATGGACACACTGCTGGCTGAGCCTGGGCCAATTAGAGATGATGGTAATGTCTCTGTGATAACATATTTAAGAAGAAAATCAAAACAGAAGTGGTGATGCAGTTTTAATTCTGCTGTGGGAGGGAACCCATGCCACAGCAGTTTTGGGAGGAGTGCTGCACATGAGATTGGAACCATGCTGGGAAGTTCATGGAGATCCATGTCCCTGGGAGGGACCCCATGGTATTACAGGGGAAGACTCCTCTCCCTGAGCAGCAAGAGAAAACCTTGGGCAAGGAATTGACCAAAATCCCCATGCCCTGTCTCCCTGTGCTGTTGGTGGGAAGGAGGGAGAAGTTGGGGGGAAAAGGTGTTCTTTAAGGATATATTTTTACTTCTCATTATCCTCCTCTGATCTTGTTAGTAATAAACTCAATACCGTTAATTTTAGACTATTTTGCCCTTGAGTGTTTTCTCCCAATCCTTACCTCAACTCATGAACCCTTCATGAAATTTTCTCTCCTCTGTCCTGCTCTAGCAGGGAGAGTGAATGAGAGGTGTCCATGGTTCCTTGGCATTTAGCCAGTGTCAAACTATGACACCACAGCACATAACTCCAGTCAAAGTATTTTTTTTCCTTTTCACTTTGTAGCGGAGTCCATAATTACCTACATGTGCACTTGTACACCAGGATTTCAGGTGCTGCTTCTGACTGCTCTCAGACTGTTGGGGGGCACAATCTTACTGATTTTGTTTACTTTCAGTTTTATGCTAAACAGTGGAAGCTGAGACAAGTGCATTTTTCAGGTTATCTACTACTGGATGAGTAACGTTAAATTAATTGAGGCAGGCATCTCAGGTGTATGCAGGTAATTTCCAGATGCTTTTTCTTAATCAGTGTTTAGAAGGCAAAGTAAATTTTACACTTTAAAGTGATTGTTTGATTGCAGACTAGCAGTTTGCTTCACAGGTTATGAGTATTACCTAAGCCAAGAGGTGTTGGAAGACTATCACGACTATTTAGTTAATCTCTTCCTGCAATATTATGTTCTAGCCATTTCTGTTAACATTTTTATTATCATATTACCTGGAACATCCAGTATTGAAATTCACTTATTGGGAGTTTTGTATCAATTTTGATAGCCATGCCCAAGAATTAATATACTGAATTAAACTACAAACCTGTCTGCCTGTTATCTTGTCGTGGGCAAGGAGCCTTAGGCAACAGAGGGAAAAGGGGCAGATGGAGAGGGATCACTCCTGGGCCTCTTTTAACTTATAACTGAAGGGCTTATGAGTTGAGGTTATGTTCCTACTGATGTGTTCTGCAGCAGCACAGGGCTTACCTCTGGCAGGTTTTGTTCAACTGCTCTTTTAACAATGCCCCTTCCAGTGGCCTGCTCTAAGTGCAAGCATCAAATTTCTTGTATTGGGAATACTCTTGGTGAATCATTCTTCTTTCTGCTCTACACTACTGTTTTCATAGACACCTATTCAGTTCCTTAAGAAGCTCTTTTCCTAGAAGAAGCAGCCTAGTCTTCTTAGTTATCCAAAGATATCTTGAAATTTCATGATTATTCTTGTTGCTTTCCCTTTAATTTTTCTAGTTTTCCTTAATTTATCTCAAGGAAAGCATAAGATTACATATAACATTGAAAGTGTCAGTTCACCATAAATTTACATGGTAGTATAAAATTGTTTGGTTCGGATCTTTGTTCCTATCCTCACATTGGTTGCTTCTTTGACTACCTCAACAAACAAAGATGAAAATACGATTAATTTTTATATCTTTCTCTGTCTATAGTCTTGGATTTTGCTCTCTCCCAAACACCAGTGCATGTATTTTTGAAACAGCTCAGTCTCCATTGGTGTGTTTTTCCCGAAGGTTGATGCAAAGAGATTTGATCAGATTCCTCAGTAATGTGTGTGACTCATGCTTCTGTGAAGTTGAGAATGGACATAATGACAGAAAGATTTGCAGAAAGAAGTTCTCACCACACCAAGATCCATAAGTCTGGACATCTTCTGTTCACTTTGTTTCCTCTTCACCTTTTCACACTGTGAGGGCATTAACATAACTTACCTACCATGCATATTTAGTGAAGTGAAATTTGTGTGCTCACAAAATAAATATACTTTCAGACAATCTTCTGTAGATAAAGTCAGAAGCATTCAAAATAATCTTGATGCGTTCTGTAGTTGGTTTTTCTTCCAAAAATCAAAGAACACAGTAATCTGGAAATTACAGCACTTGACCAGTAAATGGGTTTTAATTTCTCTCTTGTCAGTAGAGGCTGGAATGTGATTGCTGAGCAGCAGCCATGCTGACAAGGGATAGGCAAAGCCATGGCTGACCTGATCAAGCATTGCAGTAGCACCACTTGGAGGGACTAGATGGCCCTCAGGGGTCCCTTGAGCCAAAAGTTTTGCAGTTCTTTATTCACTGGTGTTCCAGTGAACATCTCAAACCATTAGCCAAACCCTTCTTAATCATGTTCTGAATATCTGGGGGAAGGGGAAGAAGTTTCCCTGTGCTGTGAATTTTGAGACACTCTGCATGGTCAGTGAAGAAAGGGATGATCTTAATTTACTTGCCCCACTGCTTTCTGAGCAGACAAGCATAAGCTGAGCTATAAATGTTAGGGGTTTAAAGGTTAGGGGGTGTAAGGGACAGTATCACTCTGTGCTTGCCCTGGTTTTGCATTTTCCATCTGCTTTTGGCCACTTCTGAAGACAGGATGTTGGACAAAGATTGGTTGGTTTGACTGATTTTTTGATTGTTCCTCACAGGTTTTTTACAAAATGTGAACATGTTTAGAAATCTCCCTAGAGATTTTTTGGGTTTTATTAAGGAGGATCGTACTCAAATGTGTTCAACCACCTGTATCTTGAACACCAAATTTATTCTATGCTAACTTCAAGAACCAGAATTCTAGTAGTGGTTCTAATAGCAGATCATGATCCTTGAACCCACATAAGAAAAATCTGCATGGTGAGAAGTTGTGTGTATAAACTGCAGGACTACTTCCAGATGTTGAAAGCCCTAATCTGCAAATTATAGGAATAAATGGGATGTAGACTACCCTCTATAGATTGAGGGTTTCTGAGTCTTTTGTAGCCATGAAAGATCTCAAAGCAGCTGCTGCTGTGAGCAGAATTGAGGACTGCTCAACAACAGTAATGTCTATGCCAAATGTAGCGCCATGATGGCTGAACTCATGTCTTTTCTGCCTGTTTGTCCTGTTGTCCTATTGTCCTATTATGATAATGTATTTACAAGGAAGCTGCTACCAAACTGTGAATAGAATGTAAAAAGTCCTTAAATAATATTCTTTCTTCAGTTATCATTTTATATCAGATACATGTTTATTATCTTAGACCTCATAGGATTATTTCACAAGTGTCAGCTTGCTTGTTCAAGAAGTTATCTAAAATCTCTGTCAACTTGAGAATGATATTTCTTTCTCAATTTTGTTTTTTTTAAGGATGATCCACTACTTGTGACCCATTGGTGCTAACTGCCTTTTGTTTCCCTCTCTCTTCCCCATACCTTTCAGAGGTTTACCTGCATCCCCTGGGTTGTTTTTCTTACATTGATTTTAAATTGAAACAGCAAGATTATGTTATCACTATTGACTCTAGTTACTTAAAAACTGATTACTTATGTCCTGGACAGAAAAAAAAGGAGTGAGAATTAGAGAAGAAACAGATCTATGGTTTTGACTATTTATTTTTCTAATTTCTTATTTGAAACACAAGCCAGGAAACCAAATAGAAAGGAATGAAAATGAAGGACGCAAGAAATCTTAATTTCTGGTCCTGGAGCTGATTCTGAGACAGAACTTTTCAACTTTGCACAAAAGGAGCTGTAGAAGTGGATTCTGAGAATGAAACACAAAAACCCGCTGAACAACTTAGACATTCAATATGTTACCAACTGCAAAATTCACAGAAATTAAATTGTAGGCATTTGACCCTTACTTTAAAGTTTTATGAAGACTTCTGTTTATCACCAGAACTGGTGACCATCTTATCTCTGCTAAGATATAAAGTCTTGGCACGTGGCTCACACTGATGAACATGTGGAGTGTGCAGTCAGAGGCATCTCTGTGCCAGGGTCCACCTGATGAACCCAGTCAGTCTGGTATTCAGAGCACAGGAGAAATGCAGGGACTGCACCAGGCTGGTGGATCTGGAATGGGATATTCTATGCCTAGCCATGTTTGGTTTCAAATGCTTCACTGCCAAATGAGTGCTCTCCCACCACGTGAAGGCAAGGTTGGTGGGGAAGAAGGAGGTAGGAAAGAAAGTTGGGGCATAATGCTCCTTTTCAGACACAGGTCGCTGCAGAAAAGGATCTCAAAGGTCATGGGTGAGAGCACACAACAGGAGCTGGATTTCATCACTCATCACTCATCAGAGGTGAAAGTAGTCATGGAAGGAAGGGCTCTTCCTCTTGACTTTGTACTCCTCCCTTGTAAATTTCTCATTCTCTTATGTTTTAATTAGTTTTAACTAGGGGTATTGATATGGCCTGAGGCCAATTCTGCTTGCTTTTGAGAGGCAGAAGGACCAGATGTAGGTTTGTGAATGCTACCCTTGGGCTACACACAGACCCTGCCAAACTTACATGTCTTGTGGATTTGGGGTCCTGTGGATCTAGTATTTTCATGCTACATGCCTCAGTGTGTATTATCACACATGTTGTTAACAGCAACCACTTCTAAATGCATGTGTGTATTTTTCACCTCTGTATCTAACTCATGGTCAGGCTCCTGCTAGGAGTGCTTGCAGAGACTGCAGTGGCTGCACCAGCGACAAAACTTTATTTTTTCTAAGTAATATGTGTGTTTGCTCGTTGTTTTAAGGAAATAAAACAGCGTGACCTTGCAAGAACTTAAGAGCTGAGCTATCCAGCTATCTAATGCTCCTCTGTACACTGTGGAGAAGTGGCAGCCAGCTAGCAAGAGGGGAGCAGCTGGTGGAGCAGAGTGAGCTGGCAGCCCTCTAGTGGGGGCTAGGAAAATGAAGGGCACCAGCAGCTCAGGAAGCAGATGTAAAACTCAACTGGAAACCACAGGAAACCACAGGAAGGAAAATTTGGCAGGGAGGAAAAAAAAAAAACCAAAAAAAACAAACCAAAAACGGAAACGAAACAACAGCAACTACAGAACCCAACAGTATTTGACAACAAGGTGGCAGAGAGCAGTCCTTCCTGAAAGAGGGTTGCTGCAGCTGTGCTGGTGGGTGGAGAGGATAAAGAGGCAGTCAGTCAAATGAGTGAGGTAGGGAAAATGGTGGTGAAAAAGCTGGGGAGGTCAGACCAAAAAGCATCTAGCTCAGGACCAAGTTTCCAGCAGCATGAATGTGTACTGTAGGAGTGATTCATCCTACTTAATCTCTCAGCCTTTGCTAAATTATCATTTTGGGACTTTTTGACTCAGAGGTGAAAAGAACTCTTCAGTTTTCCCCAGTAAATCTGTCCCTTTGTAACACAAATTGCTAAACAGGTCAAGTGATACTCTGTAAGAGTCGAAGCTGACAAAGAAAGGGGGAAACCAAACCTAGGAGTTTTAAACTATACAAAAATGCTCATGCCTTGGAGTTGAATGGATCAGAAGTGATAAAAAACTAAAAGGAGAGAAAGATTGTGATATAGTTCTACTAAAGAAGACAAGAAAAGTGAAAAAAGGCAAAGAACAGAGGAGTGGAGCTTTGCTGAACAGTGAAAGGGAGCTGGGCAGCCCTGTCTGGTGTGCTGAAGCAGACAGAAGTGCAGGACACCAGCTCCAGGCCAAGGATGCTGGACAGCATCTCCCGGCCCTGCATCTCCTAAGGGAATTCATGCAAGACCAAGGTCAGGGTTGAAGTCATATATCAACCAGGCTGTGGACTGCAGTTTGGCCAGGGGCAAAAAAAAAACCAACAGGATTTGAGGTTGAAGATACTGGTATAATCAAACATGGAAATGGTAATAGCCAAGGAACAGGCTGAAGTGTTAGTCTTTACCAGTGGTGTTCATAGAGGAAACTGAGAAACTGAGCTGGAGGGAACTGTGAAAGAGCTCTGGAAAAGATGCAGAGATGTGGCCAAGGTAACACATGGCTGAGGTGAAAGCTGGGTCAAGAAGAGATTCCTGTTACCTGCTTGCAAAACCAAAGGGACAGATATCTGAAAGCACTCCAGAGCTGAATGAAGGGATGCACTAGGGAAAGGGGAGAGGACAGGGCAAAAGGGTGTCCAAAGGGACCTTGGCATCTGTGTGCTGCTTCTCAGCTGGCACATCCATCCTGAGCCTTTTCAGGAGGCTGAATTCACCAACACCTTTGCTTCACTGCTTGGCTGGCTCTAGCTGCTATTGTTGCTCTGAAGCAGCACAGAATTATGCAAGAAGATTTTGCCATACTAATTAGTCAACACTAATTACAGTGGCGTGTCGGTAATTATCGATGATTCATAAACTGCAAGGGCTGTAAGTCTGCAGCCATAATGGGGTAAAGACTTTTGTACTGGTGATTTAGAAAGGTGAAAATTCAATGAAGTAGTAAGTGCTATTTTGCCTAATGGCACTGCTATGATAGTAAGGTAATTGGTGATCACTTATTAACACCAAAGCATAAGAGCTAAGAAAGTGCTATTGACTTTTTCTAATTATTTGTTTCATAGCTGATTCCTGTGGAGATTGCTTAGGAGATTACAATAATACTGAAAATAATATTGGGCAGTTAAAAATGTTAAAAAAACCACATTTTTTCACTGTTTTTAAGCTTTTATTACTTCTAGGTAGTTATTTCTTTGCTTACAAGACAGTGTCTCTTCCTCTGCTCACTGAAATTGGGGATTTTCCCACTGGCCTCTTTGGAATCAGGCTCATCTCTGCATGTTTTACCAGAAAAGTCTGTTATGAGCTACACTAATTGATTTAGGTAGCAGATCTATTAGCAGTCCTTCCTGGCAGTCAGTCAAATAATGAGAGCTTTATTTAAATTGGAAATCATCAACAATGTGATATTCACTTAAGTGAGGAAATGAACAGAAGTATCGTCATGGTATCACTAATACACAATGTGCACATGGTCAGATTCTTCTGGTAATTCAGAAGATGTGGAATTAGCTCCTTCAGGCAAGTGAGACATCCGTAGAATATTTGTGAAGGCCAGGCACACATCATTATTTTTCTGCCTCCTTTAGCTGAGTTTTGACAGAGAAAAGTGAATCAGTTCACGTATACTCACAGCAGTTTGGGCATATAAATCCAAGGGTCTGATTCAGGTTGTAAAGCAAGACTCAGAACTTAAAAGACCAGAAGGGAGGATGTCAGACATAGTTTTTGCTGTATCTGATGAGAAGGTCTATTCATCCTTCCCATACTCAGGTTTATTACCAGTCTTAATTTGGCAGTCCCATCTGTTTCTGTGCATTGTGTAAGGAATGAAGTTGAGCATTTTAGGAACTTAAAGACTACACAAAGCAATCTTTCAGGTATGACAGCACCACTGAGCAGGACAGGGACATGTTCACATGTTCATCAAGGGTCTCCAATTTTCTGATTTTCACCTAGTTTTCCTGCTGTTAGGAAAGGCAGGAGCACCCTGAATCTGGAAGGGAGGGAGAAACTTTCTATTCAAGAGTTTTCTATTCATGAGGCTGACACAGAAACAGCCAGGAGAAAAACTCTGAGTCAGAGTGAGTGGATTATTTTGTTGCTGTTGTTTTAAGATAAAGAGGATAATAAAAGTGGCTAATCTATAAAGTAATCTCTGTAAAGAACTTGATAGACTAACTTGCATTGATCTCTGTCTTGGACACAGTTATTCCATTTTTGACAATACAGAGTGACTAATACTGGATGTCTTCTGAAGTGCTAGAAAGTGGAAGGCATTCATTTACAATGAAGGCATTCATTTACATTTCATTACAATGTGACTTCCCTGATATTTCCCTGGCATTAATAAGTGGATAATAAAATAAATATCTGTGTCCAAGTATACATGGATGTGTCTGTATTCTTCTTTTGTTGAAGAATCTCATGCTTTTGATCCACACATTCTGAGATAGTTTGAGCTATGTATTGTTAAAAAATACACTTTTGCTCTGAGACTGACTGAAGTCTGCTCTGTAGTCTTACAGATTTGTCTAGTGAGATTACTTCAAAACCTTTTTTTAAAAAAATCAAAATATACTCTGATAAAATATTTAAGAGTTTCCTTTTGAGTACCACTGGAGTGTGAATGTGCTGTTTTTCTCTTCTGGTTGGGGGGAATGGGAGTTGCAAGTTTTCAGAGAACTGTTTCTTTAACTTGCTCTTAACTCACGGTATGGTGAGTGCTAACTTCCATTTCTGTTCAGCAGTGCTGACTGGAACTCAGCTACATTCTGCTACAGCAGGAGCTCAAGTGGGAAGTGAAGCTTTTCTCTGGGAAAAGGAGAGGTTAACTACTCTTATATTGGGGGCAGTTTTTGCTTTGGAAAACAGTGGCAGGCTTTGTAGTTTAATCTTTTGGAGTAGTGCCCGTTACCACCTTCTGACGTACGTTGTAGGGCTGAGAAGAATCGATGCGCAGTGGTGCATGAAAGTCCAACGTGTCAATTGTAGCTATACATAATGCCACTGTCTCACATGCAGGCAAGGCTGTTAATGCTTAACACAGTATTGTACTCTCTAAAGAAAAGAATAGAATACCAGGAACTTCATCTGTTTCAAATGTTTATACACATTCCTTTGAAAAATACATTTTTTTAAGGATTAAGTGTTGCCTGTATAAAAGGCTCAAATTAATGAGCACCACAAATAAGGCTCCAGCATGCCAGGGAATGGCTTTGGAAATCTGCCTACTATTAGGGTTTTGGTCAGATTACATGTCTTGCATGGTGATTGCTTTAGCTCGCCTACACCTGGGACACCTGGGGTAACTGGTAACCAGGAAAGCAAAGAATCTGCCCTTTTGGAGATTGGTAACTTGCAACCAGTTCTCCAAATGCATGAACATATTCAGGGTTTAAAGACTCTTCTCATTAAGTATGTGCATCTGTGTGAGGACATATGTATTGTTCTGTTGCTTAACAACCTTCTGTAGCTAATGATCTGAACTGAAACAAATCGGTTGTGCACAGAAGTGTACTGAAATGTATCAAGACACAGAAAGTACTAACCTAGTCCAGTTCCTAAGAACTATAACAAACAAAGAAGCCACTGCCCACATGTACTGGCTTTCTTGCAGCAGATTTAAATTATGTGCTCTTATGTCTTCTGAAAATGTCATGGCTCGCATGGTAGTGATATTTTTACCTGAAAACTGAAGGCTATGGTTTTGGAAGACAACTTTAAACCTGCAGCCCAAACAAGTTCCCTTTTCTGAAAAGTCACTTATTTTCTTATCAATCCCTTTAAAACGTTATTATTTACAGTATGTCACAACACCTTCAACGAAAGTGCTGTTTTACATTCAAATGAGTAACTTGTGTCCAGAGATAAATAGCTTTCTGTAGTCTCCAGCAAAAGCAAGTCCTTCTATCTAACTTAGGCACTCTGTTGGAAAAGGAGAGAAGAGGAAATGTGTATTTCTTGCTTCCTTATTTAAAACCCTACCATATTTAACTTAAAAGGCAAATAAAACAAAAAAAAAAATCTTTATTTCTCTTCTTTAGCAGGCTTCAACTGCAGAAGTACAAGTTGGGCCCATGAGACTGACTCAATACCCAATTCAGGTAAGATGATCCTTCAGTTTCTGAGAGAGCCAGTTCAGTGTTAATAGGTGAAGAAATTAAGGTTCAGCCTCTATAGTTAAGTATAATACTTAAATTTCATTTGTACAAAGACTGTGAGATGGATAATGTATATTTTGTGTATCTGATTGCATGAGAAAAGAGCTGCAAGAAAATTAACTTGGTAAATTAAACTTTTCGATTTCCATTAACATCTCCTCAGTCCCTGTATCTGTCCTGGCAGTAGGAGTGTGTGTGTATGTGCATCAATCAGGAAAAGAGCTTTGTCTATGGATATTAGAAACTGGTCAGTTTTGATATACCAAAGATGAGTGCATCATGGAATTTAGGTATATGTTCAGTTTGCTGGGTTTTGCACAACAGGACAGAGAAGTGTTTTATAGACCACCAACCCAAGAAATCACACGACCTCCAACAAGACAGGTTCAGATTCAGCTAAGTAGCAACAACTCTCATCCATACATGCTTCTTTTTCTGTACATTTTGTTCCTGTGACAGTACAGATGCCAAGTTATTTTCTTCACCTTATACTGGATGTTGGAACTTTCATATTGTAGGAAATAGAATAATTATAGCCTTTAACATGGTTTTAGTCATACATAATTCATCTGAATTAATTTATGGGACAGTTAGATATGTAAAATACAGAGACATTTAGTGACCAGTCATCCTTTCTGTGAAAAGCCTGTGGAAGAAAGGCATTATAAAGCTTTCAATGTTTATGTTTTTACAACCAGTCTTAATGATGACTCGACCTGATGAAATTACTTGTTTATATTGTAATAAGACTGTGGAGCAGTGGCTTAAGGAGTAGAACCATCCTCCCTTTTGCATGGAATTTTAACATAGAAGTGTAGAACTTTTCACAGAAAAATGCTTTTAGATCATGTTCATCTTCAGAAAGACTAACAAGCTGATACACAACAAATACAAATAATCTCAGGGCTTTTGTCAGGATAGTACTTTGTAGAAATTTGATTTGCCCAAGGAAAAGTTGGATTGTTGTTGTTTTAAAAACTGACATTCTTCTTGCTATCTTTTCAGATGGGGGTGTTATTTTGTCCTTACATTTCACAACTGAGAATCTACGTAAGAAAAGAATCTGTCTTAAGCAGAGATCATTAAGTAAAATCATTAACTGAAGCATTTTCCTTAAGGATGTTACCATACATTAACTTATTTACAATTAAGTCAAACACTTTATGTAAACCCATCTGGTTTGTTTGTGGAAGAAGTCATGTTACCTTGGATAATTTGGCAAGTAATGCACACATCCACACGTTTAAAAAATGCGTGCTAATCTTACATTCCATTTTGACAATACAGTCATGTGTTTCTCTGTGCAGTGCAAACAGCTACAGAATATCACATTTTAAATGTCTATTTGTGGATGATTAATCACATTTACACAATTGTCTGAGAAGTTAAGTTCTGTTTGTTACAACAATTGCCACTGGGACTTTTCTTAGTGAAGTTCATTTTATTCTGGTGTGTTTCATGCTGTTATGGGACACCTGTGCCAACTTTGAAATGGCACATATTTGTTGTGTGAGAAGTGACCTCACTTGTGCCTGTGACCTGCCATAAACCATTTAATAGATTCTCCACTGGACTTCATGACCATATATGTCAGAGTAAAAATCTGGTTTAGTTTGTACAGAGTTGTGACCCAGGTGCTCCTGGCCTTAAGAGGCAGAAGGAAGAGTCCAAAGCAAAACAGCCAGCTCCAACCCTCCAAGCATTCCATATACAGCTTGCACAATTGCCTCACCTTTGTAGTAAGGCTTGAAAATAGGAATGGTTTGATGGCAGAAATGACCATGTTGAAAGTACAAGAAAACGTGGTTATTACAATTAGTGCATGTAAAAAAGGTATTGAATCCATTTGCAGAAATATTTAGTCATAAAAGTTTGAATGTTTTCCTATTCAAGTGCTGCATTTTCTCACCTTTTTAGGACACTTATTTGCTATTATCTCTTTCAAGCGTTGACACTGTGATCTTCCCTGACAAGCTGCCAATGAAGCAGATGATGCACAGCATTTTGCTGTTTCCTCATACCAATATAACAGGAGCCCCTCTGCAACTTTACTCAGCGATATTGTGTCTCTTCCACCTTGAAAGTCTCTTGCTGGGATATGATGATTTGAAAATAATTAAGTAACTTCTTAAGTTGCTCTAACTTTCTTTTTTCTTTTGGTAGCTTTCATGCAGCAAAAAAAAGCCTGTATAAAGGAACACAGATTGAATTTAAGTATTTCTTTGATCGTGTTGTTTATGTGGATTGTTATATTTTTGCCTTGACTTGAACAACATTGTTCAAATATATTTCTAGTTACAATATGTTTTGATCATTTATAGTAAGCTCCATAGGAATGTTAATGAGAAAGCATAGTAGTAATACTTTAAAACAACTTTTAAAGTTAATATTCTCTGAAGGATTTGTGTGCTGATAATTAGCTACCCTTGAGAGATTGGATGGTTTAATTAAGCTCCACTATTTTACAACTGGTAAATTATTGCATTTTGTCATTTTTTATTTCCAAACTGGGAGTGCTAAGAGAAGGAAAATTGCAATCAATGCACCACCTCCTTCCCCCTCAAATTTTCTTTCTGCATAATGTTTCAAACTAGGAACAAAATAAAAGTAATGGCAGCTGGAACCAAACAGAAGATTGTGTCAGACTCAGGACTTCACTCAGGAATTAGAAAATCTGCAGCTTGGCTACGTCACTGCTTTCCAGCACTTTGATGGCTGGGAAATAAAAATAGGGATGAGGAAGAAAGATAGCAGTTACCTTGGATGTTAAGTGTCAACAAACCAAATCTGCTTATTGATGACTGCAATCAAAAACCTTCCAATACATTGAAACATTTACAATCATAATATTTACAGAAATTCTGAGCATATAATTTTCTTCCACTGTTTAATGAAACTGACTGGTTGTCCTGTCACAGTAACAATGATTGCTTTTTTTATTGTCTAGAATTCAGCAATCCAGACAGTTAAAGATAAGAAGAAAGCTATTGTCACCTTTTCTAGCTTCTAGACTGAGGGTGCTGAAATTTATGCACCATAGCTGCATAAAGCAAGGTGGATAAAGGTTATTGAGCTTTCCTACAGGCATTTGGAGCATAATTTTTGCTGTTTTTCTTGAGCAGGTTGTTTCAGTAAAGTCAGGGGGAGAATTTTATTTCTGAAATGAACAGGATTTTGCTTTATACATGACTAGTCTCTGTCTGCTGACTTTCTGTGCAATCTTAATAGCTGTGGATAAACTTTTGACTTTTTGAGGCCTTCTTTTTCACAGTATTTTGCTCTAAATTAGCCCTTTTCTTCATCTGACACATAGGGCAGCATGGTTAGTAATCAGTTGCTGTGGTAAATATGTGCAACTGTAATGGGGAATGTCTGCCTGGCATTGGATGAATAAATCAGTGCTCATAAATCGTGCATTATGGGGATGAAAAATTTATTCTCTCTGAAAAACACTTTCTTTTACATGAGAAGCACAGAAATACAGCTGTTTTCAGCTTCTGTTCTGTGTGTCAGCCTGCAAACAAGCTTCCTGCAGCATCTCCTTGATCTTTAGAGTAGCACCTCAGGATGCTTCATTCCTGATCTTGTGTAAACAGTTCCTTAAGTGTTCAGTTGGAATTGTCTAAACTACTTCATATGCTTAGGGACAATTTTGTACAATTCATTTGGTAAAAAATTCTCACATTTGAGTATTTTGCCTCCTGCACATACCTGCTTGCCTGTTGCTCTTTTCAGCTTTAAAATAATACTGATTAATGCCATTTTTTGTGATCAAAGAAGAAAGAAGAAATAAAGGTGTGTTAATTTTTGCCCATGTCTTCAGGGGTGATAAATGATAATTAGGGCAGTTGCATTTCAGACAGTTCATTACAGTCAAAAGTGTGTGTAGTTGGGATGGCCTGATGAGAGTGGCAATGATGTTTGAACACTCTGGCTAGTTGCTGATTGAATTGGAACAGGAGCTAGGAAAAAATCATCATGTGGCAAGCTGGTTTTGTCCTAAATACCAGTCCTTGTTTAAAACAATTAACTATTGATTATCTATTAATGACCACTGTATCCATTAAAAAAGATGTACTACTGTATTGGTTGTTTTACACCCTGTGGTTTGAGCTTCCCACTTTAAAGCAGATTCAGTCTTCCAAAGGGCAGAAGTGTTTGCTAAGACTTGCTCCATGCAGAGGACTACTTTATTTGCTTAATGTGGTGCTGCTGTTTTCCATCCCCTGCAGGTTTTGCTGATCTTTGCAGAAGAAGACAACCAAAGCAATGGTTTCTGGTGGGCTTGTGACAGAGCAGGATACAGGTGCGACGTTGCCTGGACTCTGGAGTCAGCACTTGAATGTTTCCTGGATAAGCACCAGGAAATAATTGTTATAGATCACAGGAACTCCAAATATTTTGATGCAGAAGATATCTGCAGGTAACCTGAAGCTCCTTATGCTTCTCTTAAGCTTCAGAGTACACTGTATGAAACCAAACCAAAAATCCAAAAAACTGGGGGGAAAAGCCAATAAAAACAACAAACAAAAAATGAGCACCTAAAACTGTAGTAAAATGGAAGTTTGGGGACTGAGGACTGGAGGTTTGCATACATCTGTAAGAGAATAACAATATGAAAACTACACTATGCCGAAGCTGAACTGTAGAATTATCTCCAGGTTATGGGGCTTCTGTCAGAGCATAATCCAAAGCTCTTGTGAAACTATTCCCTGCTGTGGGTGCTGCTTCTTTCCTGGTTGCAGCAAAATCTGAAGCTGCAGACTTCAAAGGAATGTGTGTGTTTGTCCGCAAGGTCAGGCACTGCCAGTTCTTTGCAAAAGTTTGCATCACTCTTCTAGTCCACACGATTGTGTTTAAGCTGCTTGAAGATTACAAGTGTTCAATATTGGGATCCTTTGCTAAAATGCACTGTTTCAGCTGAAGCATAAATTTTGCACCATACTGTGCTTCTGCCATGAGCAGAATTTGCCATGTTTATGACAAGGGGCATTTTAATGCTCAAATACTTGTGCTGGTCTAAGTTCTTCTAAAAGACTAACAGATAAACAAAAAGATTGTTTATTCAGAATAGTGTGATATGAGTGGAAAACTTGTCATTTGCCAGTAAAACACAAACAGAATGTTCTTCTGATAGCTGGTCATATCTTTTTTGTTTTCTCACTAATATGCAACATGGTAACATTTTGTTTATGCAGTATTTAATAAACTGTAGTGTTTTGTAATTTGCTGTGCCCACTTTTCTTACTTTTATTCCTTGAAAGCACTTCCCACCCTCTAAACAAAATTTTGCAATGTCTAGAAGGACAGTGGTAGGTATGAGGGGAGGTATAGTTTCTTGTTTAAATTAGTCAAGAGCATTGAAGATGCTTTGCATGGACTGACCTTTATTGACTCACGCATTTGGGGCAGTCTGCCCCAGATAAGCTCAGCACACAGGAAAAACCTGTGCAAGGTCATAAGAGTAGATCTGAAAAGCTGATGTTTGTCCTCTGTGGTTTTGGAGCTTTTGCCTTCTTACCTATGAAGAATGCCTTCTTTGCATAGAGCAAAATGAGAAATCTGGTGGCAAAATGAAACCGGTTTGTCTAAATGGGGATAGTTAGGTTTGGCAGTGCATGATCACATTGTCCAGCCTCAGCATTGTCTTTCAGTCCTGGCTTCCATTTACTGTTTCAGTGAAGGTACTCAGAGCAGGATTGAGAAAGCATTCAGTGTAACTGAGAAATTTTTGTACCCTCAGGTCTATTCGTGCCACAGAGCTATCAGAACACACTGTAATACTTGCTGTGGTTCCACGCACGTAAGTATTTCTGGTTTGTGAAAGATTTTTATTCTACCCTGTAAGAACAGCTATTTAATCTATAAAAGTTATTTAATAAAAGAAAGAATCTTACTAGCAAGTCTTACAGAGTAAATGTAGTATTTTTCACCTGAAATGGGCTAGTGGTGTTTTATGTTTTATTTGAGTGTTTGATAACTTTCTTTTAGTGCCAACAAGTATTATCCCTGTCACCTTCATGATGGGTTGTATAGTAAGAAAGTCAGACAGATATGTGTTTTTTCTAAGAGAAAAGGAAAATAAAAATCCAAACTAGAAAGCTGTGCATTACTTTCTGAAGGAAATAACTAGATAAATAATAAGTTGTTGTTCACTGAACTGGGTGATAGGGCAAATTTTATTCCTTTTGATGATAAATTCACCAGAATGTTGTCCTTAAACCTTTATTCAGTAATTTATAACCCATGCTTTTAGGAAGAATTCTTACTGCCTCAAATATACATTTATCAAATACCTTCAAATAACCCAGTTAAAACTCCTACACACTACTGAATCCATTGCCATTTCTATTCATTTCCTCAACCAATTAACATATTAGGAAACAGAGTGGCAGGAGAGCTATTACTGAAAGATTTGAAAATCAATTAAATGTGCTGCTGAACAAGGTTTTACAACTCAGCTTCACCTGTATCTTAATAACATGTTCTTAGATTATTTCTCATAAAATATCACAGAATGTCTTTTGTCTTCTTCATACATTTTTTCCCATCTCCTTCTGTGTATGTAAAGAGATACAGACTTCTCTGGAGGACGTGCCAGGTTTGCTGTAGGAATAACTATCAAGCTGTAAAAAAGCTGCAAATTCCTATAATCAGAGACTGTAGCACCAACTTCTGTAACAGTATGATTTTATGTATGTTTTTAAGGAAAAACTCTTCTCATGAGCCCATTATGTTTAGAGAACCATGTCAGATTCATGCCATCTAGTGCCTAACGTGTTGTGTCCCCTTATAGTAAAAAATATACCAGCCCTGCTTAATGTCTGTATCAATTACCTGGACAAGCGGTTGAGTGCAGCCTCAGTCAGTTCACAGGTGGCACCAAGCTGTGTGGGTTATTGATCTGCTGGAGGGCAGGAAGGCTCTGCAGAGGGATCTGGGCAGGCTGGATCATGGCTGAGGCCAGTGGTGTGAGGCTCAACAGGGCCAGTGCTGGGTCCTGCCCTTGAGTCACAACAGTCCCAGGCAGTGCCACAGGCTGGGACAGAGAGGCTGGAAAGGACCTGGGGGTGCTGGTGGCAGCAGCTGAACATGAGCCAGGGTGTGCCCAGGGGCCAAGAAGGCCAATGGCATCCTGGCTGGATCAGCAATAGTGTGGGCAGCAGGAGCAGGGCAGGGATTGTCCCCCTGTCCTGGGCACTGCTGAGGCCACACCTCGAGTGCTGTGTCCAGCTCTGGGCCTGAGTGCAAGAGAGACACTGAGGGGCTGGAGTGAGTGCAGAGAAGGGAATGGAGCTGGGGCAGGGTCTGGAGCACCAGAGCTGTGAGGAGCAGCTGAGGGGCTGGGGGTGTTTATCCTGGAGAAAAGCAGCCTCAGGGAGCCTTTGTTTCTCTCTACAAGTACCTGAAAGGAGGGTATACCCAAGTGAGTCTTTTCTCCCAAGCAGCAAGAGATCTAACAAGAGGAAATGGCCTCAGGTTGTATTAAGAGAGCTTTTCATTGAGCATTAAGAAAAATTTCTTCCCTGAAAGAGTTGCAAGCATTGGAACAGACTGCCTGGGACAGTGGAATCACCATCCCTCAAGGTATTTAAAAGATATGTGGTTGTGGCACTTGAGAAGTGGTTCACTGGTGGGCTTAGTACTGCTGGGTTAAAGGTTGAACTTGATGATCTTAGTCTTTTACAACCTGAATAATTCTGTGGTTCTGTGGTTTTGTTTTGTAGATCTGCTGACCAAGAAGAGACTTCTGTTCTCCCTCTTCTTGATGCAGGCTTTGATAGGGTATGTATAAATTGCCTATGTAATACAGAAAACATAGTAACTTCATAAATTACAGACATATCTGCTACCTCAAATTGAAAATTACACATTCTCTTCTGTCAGAAGTTTATTGATAAGAAACTAGTGGCAGTTGATTTAGTTTTATTTTCAAGAGTGTATTCCAGAGCATATGAAACGAGAAGTGCTGTGATCTAGCAAGTGCTTTCAGAATAGCAGCTGCACTGAGATTACCTTTGTTTGGTCTGGCTGGGTAGTGGGTGGGTTTTGTTTATGATTGCACTAAGAAACAAGGGTGGGAGACTGATTAACATATTGCAGCATGCTGGCTCCTCACCCAGGCCCCTCTGTGTGTCTCAGGCTGCTCAGATGTCTCTTCTAGAGGGACTACAAATCTGGTCTGGCCTGTGATGTGAAGATTAATTTTTTTCCCCCATTATGTCTGGTTTGCACCAGTTCTTCTCAGTACAGAGTTAGAGACAATCCTGTACAAACAGCAGGAAGGAAGATAACTGCTCATACTGTTCTTCCAAAGCCTTTGTAGGAGAGAGTAGAAAGGCAGAAGTTCTCAGCTCTGAAAATCCAGTTTGCTTCCCACTCCTAGTCTTTGTGTGAGTGGCTTTGGATGGATATTAATGTAATGTTACTCTGAAATAAACCAGCTGTACTTTTTAAGTTAGCCATTCAGAAGGAAGGATGTGTACTTAAGCAAAAGAAGCACATCTGGAGCTAGAATGAACTGTATATATTTTCATATATAGATATATATAAATTAACAGTAGTAAGGAAAATCCGAAGAGATGGAATTAACCCAGGCAAACCCTCATTCTTCTATGCTCATACTGAGTCCAGTGTCTGAGCTAATTCATATTCAGCCCAAGTTTGTTTATACAGCAGAAAACGAATCAGAATTTACCATTTTCAGATGATCTCCCAAAAGAAGTGGTATAAGATCTTGCCTGCACTGTAAGGGTTTTGTGGGGGTAATGCATTTCTAAAGCACTTAGATGCTCTGAAAATTGGAAATGTGAGAAAGGTCAGCCCAAGAATGCCAGTCCTTTATTAGTGTAGCTTCCCTCTCTCTCTCTCCCTCTCTCTCTTTCTTTCTCTCTCTCTCTTTCTCTCTGGCTTTCATATTTTTCAAAGGAAAAAATAAAAGTTTATTACTTCTCAGCTCTAGTTTTCCTTTGAACACAATGCAGGGCAATGTGTTCTGGAAGCTAGATTAAAATTGTAGGTGTAGTACCAAGTGAAGTCAGAGGAGACTGGATGGCTGTGAGACATGGCTCAGTGGTACTCTCTGATTTGGAAGGAAAAATCTTTTTGCACCTGACAAGTGTGCTAACTACTGTCTCTTGCTGTCCCGAATTTACCAGAGAGCTTGCATAATGTAGTAATTCCCTACTGGAATTATTTTCAAGACTTTAAAACACATCTGATGTCAAAGTTTCTATTTTTGCTGTGGGGTGGACATAGGAATTCTTTTTGCTTGGATGGGGATCAGTAGGGACTAAATCCATTACCACATGATGATTTAAAAATACGCCTCCTCAAACAGAGAGGTGGCATTTGCAGAGAGTCTCTTACTCAGCAGCAAAAATGGAATTTATTTTTGGAAAATTGCACCTGTTTAAATCGTAAGTTTTTCTTCATGCTGACTTATTTCTGGTTTTTCTTCCTTCTTCTCAAGAAAGTCTACTTTATCACATCTGGTTATTCTTCTATATCATTAACAGCTTTTGTGTTCATTTATTAATCCTGCTGCTAATCCAGTACATTAATTATGCTGAATTTTTTTTTCCTCTCAACCTCATAAATCTAATAGTGGTGGCCTACTTAGGATGGGCTAATTTGAATAAGCAATTCAGTTTCCTGACTGATTTTTAGCTATAATTTAAATCAGCAAACAGGGGATTTAATGTTTGCAGTTACTGAATTACAACCTTGTCTTAGTATTTCAAACATCTTTTCCTTAACAAATGTTGATTCTCATTGACCAGATACTATTAAAACTTTCTGGATTGTAATAAAAGAAGTCTTTAATATTAAAACTAATTCTTATTGCTAAGCAAAAAGAAGGATGCATTCCTGCTAGCTTATAACTCTTCTGGCTTGTACTAAGTTCTGTATAGAACAACAGTGGCATCCCCTTAGGATGAAGTTAAAGGTAATTTAAGAGTATGTGTTGCTTAAATCAAAATGTACTGCATAAATATGAAACCTTTTTAAAAAGTTTTGTCTGTCTTCCAATATCTGAGAGTTCAGAGATCTTCTTATTCCTGTGTCACATTAGAAGCAGAGATTAGAAAAAGAAGTGCTTCCTGCTGTTTTTGTGTCCCAGATGAATTCTCAGTTTTGATTCAGCTAGAGAATGACCAGCATCATCACTATCAACTTAGATAAAGTGATTCTGTACATCTGAAGAAGACTGTACAGCAGTTAAGAGCTTGGTTAGCACTTTGATAAGCTGCAATTCTTGATTCTTAACAAAAGATTTGTGCCAAGAGTACTGTCAGTGAACAGCAGTGCTTATTTTTTTCAGTAAAACACACTACAGTAAAATACAGTTTTTAAAGAGCTTTAGTATATTCTAGTAAGTCTATTTCATAAAATAGGTTGCCATCATGGATAATTTTATATTATTGATAGACTTGTTCTTATTGTCTTAAATTTAGCACAAATGTATTTTAATATTTAAAAGAGCACCCTAAAACTGAAAATCTAAGTCTACACTGCTGTAGAAGAGAAGTTTGTTTGCAGGCAGTTTTATATGCAGAAACACAGCATTGTTTGCACCTTTGCTTCTGCCAACTTGACATTGTACCTTTTGTTTTCCCATGCATTCTGTAGCGTGTGAAGTGAAGGTTCCACAAATACTTTAAGATCTTGCCATTAAGGAGTGGAACAGAGCCATGTCAACAGTTGTTTTTAATTTTACTTTTTTTACGTTTTGCTCACAACCTGGAGTTAAGCCACTGGTCTCCAAAACACAGTTTTTCATACAGGACAGAAGCAGATATTTCTTGGAAACTATTCTTTGGAGGTTTGCATGTTGACTGGACTGTGCATGCAGCTGTGCTGTGAGAACTAGTGACAACACAGGGCATTTCCTATGATAACTAAAGTCAGTGCATGTGGTTGATCAATAAACTTTAACTGAAGTCAGAGTCTACTTCTTTAGTAGCAACATAAAATTTCTGGTTTCAGGAGGCCCACGTACATGACCTTTCAGACCTAACAGAGAAAGAATATTCTCTCCTGTCTGGAGTAAAGGGTTTTTTTCACTGTGGTCAGATGCTTCTTGCTTATATACTGTTGTGCACTTCTAAATTCACAGTGGCAGCTCAGTGAGATTACTTAGGAAGCAAAGTTACTTCACATTCGGAGCTTTAGCTGCAGTATTTGCTTGGAAACAAATGCCAAATATATTTTTCTTTCTTCCTTTTTTTTTTTTAGCATATGTGTTTTATGTCTCTAAGGTTTTCCATTTCCAGTCTGAATTAGGGATAGATATTCAAAAATAAAACATCAAGGCAATACTGTTTTTCATGAGACTGTGTTTGGGGATTTTGTAGAGTAGCTGTTGTCTTGCTAAACCAAATGGGAAAATCCAGTAAAGGCTTTAGCATATTTTTATATACTTGCTTTGTATTTAGGTATTTGTGTTGTCTGAAAAACTAGAAACTGATTTCTGAGGAAAAGATCATTATGCACAACACAAAACGTACAACAAAATTTTATTTCTACCAGAAAAGAAAGTGTGATTGGAGTTGGATGGGACTTCTAGAGGTCATCTTGTCCAACATCCCTGCCCAATTAGAGCCCCCTAAAGCAAGTTGTCCAGGACCATGCCACACGGTTTTGAACATCCCTGAGGATGGAGATTCTGCAACCTCTCTGGGCAACCCATGCTCAGGTCACCCCCACAGGAAAAACAAATGCTGCCTGATGTTCAGGCTCCCTGAAACTCCTTTGTTCCTGTTTGTGCCCATTGCCTCTGCTCCTGTCACTGGGCACCACTGGATAGAAGCTAGCTGTGTCTTCTTACAGTCCCCCTTCAGATATTTATCTGCCTTTATATGTTCTCCACTTCAGCATTCTCCTTTTCAGGCTGAGAAGTCCCAGCTCTCTTGGCCTGTCTCACAGCAGAGGTGCTTAATCACCCCTGTGGGCCTTTGCTGACCTCATGCCAGCTCTCTTTAAGAAGTTAAAGCTTTAGATATAGAAACAGAAATAACAGTTTAAAAACATTCCAGCCTATTTCATGCACTTTTGATTTGTCTTCCAGCAATTCTTGGAGAACAGCAGCGTAACTGCTTGTTACAATGAACTGGTTCAAATAGAACATGGGGAAGTACGATCTCAGTTCAAATTACGGTATGTACAAGTGTGAGAAGCTGCAAACATCAACCTCTTGGTCTAAATAATTGTATTATGCTACTTTTCTGCTTCTTCCCAGCTATGCATATGTGTGCCTTGCATCTGTGTGTTTACTACACTACACTTTCAAATTTCCTCCTTCTGTTACTTCCTAAAGGATGAACTCAGTGCTTTAAGTAACTGAGAAATCTTGGTCAATATAGGTGTGGGCTGCAGATTTACATGATGGTGAAACTTTAAAAAGTCATTCTTAATCTCATATGTCTGAACTTTCATATTTGAAGGCTTGAACTGAATGCAATCTTGCTTCAGCTCTGAGTTTTTATTTTCTTACTTGGCCAAGACTTGGCAGAGCAGGAGCACAGTTTTATGTTACTGAGAAGTAAATTATGTTCATTCCCATATGCACTTTTTCTTTAATGTGACTAATTCTACATTTAATAAAGGTTCTTTTGCAGGCATGTAGATGTTTTTGCAATACAACCATATGAAACTCTAGGAAAGAAATGCAGAGAAGGAGCTGTTATCTATGTGACGTAAATCAGTTCCAGTTCCATCTACAAAAAATAGTATCAGTTTTCTACAGGTTTCAGTGTCTCTGTTTAAGAAGATTATTTTTTCTAAGATTTTCTTTGCAAACTGATTTGCAAAGTGATTTCACATTTTAAGTGATTACATATTCATGCATGCAAACAGCAATTATAGTAAAATTTCAGGGAAAAAAATTGAATTTTCATTTATACAATTTTAATAGTTGTTTTCCTAAACTCAACAGGAATGTCTTCTCCTTACCTCTGTCTTATTAGGCAGATCTCATTAAAAACTAATCAGAACTGATACAGGTTATGATATTCAGGTATAATTTTTTTTTTTCATTTGTGTAGTTTAATTAAATGGGGAAAAGGGTGTTGCACTGCACATCTGTGCTGCTTGTTTTCAGTCTGTGGGTCTTCTATACAGCTTTGTAAAAGTGAAAGTGAAGAGAATGCAGTTGATAAAATTAAACTCAGGATATGTCACATGTTCAGGCACAAGAGAAATGTGATGAAAAAGTAGCACCAGTCCCAGAAAGCAGTAGATGAGGTCATGTCAGTGGTCAGAAGTGGCTTTCCATTCCTAGCACAGACTCTTCTTTTCCACCCAGCTGGTTCTGGTTTGAAACTTGGTTGGACATCTGTGTGCTCATTAAAGGGGATATGGGCCATTTAAACTTGTAATTTTGCTGGCGTGCTTGCCAGATCAAATGAAAATACTAAGGCTTGAATAGTGCAAACATAGCTGTGTGGTTTTTTACAGAAAGTCTGTGTAATTACATTTGTTAGCAGCTGATGTACCAGACAGGCATCTATCACTGAGACAAATTAGTTCCTTCACACAGCACAAAATCACACTTGGGAACCAGTTTGAATTGCTAGAAAATCACATATAAAATTACACTCCAAGCTCCTTTTATTATGTGAGCAGAAGCCCTTGTGTCATCTTCTGTATAAAGTACCTTTTTCCTACAAATCTTCATCCACATGTCTGTGTTTCTTTGTATGACTCTTCATGTATCCTATTTTGTTTTGAGTTACTTCCACAATAATCAAAAGTAGCAATGTCCTGTATTTCTTAATTCTCCAGCCAGTGTCACTAACTCAAGCCTTACTATGCAGCCTGGAAACAAGATGTTCCTTTTAGGTAATAACTGTGCAAGAATGGTTACGCACGGTGCATTTTGCTCCCTGCAATGAGTTATATAAAAGATAATTAGGTAGTCTTCAGACCAAATCAAAGATAAGCTACTGACATCTATCAAAGCAAGTATGCTTGAGTTGTTTCTTCTAGAATTCATTCTTCCTGGCCATGGTAGGGTCTTGGAACTACATGATCTTCATGTCCCTTCCAACCCAAATTATTCTATGATTATGTGATTCTATTTTTCCTCAGTATTAGAAGCCTATATTAACATTATTGCCATCTTCTGTAAATCATAATTTAAGCAATTTGAATTCTGCAGCAAGAAGGTATGGCTTTTGTTTTCCTGCATTAATTCAAGGATAGCCCTGAAAAAAGTGGGTAACATCTGGGTCCTGAAAGATCAGGAGGTGCAGTAATCAAGCCACTGCATTATTACATAGAAGAAGGAAAATTGATATTTTTTTGGACTAGAATTTTGAGATGACTCAAACTGTTTCCTTTAACTGTGTTGTATTACAGTTTCTTTGGTAGTGCCAATGCATTTGCTGTATTGAAAACTTTATATATATCTGCTGTCATGATTTTTGTGTTCCCAATCTTAAATGATCACAAAACTTTCTGATGTAATAGTAATTGTTATTTTTACTGCTAATTGTTAGTTCCTGCTGTTCTGAGCATGTGTGTAGATGCAAGCATATTATTAAGATGCTGCAGTACCTATGAGCACTTTTACAATGTAATCTGCAGTAAAAGCACGTTAATAACAGGGATGTCTGAGGCTGGAGTTCTGAAAAAGTCATAATAAAGATAGTGACATGGTCTAGTCAAAATAACCGCTACTTTGTGGTTCATCTATCACTAAGTACAATTTAATAATGTATTTATAGTGAACAAAATGTTCTAACAATAAAACTAATTGTGCTAATCATTTGCTACTTTCAGGGCTTGTAATGCAGTGTTTACAGCATTAGACCATTGTCAGGAAGCTGTAGAAATAACCAGTGAAGATCACGTCATTCAGGTAGGGGGGGAAACGTTAACTATTTTACAGAATTTGAAAAGAGGAACCTCAAAGAGATCTTGGCTCAGTAGTTCCTGTTCTGTATCAATATTTTAGTTTTGTTACCCATTAAAAAGCCTTGTGCAATGAACTGCTTAATTTCTGGTTGGTGCACACCAAAGCCTGCTGAATTTTTAAGACTTTTCCTTCTGTAACTTCATTTAGATGATAATTTTCAGTAATGTTGTTTCTGGTAAAATCGGCATTAGTTCTTTTTCTGTGACTTCTAATACATTACATATTGCCTTCTCTGTTCAGCTTCTTACTTGAATAAACATGTTATACCATTACATAGTATTTCTATATGAGAAACACTGAACTGTAGGAGTATGTGGTTGGGGCTTTTGCATATAACTTGTCACACTTTGATACTTATATATAACTTACTAGCCTTTAAATAAGTTACTTTTGACATTGTCCTAAAGTAGATTTGTTTCGGCAGTATGTTAATCCAGCCTTTGAACGGATGATGGGTTACTGCAAGGGAGAACTTATTGGCAAGGAGCTCACTGAACTACCTAAAAGTGAGAAAAACTCTGCAGATCTTTTGGACAACATAAACACATTTATTAAAAAAGGAAAGGTAAGCAAATAAAACAAACTCATGTGAAATTGCTATGGAGTTCTATTCTGATTTGTTTGGGGTTTTTTTTCTGTAGATTTAAGAACACAAGATGTGTTCTTCATGAGTACACATATAAGACCAGAATTCTGTTTCTCAGATGTCTAAGCACAACAGCCCTGCCACAGACAAGTGACTACATATTTCATTCGCTTTAGTTTTAGGATCTGGCTGAACTCCTGCTGATTTGCTGGCTTAAGATCAGTATCAGAATGTTTTCTGTTTCTGTTTTGCTTAGAGCCCATGGAGCTTTTGTTAGGTGGAATGTAACAATTTGTCCCCCAGTCAGTCTCTCAGGTGGCTGAATCATCCAACCAAAATGTGTAACTTCTGTCAAACAGCCGAGCCTTCACTGACTGCATACTTAAAGCACCAAAATGTATTGGCACCCAGTAGGATGCCAATTGCTTTCCCAATGTCTATAGTTAGAATATCTGCAGTGCACTGTGAGCTCCAGTCCCTGCAGCAATGGGCCTGGCAACACGTTCCCCTAATACATGCAACAGTCTCTTATCCCATCTCCCCTGGGCTGCAGAAGTACCTGTCGCCCTTCCCTGTCTCACATTCAAGACCTTTGGGGAGTTCTTGAACCTTTGAGTCACATCCAGCAATGATCTGAGCTTTGTGAGTCACTGTCTGGAGTTGTTTGCAGGCTCACCTTGGTTCATTAGCAATACCTACAAGACACTCCTGCTGTGCTCCTCCTCATTTATATGGGCTGCCCAGCAGCTAGCAGTGTCTGCTCAAAGCCAAATGGTGCTTGGCACAGGGCTCATTTTTGCTTTTGCCAAGGGAAATCCTCTAATGTGTTGCAGTCATTGCTCCTTATGGTGGCACCTAGCAAGAATGTCTATCATCTCTTTAAGTAGATGATACCTATAGTTCCTTGAAAATTGGAAAGGTCCTTGTAAAAAATAACTTCTCCCAAGTGGAACATAATTATACTGTCCTTATGTTAGTTAAAGGTGCTGCTCCTCTCCATTGGGTGAATAGCTGCTCGCTTGCTCTCTCTGTGTAATACTTAAGAGTACATCAATTTTATACAATTTTTGACAATTCAACCATCAAATAAAAATAATAATTCAGTACATAAGGACTATGCAGTGATAAACGAATATTTGACTGCAAGCTGTGTATGCTCAGATGCTGTCTCTATTTTGTGTGTTTCTTTAGGAATGGCAAGGAGTTTACTACGCAAGAAGAAAATCAGGAGACAGTATCCAGCAGCATGTGAAGATAACACCTGTGGTTGGTCAAGGAGGGTAACTAACTTGTCCGGAACATAATTGCTTTCTGGGTTTTAGGGCCTTCTCTCTGCTTTCTGCATCTGTAAGTTTGATATGAACCTCCACCAGGCAACCCCCATGTTTGTGTGTGTGCTTGTACATGTTCCCACCTTCCCAATTTGGAATGGACACGTTGCCAGATTCAACTCACAGACATGCAGGAAAACTCCTGGACCAACAGAAGGATCAGATATCCTGGGACAAAAGTCTCAATGTTATGCTGAAGGAGTGCTTGTCACCTAGTTGTCTTGCTGGTGTTTGGCTTATTATCTGTTTTCCTGAGGGTTTGGAAATCTCTCCTTTCAAAAATAGTAATGTATCACTTCACTTTTCTCTTTACAATTTGATATGGTAACAAGTGATTATTTCTGTTGCTAGGAAAATAAGACACTTTGTGTCCCTCAAAAGGCTGCATTGTACCAATGAAAACAACAAACAGGTATTGTATTTCATTCATGTGATAATTTTCATAGCTTTTAGTGAACTGATATTTTTTGGTTTATAAATTTTTCCAAGAAGATGTGATCTGTATTGTCAATGAGATTCTCACTGATTGTTGGAACAAGCAAGAAAAGGTCAACATTTGTATGCATTAGTCTCTGTTTGTAGGACTCCAGAGTAGAGGAAGATAATCTTTCATTTTCTGGAGCATGCATATGACAGTTGAGTCCATGTCACTGTGGAGCAACACAGAATGCAGTTCAAAGGGAGTCCAGCCCTCCTCTGTAGAGCTCTTTTTGCCAGCCTGATCTGGTGTGTTTATGTTTGACAATGTGTGGTACTTCCATGAAGTGTGGCCCTCATGCTGGCCCTGAGAGGTCACACACGTGCCAGAGCAGCTGCTGCAAAGGGACTCAAGCCATGGCCCGAGTAAACCAGAAGCAATGGCAGAGCTGGGTTTCTGCAGACCAGACACCAATTCCAGCTGCTCCTGCAACAAACCTCATGGTGTATGGAGCTGTCTGCTGTCATCTTCTCCTGGTTTTCTCCCTCTGCCTGAGCGTCTGAGGCAAATTCACACACTTTGCCCCAAAAATCCTCTAGTAAGTGCCCTGAGAGTAAAAACATCTGGACTTGTTTGAGAAAAGGAGTGAAGCCTGTCTTTGGCAAGTAGTCTCTAGGGGTGAGATAGAAAGTGGGAAGCATAGGAAGTGGCTGGAAACATTTTAGACCAAGCATATGCTCCACAAATAGGGTATGTTTCCACATGGTTTAGAGGAGGGGTTATGTATCTTGTTTAATTTAGAATTTTCTGTGATGTGGGTAAAGACACAAGCAGGAAAAGTGTTTAGAAAGTCACTAGTATGTCTAGTTCCCCCTCTTGAGTAGAATAATACTGAATATTAACACACACCACTGCTAAAATAATTTCGTAAGTGGTAACATTTGACTGTTGAAACCATCCTCTTTGCACAAGTTTTTGTGGAGGTAGATAGTAAGAAATCAAGGAGAACTCTGCATAATTCTTGGAAGAACTTTGAATGTCTATCACTGAAAAATAAGACTCATAGTATTTTAAATTGCCTTCATCTTTGAACTAAAACATGTATTTCAGTATTCGAAGCAAAGTATCATTTACAGTCACAGGATGTTTTAAAATGCTCAAGCTAGAGTGCAAGAGAGTTTTATAATAAAAGCAGTGATAAAGTTGCATGCATTTCTTTTTAATTCATTATTTAACCCTCATAACTGTTGTTTCATTTATAGTTGCTTTGATGTTGATTTTAAAATAAGACATAAAATCTGATAGTTTATCTTATATTATACACAAAGCTGAAAGACTGGTACAGGGAAGTGCATACATGACCTTTTTAATGCAAGACAATAAGTATTACAAACTTGTACCCATATGTAAAAAACAGCAGTAGGAATACACAAAAAATGTCCTTTTGTTCTTTTTTGCCCTGTAGATTGGGCTGCCTTAACCAGTAACAATCATAGATTGATTTGGCTGGAAACACACCTTAAAGATCACCTAGTTCCAACCCCCTTGTCACAGGCAGGATCACCTCTCACTAGACCAGGTTGCTCAAAGTCCCACCCTACCAGGCCTTGAATTTCCAGGTACAGGGCATCCACAGCTCCTCTGGGGAACCTGTTCCAGTGTCTCACCACCCTCATAGCAAAGAACTTCTTCCTGATAGCTAGTTTAAACCCTCTTTCAGTTTAAAACGATCCCCCCCTTGTCCTATCACTACACTCCCTTGTAAAATTTCCTCTAATTTTCTTGTAGGACCATTTAGTAATTGGAAGGTGCTAGAAGACCTCCCAGAGTCTTCTCTTCTGCAGACCAAACAACCCCAACTCTCTCACCCTTTTCACACTAGAGAGTGCTACAGCTCTCTGCTCAGTTCTGTGGCCCTTCTCTGGATCTGCTCCAGCAGGTTCATGTCTTATGCTGGAGGCTCCTCTGGCCCCTTGTGGTCCCTCAAGCAGGTGTGACACCACAGAGCTTGGTGCCATCAGCCATCCTGATGCACCTGATCCCACTGCCTGTGTCCCTGACAAAGATGTTATGGAATATCCTGGCCCCAGTGCAGTCCCCCGAGGAGCCCCACTCGTCACTCCCTCCACCCAGACTCCTGGCCAATGGCCACAGCTCTGAGCAGGACCATTCAGGCAATTCCTTATCCCTGAGTGATCCACCTGTCAAATCCAGGTCTCTCCCCTGTATAGTCAAGGGTGTGCATGGAAGCACCAAATGCTTTGCACAGGTCCAGTTAGATGACATTCCCTTATCCACCTGTTGTAGGAGGCCACCAAATATGCCAGGCATAACTTGCCCTTAGTGAAGTTGTGCTTGTTGTCACCAATTATCTCCTTATTTTCCATGTGCCTTAGCACAGTTTCTAGAATCTGCTCCATAACTTACAGGGCGCAGAGATGAGACTGGCCTGTCATTCCCTGGGTTTTTCTTTTTCTTTTTAAATCTTTAGAAATTACAGTTAAGTAAGTTTTCCCATTTCCAGACACTGGAAACTTCAAATCTGACAGATAGTGGCATAGAATCTTCCTCCATCCACTCCTTCAGGACTCACAAATGCCGATCAGGTCCTGTGATCTGGTGCACCTTCAAGTTCCTTGGACGTTCCCAAACCTGATCTTCTCCTAGGGTAGGTGGTTTTCATTTTCCTAGTCTCTGCCTTTACCTCCTGTGACTCAGGCAGTGTATGTGGCTGGAACACTTGCTGGTGAAGACCAAGGCATAAAAGTCAGAGTACCTCAGTTTACTATGTGTCCTAGTGCATCCCATTTCCTTCCAGAGAGGGACCAGATTTTCCTTAATCTTTATTTAATTCACCAATGTACCTGTAGCAGCTTTCCTTGTTGTTTTTTATGGCCCTGGCCAGATTTAATTCTATCAGGTTTTAGATTTCCTAACATGATCCCTGACTCTTCAGACATTCTCTATGTTACTCCCAGGCTACCAGTCCTTGCTTCTACTTCTCTATAGACCTCCTTCTTTTGTTTGAATTTGTCAACAAGTTCTTTGTTCACCCACACAGGCCTCCTGGCATTTCTGCCCTACTTCAATTTGTTGTGAAATATCACTTCTGAACTTGGAAGAGATGGTCCTTGAATATTAACCAGGTTTCTTGGGCCCTGTCTTCCCTCTTGGGCTTTATTCCACGGCACTCTACCAAGCAGGTTTGTGAAGAGGCCTAAGTCTGCTCTCCTGAGGTCCATGGTAGTGAGTTTACTGTGTGCCCTCATCAATGCCCTGAGGATCTTGCACTCCTCTATTTCATGATTTTTGCAGCCCAGGCTGCCCTTGAACTTCACATGCCCCATAAGCCTCTCCTTGTTAGTGAGAAAAAAGGAAGTTAAGAAACAAATCTTACTTAAGGACTTGTGTCCAAGGCAATATCCATATTCTCCTGTACTGGTGGAAAGTACCACCCTGTCTTTTTAGTATTGGTCCATGAGAAGCTACTTCAGGACTATAGACTTGGGCAGCTTTACACTAGGTGATCCCAGGGAATAGGTCCTTCAAAAGATTCTCCACAGACACAGAGGTCTGCCACAAAGGTTAAAGATCGCAGCCTAACAGAACATATGGTCTGTGGAGATTTAAGGTCCCTTGTGGAAAAACAAGGTGTATCTGACAGAACTATGTAATTGTTCTGTTTCACTTCTGCCATGCAAATACCTCATGCCTGTAGGAGATCCTGGACAAGGCAGGTTTCCTAATATCCACGCCTTAATACTTGCAGCAGTAGAACTTTTCCTTACACTAAAAAAATTAGGTTCCTTTTCAAGCCACAGATAAATCTTTATGGAAGGATAAAAAGAAATCAAATGAAATATTTACTTAAGTTACAGAGCAGTAAAAGCTGTCATAGTTTAAATTTTGATGCAAATGTCTAATGTTTCACTGCATCGACATAATTTTAAACAGCTTGATCTCAGCATTCAGAGTATATGTTGACTTCAAAATATCCTTACTTCATTATACACTGTTTCACCTTAAAAAAGTCTATGTGTTTTTTACCAGTACCAACACCCTCTGTAAAGGATATAAGAGACCACTGGAACTTTTATGTATTTCCATGCCAGATTTATCACATAGAAAAACCTAGCATGTTAAATTTATGCATGGAAAAAATATCTAAAAGAGCATTAAGCCTTCTTACAGTGAAGATTTATGAATAGGGATAGACTTTCATGTGACTATTCCCATGTGCTGAGCCTAGGTAATTATTAATGCTGCCATTGTTGATTTGAGACCTGGCAGGATAGAATCCAGTGTTTTCACATTCATAAATTTACAAGAGAGGTGTTGTTTCTTTCAAGAACATATTGACCCAAGATTAACTGTGTAACTGCCCTCATAACTTACCTTACATGGCTCTTTCAGGACATGCCTGCAGAAGGGGAAGAGAAGTATTCAGAACAGAAATGTGGTTTATTTTTTTAGTAAAGCACTTGGAGGACTGTGCCTGTGTTTCTGCCAGTTGTGCAGTAGGGAGAGACACATCCATTGGCTTTAAGAGAAGCTCCAGGCTGAGGCCAGAACAGGCCGTTCAGATGCCTTGTGTCACCGTACCATATTTGATGAGATTTCCTTACTCTGTTTGGATGAGATTATTTGAGAATTTGCACAAGAGAGGTGTTCAAGATTTCAAAAAGTTTTTGGATGAAGAGTCAGGTCTTACACTCCCCTGAACAAGATTTATATGGAGCATGAGCAAAGGCTTTCCCATTCCTGTTTTTTTAATTCATTACAAAAAGCCATTCCTGAATTTTGTGGGTTTTTACTCCTTTCCATTTTCTCTTTTCCTTTCACCTTCTTTACCTGCCTCCTCCCACAGAAGAAAGGAAAAAATGAAAGGGGTGCAAGAATGACAGAAAATAGAATTTGTATCATTCCTTTCCTTTCTTTCCTGAATAATCTCCATGAGGACCCTGAAGCATGCACTGTCACAAACTGAGACAGACACTAAAAGCACACAAGTACAACCTTGTCATAGTCTCCTTTGAACTGACAGGTTGCAGCCACAGATTTCATGCTTTTATGCAGTCTAGTGCTTTACTACAGGCAGGTGATAGATTTGGTCAGAGGAACCAGTCACCATATGACAGCAATGGACTCCTAAATATTATGTGTACTGAATAATGTGTAATTACAGTGTCAAGCACTGACAATTATTCATCTGAAGAGGGTATGTGTGTCTTCTCTAGTGACTGCAGTAAAAAAAATAATGTATTATTTGTAGTTTTTCTCTGGCTCTGTTAGCTATACTTAAATACATCACACACCAATTTTCAAGGGATAACTTGAGGAACTGTCATTTCTGGTTAGTTTTCCTATTAACAGCAAAATACTTTCTTCTTATCACATAACAAAGGAAAGGGGTGAGGTGATTAGCAGGTATTAAACTGTCATGAACTGGACAGTACTTTTTATTTTTGAGAAAAATGAAAAAGCAGAGGAACATTTAATCTGTGTTACTGCAGACCAAGCAATAGCTGTAAATTTTAATAGATGGAAATATCCTATCTAAATTCTAAGAAAGCTAGAAATACCTACTGTTGGAGCTACCCAAGATGTTTCAGAAGCACAAAGAATTAAGATTTCATGTTTAATTTTTCATTCATGAGAAAGATGAAAAGCTACTTGGAAATAAAGGTCTGATGAACGACACCTACCTCTACCCCTTATTTCCTGGAGAGTAGTTTTTTATAACTGAGTTTTTTGAAGTCCAGTTTATCAGTGACCCATGAAAGGATGCATTCAAAATTAGCTGCAATAGTTCCAGGAAAATTATTTTTAAAGCAAAAAAAAAAAAGTTGTAGGACTATTTCATTCTTTCAGGTTCATATGCAATTTGCACTTAACACTGTCTAAATGACTATCAGTTCTCTTGTAAACACTGGTATTAATCAGGAATTCAGTACATAAAAGCACTTGTATCTCTGATTTTCTGCATGGTGTATCTGTTGCTTTCATATGATTTCTCTACATCTAATTATACCTGAAGAAGAGTCTTTGCCAAATCATTTTTTAGATGAATGGAAAGTACTGGATATGGACAGAATTGAATGCAGCCTATTTAAAGTATTTCTGTATTCTTTTTTCTTACATGTGTATTTTACTTTTATCTCCAGCTCTACAAGAGTCACCGTGAGGACAAGAACACAGGAGACAATTCCCAGTCAGGTTAGAATATTACCATTTACCTCTACCTTGTGCTGTGCTGAGGTGGTATTGGGGTTCTCTGCTGGTATCTCTGCTGTTGTCTCTTCTCCCTGTGTGGTCAGTGGTCACAGCTGACAGCCAAGGACTGCCAGCTGCCTCTGATATCACACCATGAATTGGATTTGTAATCATCAATAATTGAGTCACCTGTGAGCGCCTCTTGCTGTGCATTTGAAGTTCAGATGCATTGCTCTTTGTTGTATTAAAACAGCGTGTTTGATCCTGTGGTGGGTGCACCTTGGCACCTCTTTGTGTTTGAAATGTGGAATGTGCTGATTCGTGCCAGCACACCTGCCACAGTGTTTCCAAGTGGCCGGCAAGCCATTGGTTTGGCCCCAGCACAGGCTAAGACAGCTGTCTGAGGTATCCAAGCCTGAGAAACATGTCTGTAACCCTTGTCCTGTGTCTCAGGTAGGTTTGCTTACTCACAGACGGCACACTTCAGCCTTCCTTGAATTTTGCAGAGAGCTTTTGACTAGAAGTGTGGAGTATAAGGGAATAATCCCTTCCTCCAATGCCAGGTAGTGTCTGGAATACCACTTTCCCCTGAAGAAGAAGGTACTTAAGGCTGATTTTAAGCTTGTGATTCTAGAGGTCACAGCCAGACTGATGATGTCTTATGAGTGAAAATGTTCTCATGCCTTGTTACCTTCTGGCACCTGAGGCCTTTCCCACTATGAAAGGTGAGACAACACTGCTGTGCAGCTTCAGGCACTCACATGGGAGGAGGATGTAACATACTAAGAGCATGGGATGTGACTGCTTGACATCCCCTGCTCTTTCAAGGAGCCTAAGAATACATACAAACGTCTGAGAGCTTTGTGATGCCAAATAACAGTGGACGGGGGAAGAAGAGACTGTATGAAATTGGCTGCTCATTCCCACTGCTGCCACCAGAACTAATCCACGTTAAGCCATTTGCTCCTGTATCCCTGTAAAAAAAGCAGATTTTCTTCTCACTGTTTCTTTCCTGCAAAGAGGTGAGGAAGCCCATAAATTAAGGACACTTGTTATTAACACATTTATATTAGCTTACTGATGTTTTAGGTTTGCTCATCATTGTGACAGGTTTCAGCAAGACTGGGAACCCCCATCCTACAACAAGACATTGATCATTGATGATGGTTTCATTGCAGTGAAAGGAGGCAGTCTCAGAGCATGTGATGTAGGTTATCCTTCCCTGCAGTCCATGGCTGTGCTCCAATAGTAAATTTTCAGAGCCATAAGCATATACCAATGTGACGAGCATAGAAAAGTAATCCATGTGTATCATGCTGTTTGTGGTGGTGTGATTCAGAGCAATCTGGATGATAAGATTTTCTGCTCACCAACTGAAGAAAAAATTTTTATGTGGGCCTTTAAATATTTACAGATGAAACCACAGTATGGCAGAGAGTAGTTTTAATGCACCTGTGACTCTTTGGGTGGGACTAGCAAAGTTTCTGACTTACTAGTTGGTATTTAACACAAGGAGAGTTGTTTTGTCAGCTCTAGCCACTCACAGCTATGTTTATGTGTAAACACTTGCTCCCACTCAAGTGCCTTATGATAAACACATCCAAATGTTAGTGAAAGAATGGCGTTTGTAAGAGGAGTACTATCAAATAAATAAATAAAATTATTTAATGTACATTAGTTATTCCCTGCTCTCAGGTGTCAACAGAGGAAAATGCTTTCAATTTCTCCTGTTCAGACTACAACAAAGAAGACCCCAGCTGTCTTATGAGTCTGTGGTAGAAAAAGAGGATTAAGACAAACTATTTCAGTATTTTTTAGGATGAATGACCTTCTAGCTCTAGAGAATTTTATATTAATATTTTATTTTGTTAAAAGAGGCTGTACACATCCTGTCTTGTGACATTATAATGAAAATTGGTCCTTTTGTTACGAATATCAAAGCGATGATACTTCTGATTCTTCAAATGGTTTGATTTTGAGCGCCTGCTAGGGTGTCTGTTCCTTAAGTGGCATTTTAGATACCTGGGAATAGGTACCACAAAGACTCTTGGAAAGTGGTGAATAGATGCACAGTTGCTGTTTTCAAACATAAGAGAGACTTTAATGTTTTGGAGAAAAATTAAATTTTACCTGATTTTTTTTTTTTCTGAGACTCTTTCCTGGCATTTCATCCAGCTTTTGAATTTAACTGCATGTGATAATTTCTCTTGCTTTACCAAACAACAGTTTCAAGAATGACTGTTTGTTGCATGGCTAATATTCAAAACAACTAAATGGATTGTTTAATCATTCTCAGCATGCTGGATTTTCCTTAAACACAGGAAAAAATAGTTATTACAAATAAAAGCAAAAGCTGTCTGAGTCTGAACTATGCTTTGGCTTTAAGAGTATGGATTGAGATGAGCCTCTTCTCAATTGTCTAAAGTTCTAGGGAGTTAAACTCAGGCTTGTTCAGTGGTCAGAGAAGACGAAAAAGAACTCACACAAGCGGTTCACCCCACCTGCCTGAGACATCTCTCCTGAAGCAGGATCTCTGATGACCTTAGAACATGACAGCCTGCAAGACTGCTGCTTTTATGGAGCTAAGTTAGGTTTAGCAAGTTCCATAAGGCATCCTGACTTCCTTGCAAAACACCATTCCAGATGACTTCAGATAAGTTGCTTTAAATTGATAGACACTTAGCTCCTTGTTAATGAATGAATATTGAATATTTCCCCCACTTATGTGATACTGTTAAGATCACTTCAGTAAATTTCCAAAATTTTAGATGGATATTTTGTAGAGGTTTTACTTGATGTATTTTTAAAGCTTTTGTTTTGTACTTACAGAATCCAGTTCTTACAAGTGCAAGAATAGAAGGAAAGACTCAGCTGATGTTAAGTCAATAACATCTCAAAGTAGTGACGGTAAGAAAGCAAACTGTATGTACAGTACTATAAATATACATGAATATAAATTTATAAATAAATAAAGAACAGACATGGCTTGGGCAAAAAAACTTCTGAAAAAAAGAATAACCAGACAGATTCACAGCTGACTAGACAGAGATTACTCCATTTTTTAATAACAGCTGTAAAATTACTTTCTGATTTGCAAAGCAATGCCCCAGCATAAGTATCAGCATTGCCATACAATGCACAGCAGCGCTGAATGCCTTCATAGGGAGGAGGAGCAGCCTGCTAAAAGTGTGTGGTGAAGCATTAGTGCCAGCTCTCTTAGAAAGCTGCAGCTTGTGGTCCTGAACACATATTTTTTGGTTTATTAGTATTTAACACAAAGGAACCTTTTGCTGTTGATTACTTGAGACCAGTACTTCTACAGATCCCATTTGTGACTGCTTACTGGGGTGGGACAATGGTGGCAAAGATTTCTTTCTGCTTGTGTAGTGAGAGAAGCACTCATGGGGAGCAGGAATGGTTTTCATCAGAGCACTTGTACCACCAGGATGAGGGACACACACAGACTTACAGGAGGAGTAATGTCTGATAGAGATCCATTGGAATCAAAGGACATGAACCATTCTGAAGTGAAAGATGGATGGAAAATTTGTCAGCAAAAATGAGGGGTGGCTGCCAAGGAGGCAGACAAGTTGAAGAAATGAAACAGTGAAAAGCTTGCAGAGGGAGAGATAGAGGAGAAATGAGACAGGAGAGGAGAAATGAGACAGGAGGCTGCATTTCGTTGTGCTGTGCTCCAGCTGTCTGCACTCTTTAAATGCTCTCATCTGATCCACACTCTGTTTAATGGCAGCTCCAAGTTTACAGACCCGACGGTACTCTTCAATGGCACGAATTCATTCTATGACAATAGAAGCTCCTATCACAAAGGTGAGTCCCAAGCACTGACTTTAGCACAATCTCCACAGTTTTGAGTTGTGCTCACAGGGAAGTATATATTTTCTGGACAGAGCAGTAGAGGCTTCCTGCACTTTGTATTTAACAGAGTCATGTAAGTAATTTTTTTTAAATTACCACTTTCTACACCTCATCATGGCATCCCAAATTCTAGTCATAAGGAAGAATACTAAGGAGGGAAGAAGGGTGCCCCTACTAGACACATAGCTTCTGGCAGGAAGGGGACACTGGTCTGTTGGGTCACATGTAGTAGCAGGATGTCCTTCCAGTCTTACCTTTGCTCTCACTACTGCAATGCAGAAGAGGGAGCATCTGCACCATCTTCTGTACCCTCCACTTTCTGCAGCCTTTCTTCACTGTGTTACATAAATTCTGCTGTCACAAATCAGTTGCACATTTACTTGTAGCATACCAGGGTGTCAGGTATCTTCCACAAACCATTCTTCCCCTTTGCCTTTTTCTTTTTTTTCCCTTCCCTTCCCTTCCCTTCCCTTCCCTTCCCTTCCCTTCCTTCCCTTCCCTTCCCTTCCCTTCCCTTCCCTTCCCTTCCCTTCCCTTCCCTTCCCTTCCCTTCCCTTCCCTTCCCTTCCCTTCCCTTCCCTTCCCTTCCCTTCCCTTCCCTTCCCTTCCCTTCCCTTCCCTTCCCTTCCCTTCCCTTCCCTTCCCTTCCCTTCCCTTCCCTTCCCTGCCCTGCCCTGCCCTGCCCTGCCCTGCCCTGCCCCGCCCCTGCCCTTTCCCCTTTCCTTCCCTGAACCTTTCCTTCCCTGAAGCTTCCCCTTCCCTTTCTTTTCTTTGTTTTCTTTTTTCTTGCTATCATCAAGCTCTTAGTTCCCAGCACCACTGTGACTGTAAGAGCAACTGGATCCCTTCCCTTTCCTGATCCTCAGTCATACCCACAGGGAGGTTTGTAGTGGCTGTGCAGCAGCCTCTGGCTCCTGGAGAAGACAGAACTGGGACTTTCTTCCTGTTATTCTTGGCAGAGCCAGGAACAGTCATTGGTGCATTTCCGGATTGTGGCTGAGGCACAGTGTGGGTTTCAAAGAGCCTCTTCTCCCACAGCCCAGCTCTTTCTTCTCTCTACCCTTCAATTCTACATGGAGAAAACTAAGGCGTTACATCTAATATCAGGATATGTGAGTCACATCCAAGACTTTGTTTGGGTTTTCCTCCAGGAATTGGATAATTTGTTTCAGAGCAGACCTGGATACACTGAAGGTCTGAGACATTGCTAGCTTTTGGTTCACCCACTGGGAACTATTTCAGATACTTCACACTATTCCACTTCCCAGGAGTTTGCCAGTTAAAAATAGCAGATGGATACCAGGAAATCGGAGCACAAATTTACATTTTTCAGAGCTGTACTTCAAGGGTTGTGGGGAATTACATTGCATTTGATGAGAATTAGCATAATCAAGACAAGAATAAAAATACTGTAATAAGAAAAAAGTGCCATTCACTTTCCTTTGCCTGCCTCCTTAATCTGCTTTCAGGTTATTAACATAATTAATGCTGCCCAGGAAAATAGCCCGATTACAGTAGCAGAGGCCTTGGACAGAGTCCTGGAAATTCTGAGGACAACAGAACTCTATTCCCCTCAACTGGGTACCAAAGATGAAGATCCTCACACAAGTGATCTTGTTGGAGGTCTAATGAATGTGAGTAAAAATTAGTAAAGATGAAACTGCTGCTGCGAGTGTCCCACATCACAGTTCAGTGCTCTGCTGTGCTAAAATTTCCCAAGCAAAGGGAAGAGGACTTGTAAGTCATTACCATTTCAGTTAAGTAGTTTGGCCTCTTCACTAGCAGTAATGCAGGATGTCGTAAGCCAGGGCCCCACTCAGTCCACTGAGACCTTCATCCTCAGATACAAGTGAACACACTTGCCACCGGAAACTGTATACAATCTCACAGAAGATACTGAAGGAGATACTTCATAGAAACTCTAACATGGGTTTACAAGGATTGCTCTATAGCTGGTCCAGTGTATCAGTGAGGTTGCTTTAACCAGATTCTAATTTTGGTCCAGTAACAGCAGCAAGAGACAGACTACCTAAATTTCATCATGAATTTACTCAGTTTTTTAAAAGAACACTAAGCTAATCCTTACAAAAATAACATAAAGGAAATGAAAAATAAATTACAATGGCTGATTTTGAATGATGAAATCCTGCAGGTGCAAATGAGAGGGTCAAGGAAGGCAATACACTGTGGAGATCTCATGCCAGCGTTCTGGGGTTCCTTTCATGTTTGTTTTGAAAGACCCTAAAGGATTATGCTATAGTGCTGCAGTAAGAGCAGTACCAGAAAAAATACCTAAAGTCCATGTAGTATTTTTGCATCTAGTGATTGCAAAAAAACTAATATAAACGTGCTTTCTTTTTCAGGATGGCTTGAGAAGACTGTCAGGAAATGAGTATGTGTTTTCTAAGAGTAAGCCATCATTTTAAACTTCCTTTGCACATGTGACTTATTTTGCCGATACTGCTAACATCCAGCTTCAGGCTAATTTGCATTGGGATGTATGTGTCTGAAAATGGTTGTCTAAATGACTGTGACACAAGTGCTAGGCTGCCTCTATTTTGGTGTTGAAACAGGCTCAAATAATTAAAATAACACATTTCAAAATGTTAGTAAAAAAACAAATTGTCAAAGAAATGTGCATTCATCATTTTGGTTTGTGTTCAAATGCTCTGTAATAAACTTTTCTAATTATAGGCATTTATAGACTTTCTCATGTAAGGAGAAGAAGCTGTTTTTCTTGAAAAAGGGTTATTTTCTAAATGGTATTCTGAAGAGGGGCTGTGGTAGTGTAGAGGGAATAACCCACAAATGTGTTAATTCCCAAATTCCATTTCAACAGATATGAACCTGAGTCATACTCACCTTCCAGTGCCAAACACCATCAATGATGTTCCACCCTGTATTGCACAGCTTCTAGATAACGAGGAAAGTTGGGACTTCAATATTTTTGAGTTGGAGGCTGTTACAAATAAAAGGTACTGGACTCCTTTCCCTGGGTGCCCATAGAAAGTGTTGAGGAGCTTGTAGCTCTGGAAAACTGAAGTAAGACACAGCAAATCTGTGAGAGCTATCTTGCTTGACTCACATCCACTCTGTTCAAGTGACACTGTTCAGTATAGTCCAATGTTGCCACATGCTGGATGCTCTCCAGATAGCCCTTTTTCTTGCTCATGTGCAAATGATCAGGCTGGAAAAAGCAAACCTCTCTGTCACCTAAATCATCCCACAATTTGGGAAGGTCTAAGGCAACTGTGCCTTTTGATTATGGGGATAAAAAAATGGGATGGAGGATAAAGCAGTGATAGGATCAACAGACTGGGATTCTAAAGCTTATAATGAAAACAGACGTCAGTAGTTTTGGGGTCATGCAGACCGCAAAAATAAGCACGTCATCCAGAGAGATAAATTGTTTTCATTCCAAGACACAAAGAATCAAACAGACTACCCGTTCTTTTGTACTCTCTTTGCATAAAATGGCCGTTTTTGAAATTTGCATTTGCCTGGTTTTAATCTGCAGATGGTGTGGTTTGGTTATTCCATTCTCAGCTCAGAGGCAGTGTAGGTCATCTTGCAGGAGTGAAAGAGGGATAGGACTCTCTCACAGGCAACACAGACTGCAAGACGACACAGAGTGGATTTGGATTTAAGAATCAAAAAGATTAGAGGTTTTACTCTGTTTACTGTTTCACACATGGGCTTCCCAGCATTGCACAAACACGCACACGCACACAAACACACAAACACACACACACAGAGAGCACTTTACAGTTGACATTTGACCTTTTTTTTGGCTTAGGCATTTTTAGTCTTTGGTATGTACTCATGCCAGATTAAAAGTCTGCTTCTTCTCCTCAGGAAAAAATATAAATGGAATTTTGTTTCATTGACAGACAGTAAACACAAAAAAATGGGCTTTTAAGACAGTTTTTCTGAAGCCACAGAAATTGTTGTAGCTCTAATGGAACTGTACCATTTCTACAAAACATTAAAATAATGCCTGAAAGGATGATGGATGCAATTATTTGTAACCTTGGCCAGGCTTTTTAGAGATTATAGATATGCAATTTAAAAATGTTTAACTTCACCCATCCCTTTTAGAAGTCTTGGTTTCTTTGTTGAATGTATCACTTCTGGAACACCACAAGTTTCTATTTTACAGCAGTGCCATCTTCTTCTATTGTTTTTCAGGCCATTAGTGTATTTGGGCTTAAAAGTTTTTGCCCGGTTTGGGGTCTCGGAGTTTTTAAACTGTTCGGAAGCAACGCTGCGGGCATGGCTGCAGGTCATTGAAGCCAACTACCATTCCTCCAACTCATACCACAACTCCACACATGCGGCAGATGTCCTGCATGCTACTGCCTTCTTCCTCGGGAAGGAAAGAGTTAAGGTAGAACCATGACCAAGGAGTTCTTTGAGCTAGGATTTCAGCGTGTTTGCCATTTTATGTGTGTCATCCAGAAGTCAGATGTTTAAATAATGGTCCTGGCTTCATAAACTCTCGCTGTCCTTGAAGTCTTCCTGTGATGCAAGCAGGCCCAGACAGTTTCTCTAAAATCTGTTTATACAAATTTACATTTTTAAGTAGCAATGATGGAGGTGGGGAAGGAATCTGGCTCTTTTCTGTCTCTTGTAAACTGACTGTAGGTAACAGTTCTTAATAAAACTTCACAAAAGCTTTGAAGAGGGAGGTGTGAGCTATTCTCCCTGGTACCCAGCAACAGGACACATGGGAAAGGTTCAAAGCTGTGCCAGGAGAGGTTCAGACTAGATATTAGGAAACACTTTTTTACTGAGTGGTTAAATACCGGAACAGGCTTCCCAGAGAGGTGGTTGATGCCCCAAGCCCGTTAGTGTTTAATAGGCATTTGGACAATGCCCATAATAACATACTTTAACTTTTGTTCAGCCCTGAAATGGTCAGGTAGTTTGTCCAGTGATTGTTGTAGGTTTCACTTCCAAGTGAAATAGCCTATCCTATCCTTTGCTAAAACATAAGTTGTGTAGGAGCAGAGTCAATACAGATGCATTCAGGCAAGCATACAAAGTGGAAGGAAACCCTGCAGTGACCTATTCATTGAAGAATTCTATGCAGACATTGCTCAGGTGACAGCAGTGTAAAAAGCTTCACTAAAGAAAGCATATTTGGATAAGGGTAGGAGTAGAAATTTTGTAATAGGTAATCTGTGGGCACAGTGAATGGCAAATGACTGTAAGGACGTCAGATCCCAATTTAAGTTTACATTTGTGTAATTGTGGGTTATCAGAAAATATTTACTGTAATTTTTGTGTCACATTGTAATTTTTCTCTCTTCCTGTAGGGAAGTCTGGACCATTTAGATGAGGTAGCTGCATTAATAGCTGCCACCATTCATGATGTAGACCATCCTGGACGGACCAACTCTTTCCTGTGCAACGCAGGCAGCGAATTAGCTGTCCTTTATAATGATACAGCTGTATTAGAGAGTCATCACACAGCACTGGCATTTCAGCTTACAACAAAAGACAGCAAATACAACATTTTCAAGAATATTGATAGGTGTGTCTGCTGGACAAGAGGAGTATCCACATCTGGACTGCTTATTTGGCAGTTTTAGTTTGGGGCAAATTGACAGCCTACCTTCTAAACAAGAATTTATAGTTTAAATACAGATAATATAATTTAATCTCTTCTAGAATCCTATATAGATATGATTTACAAAAAGGTTTTCATTTGCCCCTCACCAGCCCAGTCTTCCAACTTGTAATTATTGGAAGCTTAGAGAGATGTTTAATAATCTTTCATGAATTACATTAACTTCGTCCAGTTAATGGCCTCAGGGCTGCACCTTGGCCCACTGCCTTTCCATTGAAAGAATCTGGGCATTACTTTTTTGGGGTATGTTTTACACACCAGCATCTAGATGCTACATGTTGTGTCTGCACAAGGTCCTATGCATCCCACCACTACATTCACAGGGAATAAAAAAGGTGGTAGCAGAGGACAAGAATCTCTGCAAGACTTGGAAGCTCCCTGTGGTTGGCTGGGCACGCAAGTAGAGAGTTCCCACTGCATGACTCTAGCTTTTGTAGGTCCAAGGTGAGAAAGAGCGAGCTCCGAAATGGAAAGAGCCTGACCACAGAAGTAATTCATTTGTCTACCTCCCTGTTGGTTTTGAATAGCCTGAGATTTGCATTCCAAGCTAACATACTAACATGCAGTGCAATGAATGCACTGGTGCCATTCCTGGAGAAGTTATCTTAGTCTTACAGTGCTATGAAACTGAGTTGTAAATTTTTGTTGGCTTCCAGGATAGGTTTTCATTAGGTAAAAATAACAGAGCAGGGGGAACTTAGAGAGGCACAGATCTCGTCTCCATTCCTCCATCCTTTGAATGTTCCTAACTCTGAAGGTGCCAGCTTGTGGCTGAGCCTCTGAGCAGTGTTTTGTAGCACTGTGTGGGCAGAGATGAGGAAAAGGTAGAGCTCTGTCTGGCAAGCTAGTAAGCAAGAACTCTCTTTCTTTCCTAGAAATCGCTACCGGACATTGCGACAGGCCATTATTGACATGGTTTTGGCAACAGAGATGACGAAGCACTTTGAGCATGTGAACAAATTTGTGAACAGTATCAACAAGCCTATGGCATCTGAGGAGACCAGCCCACGCGTAAGTGCTTGCAGGACTTTATGCCTGCAGGCATTTCAGTGAGATTCTTCCCAGACAACCTTAAGTATCATTTTCATTCACTTTGCATTAATTTGCATTGTGGTAATGCCCAAATGACACAAATGGATTTGTGGCCTCACATATTTAAGTGTGAAAAAATATGCTTTTTCTCTTTTCTGCTCTTAGTTCATTTAAACACTTCATTTTATAAGCTGTGTTTTCAAGAAATATATGGGTGGATGTTGTTTTACATGGAAAATTCTGTGCATGGAGAAAGGCTGGCACTTGTTCCTATGGTCCAGTCTCCAAACAGTGGGATTTGTCTGAGCATAGGGATGTAACTGAGGAACTTTCTCAACAGTTATGTCTCTGTGTAATCTGGAGCCTTCAAGCCCTGAGACCTCTCCTGATTGTACCAAGAGCGGTCCAGGCCTTTTGCTAACAGTTACACACCCTAATGCTCCACCAGGGTTTATTTAATAAGCTGCCTCTGAGCTTCCCATCCCCTCTTACCTTCTCTTGCTGCCTCTTGAGGCTGAGCACCCAGGGACTGACCAGGTTCTTCAGGGCAGTGTTACCTGAGGAAAGACTATCTTAATGCACCTTTGTGAAGATAATGCTTCATTGGAAACATGCAAAAAAATCAGACAAGGTCAGTAATGCTAAACAGAAGTATCTTCTGTTAGCTATCCATAATTGGACTTTGTATTGTAGACTGTCACGGGTAGCTTTAAAACTTTAAAAACTTTAAAACAGCATTCTGTCAGCTGAAATTACCTGCTTCTAGGGACTGCTGAGCTCCACTTCTCCAGCAATGTCAGCTGAACTTATCTCAGAGTAAACACAGAGTACACTTCCACTACAGACTTCTTGTTTCCCCTCAGTATTAGGATGTTCTGTTATTTACTGTTAACAGTGGCTCTTTCTGGTTTTAATCCTGAACAGTAGTTAAGGTACAGGGGTAACTTGACAGTTCTTTGCTGGGCTACCTATGCCGAAAAAGGATTAACTGCTAAACATAAAGTCAGAAGATAAATGCCTAAATTGGCAAAAGTCACTGTAAAATATTTCCCCATAAGCCACAAAGATACTAATTTAGTTGTGGTGGCAAAAAGTACTTATGTTCAGTTTTTGACTCAAGAGTTGAATTTAGCAGTGAATCACACAAATCCCACTAATACATTATTTTGATAATAGCATTAATGCCAAGTGAGAAGAATCATTACTCCATAATACACATGTGCCTTTCTAAACTGTTCAAGACCCAGAACATGATGCCACAGCAGACTGGGAAAAACTACCTTGTCCACCTCCACCTGGTCTCCAGAAAAGTCAGTAAGAAGTTTGGTGTTTACTGTCTAGCAAGCAGAGAATTTCTGCAGTCAGTCTGCTACTCCTGTGATTTCCTACTGTTAATCTCATAGATTATGTAAAATTTCATCCTCCCTGGGAACTGAGATCAAAGATTATTCCAGGTTGAAGATTTAAAATCTGGCACAAAGAAAGCAGTTGTACTTGGAAACATGCTGGAAATGCATGTCAGAGATTTGCTCTTCTGTGTGTAAAAGAAATAACTGTGCCAGTCAATTCAGCCCCCTGTGCTTGCCTCAGTTTTCTCAGTTAGGAATAAAAATGTAACTCCAGAAAGTCCCCTAAGTGAAGCAGTCCTCTACCATCCCACCCATACATTTAAACATTCACAAGTGAGGATTGTTTATGAGCTTGCAGTTGGTGAATGTATCCCCTATCATGGTCCTCTTCCAAGAGGGCCAGGGTGGGATGCAGAGAAGGTATCCTACCTGATAAAGAGCCTGTGGCACCTTATTTCACAAATTTTGATACTAATTTTGAGAACATCCATGTGGTATGTATTTGGGTTATCATTAGTTACTTAGCAAGGCTCCAGTTCTCAGACATCACCTTCTTCTCCAAGTTCCTGGTGCTCTGCTTGAAACTGTAAGGCAGCAGACTGGGTGCTTGCTTAGTGCCTAAATCCAGTACAGCGGATTACGATGCCCTAACTCCTGCAAGCAGGGGATGCTGCCACTGGCCCCTGTAACCAAATCTCCTTTACAGAGAGAAGGCAGCGAAACTGAATGCACAACCAACATAAAGAATTTTCCAGACAACCAGACACTGATCAAGCGCATGATGATTAAATGTGCAGATGTAGCAAATCCATGTCGCCCCCTAGAGCTATGTATCGAATGGGCAGGCAGAATTTCAGAGGAGTACTTTGCACAGGTACGTATATTTTTATTTATTATTACTATTATATTACGTCAGGAAGAGTATGTTGGCTGATCTGCTGTTCCACACAGGGTCTGCCTGGTGTCACCACCAAGTCCAGATGTATGTTTTTTGTTCACAGTCAGAAGTGGCCTCTCAATTTCATGCAGAAGAATTCACTTCAAGCACAGTTAGCTAGTTTGCTTATCATGAAGCTTGTTGTACAGAATGGTGGAGCTTTTACACTTTTGTTATCTGAACAAAACTATTTAATTAGTCCTACTCAATTTAACTAACCAAAATTCAGGATGGCCAGCACTCCAGCTTCTTTCCCAATATCTTCCCTGAAGGTCCATACCTCAGTCGAACTATTGGGATCACCCTTTCCCTTCTAAGATGGAACCTGAACAACTAGCACTGTAGGCAGAAAAGTAGTGCAGACACGTGGGCAGTGTAAATACTTACCACATGGGATGTCTCCAGATAGGACTGGAAGCTCAGCTTTCTTTCTTCACATTGTTTTTCTGACAGAAATGCAACCACCTTAACTCTTTTAGCTCTTTAATTAGCAACTGATAAAATACTAGCTTTTATTTGCCAGTAATGGTGTGAAAATAAAAGCAACGAGTGCAAAGAAAGAAAAGTGGGCATGCCTACTCTTCAAATTCAGGTCAGGCATGATAATTATTACTGAAAGAGAATTGTAGCTACTACCTGAAACATGTCTCAATTTCATTTTAATCATAGTGAATAAATTCTGTCATGTCCTAAGAAAGAACAAAGATCACTTATATTGTATCTCTCTACCAGTTAAAGTACCATAAACCAGTTTAAAACTGCCCAAATTAAGCACTAGCCTACTTGCAACAATGTGAGGTGCAGAGAGCTGTTCTTCTGCTAATTTTGGAGACTGCTCTGCCATCAATTCCTGTATTAAACATTGCCTGTACTACTTAAAAGGGGATGTTATTTGGAATTACATTCTAAGAAACTGATGAGGTGATCTGATCCTCCACCATAGTGAGTGCAACAAAACCAGGCCTCTTCCAGTTGGGGACACAGAGTTGAAGGGCATACTTTTACTTCCATTCATTTTATAACCTGATACAAGCAGAGGAAGCAGCACCAGCGACAGTCTCTTCTTCCTTAAAAGACAAATGGTTTGTAACACCCATTACAGCTGTGGAAAAGTGAGAGATCAAACCTGTTCTCTGATGAAGGACTCTGCAACCCCATTTTCTGTATTTTTAGCTGGTGTACCCTACTCATGACATTACAGCATTCTGTGTTGTTGAAGCTAAGTGCAATCACAGGGCTGCAATAATAAAGACTACCTGTGAAAGGGAAGAGATGTTGATTTCAGTCCCTGTTCCAGACAAAATAACACACACAAAATTAGGCAGTTCATCTCACGGGTTCTAAGGCTTGTCTCAAATCTCCTACCACCATTCATCTAATGCCTTGACCTCTGCTACTCCAGCATGAAAGTCAGCAAAACTCTAGGTACTAACTGGGGTTTTGTCTTCTTAGACTGATGAAGAGAAGAGACAGGGCCTGCCTGTTGTAATGCCAGTATTTGACAGAAACACCTGCAGCATCCCCAAGTCTCAGATTTCCTTCATTGATTATTTTATAACAGATATGTTTGATGCATGGGATGGTAAGTACTGATTTTTCCTCCTTGCTCTGACACACAGATTCCTACAGCCCAAAATTACTAATCTCAAGGTAGTCTTGTGTCCACTTTTTTCAGAGGCAGCATCCATATATAAGCAGTACAGCACAGGATATTGTGCAATCATGACACTGAAATCTGTTTCACTGCACCTTATGAAGTTGTGCACTAACCAGGCAATCTACACAGAGAAGGACTAATGGCTTGAAACTAAGCCTTTTTATAATCTATGTATTTTTTTCCTGTATTTCTTCTGAGCAGCAGAAACTAAGATGACTGTGGCTGTGTGCTAGCATAATTTAATGAAGTCACCAAGCATTTGAAAGGGTTCTTCTTGAAAGAGAAACACTCTAAAAAAAAAAGTATTTCCATATACAAAATACATCATTTCCCCTTTTAGTTTTATTTAAGGAACTAGAAGAACAAAAGAGAGTAAGAGAATGCCAATTTCAGATCAGGCTGGACTGTTCCTCTGCCTATTCTATACACATGGTAAAACTCTTTTTCCTATTCTTTCAGCATTTGCACATCTGCCTGTTTTGATGCAACACTTGGCCAATAACTACAAACACTGGAAAACACTGGATGATTTGAAGTGCAAGAGTCTCAGGCTCCCATCAGAAAACAACAACTGACACTAAGAAAACCAGACCTCTTGCTCTACCAGTTTCACTGTGAATCACTTACAGAAACTCTTGGCTACAAAGGGGATTAATGTTGCTTTTCCAGTGAAATTAAGACTGCGTGACCAGAAGGAAATATTTTCTCATTTTTAAGCTTCTATGAATTCTACAGAAAAATGTTTTTAGAGGCTATATAAACCACAGATGACTAAGTGCTCTTTGGAAATAATATTTTGTGGCAGAAATGTACTTCTGAAACTAGTTTCTAATACTGAATATGCACTTGTTGAATCTTGTAGTTGATGCAGACATATTCACTAACGCTTCACACAACCGTTTTTCAGAGACAGGGATAATCTAGTCACCAGGAGAGTAAGAACAGCCTGTCAAATAAGGATAAAAACTTCCCACTTACGTAGCATAAATGTGTTCCAATTTTATCAATGTTCTTCAGCTCTCTGAACTATACTTCTAAAGAGAACATGCACATCGAAACAAGTAAACCTTAATAAACTGGATATATAAAAAACCCAAACATGACACCTTTTAAAACAACTTTCTTATTACAGAGACTCTCTCAGACCACTATCTGTTCTTTCTTTTCCATATAAAATCTTGGTAAGAGTCAGTATCCTCTAAATCTCATAATACAGGAAAATAAGCATGTTCTGTCTAGGTAGTGCCATCCACATAGTTCTCTGCCATCTTGCAGATGTTATAACAAATTTTCACCAAATTTTACACACAAAAAAAAAAAACAACCTATTGTGGCACTTATCACCATCCTTTTTTATAAAAATGGTATTTGTAAACATGGTCATCATTTTTATTAAACTGATAAATTTTATGACAAGTTGATTTATTGTGCTACTTCTAGGATAAACCTATCACTTTTTAAAAAAGTTTCCAGGCTATAATTTATAAAAGCATTATAATTTCTACTGCTTTATTCTCTTAATAAAATGCTGATTGGTTTTGTGATGTAAGAAGTATTTCAAAATATGTAAAACTGTTGAAAATCAAACATAGTTCCTCAAAAGTTCTACAATACTAAATTTATGCTAAGGCTTTCAAAGCACAAATGTGTATTTTTCTACATCTCATTTTAATCACATGCAGAACATGAGTTTAAATTTTAGACTATTCTCAGACTATTCAGTAAATAACTACTAGCAGAACTGCTGATTTTTGATACTGTGTATTCCAGGCTGCAAGCAAGACTGTCAGAACTGTGGCTGCAGTTAAAGAAGCAGTCCGTCTACCCTGTGCTACATCAAAAATCAAATTGGGTAAAGGAAAAGGGGAAAAAAAAAAAGCAAACAGCATAGATTGCTACGGAAGAATAGTGACAATGCTGTTTACTGCACGTAGCTTACATATGTGCCAACCTTTTTTGTATGTTTTGTACCAAGTCCTGAAACAAAAGGCAACATTCATAAAATGTATGTGCAGAAAAATATATAGAAGCTATATTTTTGTTAGAATTGTAACAGATCCTTACTTTTGTCATAGCCAAGGCAGGTTGCTGTGTATTAAAATGCCATATCGTGTATACTTGAAGAATGGTGTTTCTGGTGAAGCATGATAATTCATTCTTTCCTATTATCTATGGCAACATTCTTCAGTGGATTTTTATTCAGAGAAGTTGAACCTGTTTTTTAATACTGTATATTGTTTGGATTTACCATCTCTTTATTTAGAACTTGTGCTCTTGGTGGTTGTACCTTAACTATTCTGAACTGAATATTCACTGCAGTTTGCATTAGAGAAAAGAATTTCCTAAGATTTAAGCTTTGTTAATTTAATTGGTTAAATATAGCAACAATGTAAGACCACATCCATGTAAAACATTTAATTCATAATTTTTGTCACACTTCTGTCATACAGAACAAAATATCAACAGTGGAAGGCAGCAAAAAAAATAAAGTTCTACTTGTGAACCAGAACTGAAGCCAAGGCATTAATTCAGAATTAAATGTATTTTTTGTAGGATCTTACTTCTTCCGAGTCAGACTAAGAAAAAAATTAAATTGTGTGGATATAGGTCCTCTTTAAGCAAAATAAACCAGCACAAATTAATCATCATCTGCCAGTTGTGTCAGATCTCCTAGACCAGTCCAGTTTACTAATGGGTGCTTATTCTATGCTGTTATCAGTGCACAGATATAAAACAGCCACCTCAGAGTTGTAAAAGTATTAAGAGAAGGTCTGATAAAGATATTAGCTTCCACGACATGAACATACAGAATTCAGTGTTACTGTAAGGTGGAAAAAAATTAGGACTCAGTTAGATGTAAAAAGTCTCATCTAGTCACCATAATTCTGCTCACTGCATCTCCCAACAGCAAGTGACATTTAACAAAGCAGTAGTATATATACCTATGTTCTCTGTTACACTCAAAGTTCATTTGTAAAACAAAGAATTCAGTACTTTTAAGTCAATCATCTTTAAAAGAAGAGACCCTTGTGAGATCAACTGCCAATGCAGTCTACTTGAGAACAATGGCACTTTTGAAAATTATAAATATTTATATATGCACGAAGGACTATTTAAAGCTGAATTACACCCCTGTAAAATGCATAGCAAGTTTTGTGACTACAAGTGTTCACTTAAATAGGTTTTCTACCAGGTATTCACTTAAAAGTCATATAAAAAGGAAATAGTTGTTCATATACTGTAAGAAAAGATAATAAAAATATGATCTTCCTTATTTCTAGTTATAACTGATAATAGAGGAAAAAACCTAAGTTTTATAAATTTTCACTGCAAAGGTGTCAAAACAATGTGCACACATAAGCATTATATACAACCAAATAGTTATTTTACAATTAAAACAAGGAAAAATTATTCAAAGAGAGATTTTATCTCCCCAGCTTCTCCTGGGTAAGCCAGAAATGCAACATCTGCTGATGAAGACAAGCTGAAGCAATGTAGACTTAACATGCTTACCTCTCTCAAGTTTAATACCAATATAACTAAAGGCATGTTATCCTCAGCTGGAATCCAAATGCCTTTCCCACCTGGGTCAACAGAATAGCCAGCCTTAGCAAAGAACACAGAGCTCAAGATTTAACAGTGATTTAACCTCCCTTGAATTGAAAGGAGAGGGTAACTTAACAATTCCTCCACCTGTTTTGTGGTTTTGAAATATGTTATTTTGAGCTCTATACTCAAGTAAGATTAGCTGTAAAACTTGACTAAGATAGGGCAAAATTACAACTCAAAATCTTACTACCCCTCTGCCCTGCTTTCCAGAGAAGATTATCATCTCATAATAAGATTCAAGAGGCAAAGATGGGCTTATGACTGGTGGGAGAAAGGCATATACCCACTGCTGCTGGGGAAAGCAAGTCCAAAAGACTCTTTGGTTTCTTCTAGGAAGCTAGGAGCTTTCTCCTTTTGTTTCTGCTCTTGCGGGAATCTGCTTATCCCTTTGTTTTTGCAATCACTGTATCTGAAGACTGGAATTACAGCCATGAAGTTTTCTGTACTGAAAACAATTCTCATTGATTCAAAGAGAAGAGATAGCACTGAGAAGTTGCCAAGACTTATTCCTACACCATTTAAGTACTATATCTTCTGAGTAGACCTGAGGACAGAAGCACCCTCTTCTACCTAGTTTGATGATCACAAAGTTCCCAAACTTTCCCTTTTTCCTAGCTCTTTGTTCAAGTGGTAATGTAGCACTCATTATCTTGTCCTTTGTCACACCTTCTTTGTATCAGTTCTAGATTTAACTCTGCTTCACTTTTCGGTGTGTTGTTGTTGTTGTTGGGTCAGGAGGGGATTACTTGCTTGTTTGTCTGTTGATTACTCTTCTGCTTTTGTGTTTTTATTGCTGTGGTATGAGCTTTACATTTTAGTTTGTGTGTCTTCCCCTACTCCTGTTTAGCTGCTGCTATCTCAGACTCTTAGTACCTGTGTACTTAGACACTTATTTTTAACTCTGAAATACTACTTAACCTTACAAACTTAGTGCAGATTTCTCTAAAGTCAGACTTCAACTGAGATTTTAGTATTCATATGGCAAAACACAGTTTCACTACTATTGAACATATCAACTCCTACTGCTTAAGAAAGTATTGTACATTCTGAAAATTCATGGTAAGGCAAATGCTTTTTATTAGATACAAATTAATTTGATGAATGCACTATGGAAAGACCAAGCTAAACTAACCACACTGCATGCTAGACTTGGTAATGGTGGTGTATAAAGTCCAGTAATGTAGGCCAATCCAAGTAAAACTGCAGCTACTACTAGTAAACAGTTTCTATGCACCTCAGTTTGCCAAAAATTACCAACTGACAAACTGGCATTACCTACCATTTTTCCTTTTTCTTACCATTGGTGCAGGATATTAACATTAAATGCAAAATTTCTATTTGACAATGCTTTCTTTTGGGGCTTTCTGTATACACACAAATCTGAGGCATCAGTGAGGAAAGTCCAGCTTCTAGAAATAAATTACATAAAGAAGGAAGCTGCAGATTTCTTCCCATGCCTTCTTCATGCACTGTGGATGCCCTCAACTCTTTTAATTATGATCCATCCAACATATTTCATAATTCTTAATTTTGATATTCACCCATGATAATTTTAAACATTCAGAATATTAGAAACTTTTTCATGAGTCATCATTACCTTAAGTCTTTCAAGAGAATATTAGTTCTGCTGACAGAGAATATGAAAATGCAAAATTCTGCTTTGAGAAGAGTAACAACTAAGAGAAGTTCCAATATAACATGACATTAAGCATAAGCTTTACTAGTAGTCAGATTCCCAGTAGCTCAGTACCTTTACATTCACATTTTACACACATCCAGTTTACATATATGCAGCCTGTATTCAAACAATCTAAAGTTTGAGCTGCAAGTCACCATTTTGTGCCAATTTTTTAAATAGTGTTAAACTGCGGAGGCTAGATTCTCGTTCACCATCCTTCCACAAAATAATGAGGTGGTCAGCAGAGCATGTAGCCAATCCCAGTTCACCAAAGTACAGGAACATCTGCAATGAAACAACTATTATTACCATGATGCTTGCATGAGATGGTCAACTTGCTTAATTTATTTAGTGTATAGCTGGACTAAACAAATACACGTTATGTGAAATGCTTCTGCTTATAGACAGGAATACAAAATGACATACTCTCTGTATGTCTGAGATGCCATAAAATTGGTGCACAAAAACAACTCTTTAAAGTTGCTACACAACAATAAACTCTTCAGGCACTTCACACTGGAAGATCTCTATCTAAAAAAAGCAATAAAGCCTTAGAGATAAGGAAGCTAAAGGACAGAATCCTGAAGAAACTTGTTTCAAGTCTGCAATAGAAGAGTGAATGACTTGCATGAACTCTGATCTGGTTTCTTGGGTACAGAAGCCACAGTGTTCTGTTCACCGGGTACACTGTCCCCCCTCCTCCCTGCAACACAGTAAGGTACTACTGCAGGCCTGGAAAGATGAAAGAATGAACAATTGCGACAGACATCAGCACATGCCTAGTCACACAGAGGAAGTCAAACAAGCAAGAAACACAACACTGGAGGGAAGTACAGCACCAGTGGAAGGATTTTGCAAGACCAATGGAGCTGACAAACCATGAGTTAACCCCTGACTTCCAAGATCTTCGCAGGACTGCCTAAAATTAACCACTAACTGCAGTTCAACATGACAGCCAATGGAACCAATGATGTCTCTATGGTATACTCACAATGCCCTAATTCTCCAGTTCAGGGATTCTTCCCTTAAAGGGATCTGTCTGGGGAAACATTCAGCCCAAAGCCTACTTGCCCTGGGAACGGTCACTTAATAGCTACAGGGCTCTAGTAGACATAGTCTCCCAAGGCCACATCTTGGCCATCAAATTTCATCACTGTTCAACATTTTCTTCCTCAACAGCTCCCATCAGCCCAGAGTTAAAAAAAAAAAAACAAAAACAAAATTTTCCATATGTAGACCACTGCAGGAAACTGTATCTACCATCATTTTCATTACACCTTTGATCTGCATCTCAGCCAAGACCAACATATGCCTCTCACCTTCTCTGTGTCTCTTGCTGAATTAGACACTATATCCTCCTTCTTTGACAGCAACCTTCCAAGGGGATAATAAGATCACTCCAACAGTTTTTCAAAATAAAGATGGCAGAAAAGGACAGAGAGCCTTGCAGAAATCCCTTTGGTAGAAAAGTTCACCTCAGCTATTAAAAAAAAGCTTTCAGGTTTTGGCAGCAGCAGTTCTGAAATGCAGTCTGTCTCATGAATGCTTGTAAGCAAAGCTACTCCAGAACCCCACCATCCCCTTACAGCTTTCATCCTGCTCCTGCCAAGAATGTATGTAGAAGTCTACTGTAACAAAGTACTTTGTTACTCCAATAGGTAGTCACAGAAAAGTGTGGAGAGAAAATGCCTGTCTTAGGCAGACAGAATCCTAAATAATACTGGTAGTACTGCTTAAGTTAGAAGACCTCCTCAGTGCTCACAGCACTGAGTGCTAAAAAATTACTCAGTGTGTTTTGGTTTTTTTGTAGAAGCCCTTGTTTAGATTGTGAATTTAAGATGAAATCTGGGTCATGTACATGCTTTCCAGCTGTACTGCCTGCAGCTTATAAATGATGTCAAAGACTCTGTCAGATTATCTCCAGTATGTATGTGCAAACACAGTCCTCAGGTGCCAGTGAGCAAGCTGTCATTAGAATATTAAGTCAGTACGTATTTACTGTTTTCACACTGCATTAAAGGTACCACACAAAACATTGTGTTTGTAGCCTCCAGATCCAGACAGTCAAAAGTTACAGTTCAAGAAATGCTGTCAAATTTGTTACTCACTAACATTCACTTCTCATTATTACAAAAGCTGACCTACCTGCACAGCTGATGAATGACCAATCAAATCACCAACCAGCTCCAAGAAATATACAGGTGTATTCTCCTGCATCTTCTTAGCAGCTTGGTTTGCCTGCTTGTTTGCCCTTCCAAATCCCCACATGTTGAAAAACCCTAGGAGGAAAAAAAAAAATCTAATTTTTGGCAAAAATCACAAATACAATTCATTTTTCTAGATAAGGGAGAACTACAAAAGCCACATCTAAAAGCAGAACATTTCTATGGCAAAAAGACAGAAGCTTTGTACTGTGCAACCCTTCAGTATCTGGATTATTCATCTTGAGGGAAGAAGGAAACATAGCTATATGTCCTACTTAATGTAACTTAGAAAACATGCTGAATTACACACCTGGATGAGACAATACACAGATTTAGGAACAAATACATAGTCTTCCTAAAAGAATGAACTGAACAGCAAAGGTAGATGCAGGACAAGTGGTATTTATCTTTGCTCTGCCATCCTAAATTGTTACTTGTGTGAAGAGCACAAAATTGAGGCACCACTATCTCCCCTGTATGTTCTGCACTACAGCATCTAAGTGCTGGCTCATTGCCTCCTTCCTCCAGTTCTAAAACCATGAGACAACGTGCAGTGTAAAGACAGTACCCCACATGTTCTGTTTAGATTGCACATAAGTACACAGTCACAGCCCCTAGAACCGTGTAATAGTACTGACACAAGTAAGAAGGCTGGGCTCTGTTCACAGAGCACTTCAGATTTCCCAATCCTTCCCTCAGCTCTATCGGCACGTAAAACTGGAATTGTGCAAAACCATGGCCCTGATGCATGGGAGATAACTGGTGAGATGAACAACTTCTTAGGGGATCCCTAGTAAAAAATACTGCAAATCAACAGCAATATCTCCATATGTTTCATTTCTTCCAAACATCTTGATTCATAGAAGTTACAAATTTCTAATGTGAAACCAAATATCACTTGTCACTGTGTAGATCAGCCAGTCACCACCAATGCTGAAGACAGAACATTCCTAAATCAACCCAGGCAGCAAAAATATATTTTCAGAAGTTACCAAGATATGAACAGCTAGGTAGACAAGACATATCAAGAAAATTATTCACACCTTGAATAAAAACATTCCTACAGAAGAGTTGCAACCTGCTGCTGTTCCCAGTGCTTGACACTAATTATGTTGTTCAAAGCACGTGCCAAAGACCACAACTGCCAGTGTGCAGGGAGCTTAGTCAAAAAGTAACAAGTACTACAAAGGAACTGCCATTACTCAAGCGTAAGCACGAAATACAGAGGAGATGAAAGCAAGGTCAGGCCATTTGAAATGAACAGACAGGCTGCCAGAGTAAGTAAATATGAGACAGTGAAGGCCAAGACCCCAGTGGAATTAAAACTGGCCAAGGATGTCAAAGGTAACAAGAAGAATCTATCAGTAACAAAAGGAAAACTAAGGATAATGTGGGCATGTTACTAAATGGGAGAGAGGGACCCTGGTAGACAAGAATGCAGAGAAGTCAGGTAATACTGTATTTTGCTTCACTCTTCAATGACAAGATAATCCCCTGTATTCTCTGACCCAGGAGACCAGGGTAAAGAGAAAGCCACCAAGGCAAACCTGACATTCACAAAACCATAAGCCCTGAGTGGATGCATTCACAAGTGCTCAGAGAGCTGGTGGAACCATTGCAAGGCCACTCATGATGATCTTTGAAAGATCATGCAGATAAGGAGAGGTGCTGGGGACTGGAAGAAAGCAAATGTCACCCTGGTCTTCAAAAGGGGCAAGAAAGAGGACCTAGGAAACTACCAGTCAGCCTCACCTCAATCCCTGGGAAAGTGACACAGCACCTCATTCTAGAGACCATCTCTATACACATGGATGACAAGAAGGTGAGGAAGAATAGGCAGAATGGGTTCAATAAAGTAAGTCACGTTTGACGAACCTAATTGCCTCCTACAGTGAAACAACTACTTGCATGGATGAGTGGAAGTAGTGCATATTGTCTACTTGATATCTGCAGGGATTTTTCACAACATCCTCATAGATGTGGACTGAATGATTGGACAGTGATGTGGACTGAGAACTGCCTCTGATCCCAGAGGGTCAAAATCAGTGTCACAGTTGGAGTCCGTCACTGGTGGTGTCCCTGCCAAGGTACAATACTAGGCCCAGAACTGCTTAACTTGTTCATCCTTGACTTGTAAAAGGTAGAATGTGCCTCCTCAGCAAATTCACTGAGAACACAAAATTGAGAGGAATGGCCAACACCCCAGAGTGCTGTGCATCCCTTCAGAAGGACCTTGGCAGGTTGGAGAGATGAACAAAGAACACTGTGATACTCAGCAAAGGCAAGAGCAGGGTCCTGCAGCTGGGGAGGAACAGCCCCAGGCACCAGCACAGCCTGGGGCTGACCTGCTGGGGAGCAGCTCTGCAGAGAAGGGCCTGGGGCTCCTGCTGGACAACAACCTGCCCATGAGCCAGCAGTGTGTCCTGGTGGCCAAGAAATCCAATGGGATCCTGGGGGACATTAGGAAAACCATTGCCAGCAGGTGATGGAAGGTGATCCCAACCCTGACTCAGCCCTAGTGAGGTTTCCTAAGGATTGCTGAGTCCAGTTCTGGGCTCCTCAGGACAAGCAAGCAGGCCAAGCAGAAGGATGAAAACTGATGAGAAGACTGGAGCATCTGGATAGGCTGAGGAAACGGGGCCTGATCAGCCTTGAGAGAGGATCTCCTCAATGTCCATCAGTATCTGAGGAGAGATATCTAGACAATAGCTCTTCTCAGGCTCTTCTCAGAGGTGCTGAGAAGCAGGACAAGAGACAACAATCAGGCAGACAGTGATGCACAAGAAGTTCTACCTGAACAGGACAAAGGACTTCTTTACTGTGTGAGTGACTGAACACCGGAACAGGCTGCCCAGAGGTTATGGAGTCTCCCTGATAGGGAATATTCTAGAACCATCTGGACACAATCCTGTGCCATGAGCTCCACAACCACTCTGTTTGAGCAGGAAGGCTGGACCACAAGACCCACTGTAATACCTTCCAAACGTAACCATTTTGTGATTCTGTGAATGTTTTCACTTGGGGAAAATGCTTCCTGTAACACTATCAACTAGCACTGAGGACTGCCGTGCCCAGAAATAGTATGTGAGTTTGGATACAACTTCAAACTAAGTCCCAATATCATTGCAAGTTCAAAGAGGAACCACTTTCTTTGGTGCTAGCTGCTTATCTGCAAGCTTTCAAAACAAGGTCCTGCAACTATTTACTCTTGCATGGTATAGAATACAGTAGTGTTTGGTACAAAGAGGAAAGGATCGAGGTTTGTCAGGTCATTTTCTTTTAACCAACCAGCTTTACAGCACAGAGTTACTTCAGCTGGACCTTCTACCATCCCATCTTGACTAGCACACCCACGCTCTCTTAATTTCCCTCCCATACCTGTAATCAGTTGGTTAAACACCAGACATTATCTATCTTTACAAAGCCTGAAAGCATCTCTTAAGCATCCCTTAATGCCTGACAGCATTTGTGTATGGTGAATATTGCATTTTTAAATATTCCTTTCACTCCCCACTACTAGCAAACCTGTCGGAACCGGTTCAGCTGGCAGCTGCTGCTTTTCTCTGAGTTCCCAAATGCGCACACTGCCATCTTCTGAACAGGAAATCAGCTGTCTGCAAAAACAGTTGATAAGCAACACTAGCATGGATACTTACCTGTGCAAATCACCTTGTGATGCTTCTATGAAAGACACAGTAAGTGCCTCAGGCTCCACCCAAGTTTACTAGAACTCTTAAATATAGCAGGATGTGCAAGGGTTCCACAGAAAACAAAATCCATTAGTAGCAGAACAAACTATAATAGACATGTAGAATAAGTGGAAAAAAATAAACCTTTTCAACCCCATATTAAAAGCATACCACTATGCAAACCGAAACACAACTAAACCGCGAACACAGCTCCACTAACTGGTATCTGTAAGCTTACTTGCATTAAGCAAAAGCCTACTTTTGTTACTGAAAAATAATGAAAGGAAAGTTACTCTGTTTCACGACATATTTAGAAGAACTTAGCAAGGCCTCAGTTTTTATTTTCTGGCAAACTTTGTCCCATTGAATACAAATACAATGAGATCTAACACTATTAGCATATACATATATATGCAGCAGCTTGTCTAAGTTGGCTGTCAAAACAAGTTCCAGCTAAAAATCCTGAACCAACAAATGAAAACTGCAGGTTATTAATTTCTGTTAAAACATTTCAAGTGTTATAAAATATTTAGTAAAAAATACATTCTGACTATGCTATATGCCTTTGCTTTCTAGAAGTAAAACAGCATTAAGGTGTATTTTCACAACACATAAAAAAGTGTTTCATCAAATCTGATTTTGCAAATAGCTGAGGTATTTTCAGCCTGTGTACCAGTCATACTGGAATATAGGTTTTCCCACTGAATTACAATGACAAATTTTCCAAAATCTGATCAACAAGTTTTACCTAATAAAAGCAGCCCAAACTCCAGATATCCAGTGTAGCTTTGCAGTCTGTCTCTAGTCACCCTCCCAAGTTTTGCTTTTCTTTATTGCAGTAACAAAATGTACTATGTTTTGTACCTGTTTGAAAGCTTCTCAATGTGCAGCACAGAGGAGTCGTGAGCAGTTCTCTGGCAGGCAATCACACGCTTCATTTGAAGATTATATACGTATATGCCTTTCCCAACAGCAGCAAACACACACTGGAAAGAAAATTCAATAGAACAACTTACAGAAATAGATACTGAAGGATCACCTTGCATATAATGGATTTCCAGAGATACTACAGCCAAGCTTGTTTCCGTCCTCATGTTACTGCTTTATCCCAATTAGTAAGTTATAAAAATAGATGGATTTTTAAAAAGTAAATGTGGGATATAATCCTATACTTTAAGCAGTAATTTAATGTCTGTATTTTTATCCTGTAGCTCAGTCTAAGCAGAAACTAAGGATATCAACAAATCAACACACTTCTGTAATTAAATGCTTGCATTCTTACAGTGAAATAATGTCCTGTGCTTTGAAAAAACTCTTGTTTTATCAAGAAAGACTGAGAATACAGAAACTGTTCAGCATTCTTGACTTTTTTTTTTAAATTTAACTGAAAATAGAAATGGATAAAGATGCCTTGCTCAAGCATTTGGACCCTACTGAATACTGAAAAGGAATTTTCTCAATTTTCTCAGAGTAAAGTATTACACAACACTGCATTTTGTGTTCAATGCCCTTCTTCAGAAGAGTGCAGACATTCCATCTCATAACCACCATGAGCCTAAGACACTAGAAACAGCTTACAAATCTTTGGACTTGGACCACTTCATGACTTGTGATGAACTTAGAGAAGATAAGTGTACAATCCTGTGTATATACACATGACTAATATTCAGTACCAGAGAAGTACAAAATGTTTCCATTCAGCATATATTTATAGTTTTGAACATGCCTTGTTTAGATGACAGTGTGCTGGAACATTTCCCTGAACAGCCTGCTTCCATTTGCACAACCCAAACATTAACATCTCATATACAATTCACACTACATGCCTGTCAACACTTTGTAACCTAGGGTCTTTGTACAATTTGTAACCTAGGGTCTTTGACTAAAATTTCCTATATTTATTCAACAGTTTTGACATTGTTCTAAACTCTTTGTCCAGGTTTTTATTCTTTTTCTTCCCTTATGTGTATCTGTTGTGGGAGCACTGAAACTAACCAGATTTCTGATAGCACCATTACCAAATCAAAACAAAAAAACAAACCACTAGGCCTATTATCCTAGTTTTGCATGAAGTTCAAATTCAGTGGCGTTCCACATAATTCTTGCACCTTGAGTCATACAGTCTTACAGCTTTGCAAAAGATGCTCTTCATGGAACACTCTATTATCACACGCCCTGGCAAAATCCTGGTCATCTCAAAATCCAAGAAAATAAAACATATGAAGCATAAATTGTACACTTCTATTAACAGGCAATCTAAACACACATATCAGGACAGCGGATGCACTACTTACAACTTTTTCCTAGTTCTGAAAACCTTTAACATCTCATTTGTTTCTGAATCAAGCCTACAAGCTCCATGCCAAAATAGACAAGTGTAACTTCTTCAACTACCTATCTATCAAGTCTAGATAGGTCTGGTATTTTATATAGTCTGGTATTTTACACCATATTTTTTTAAAATTAAGAACAGCGTTCTGCTTTGAGGTAGCAAGTAACAAAATAATTCATTATACAAATACATTTCTGCACCATCTTTCAAGTAGAACTTTACAAGACAGCACTACCTTAAAAGCACCTTCTATTTGGGTATGTAACACTAGAACAATGTTTTCCTTCCAGGATTCAAAACTCTCACAATGGAAAAAAAAAAAACTAAAGCAATTTATTCAGTTCAGTTCCATGAACAGAAGAAAGCTTTCAGCACCCCCAGATTCCACACTGAATGTTTTGACAACTTCTGACCTTCCCTAAATTCTTTTCTACTCCCTTAAAGCACATCATATGTAGCTTTCAAGCATGGAATGAAAGCATTTTAAAGTCAAATTACAGAACTTATCCTAAACAAAATTCACTTTTAACTCATTGTAGAAATAAGCACTGACAACAGAACAACTGAAAACCTTTAAAGAAAACAGTATCTTTTTTACCCCCCCACATCCCACAACATTTCTCTCTCCGGGGGTTTTAGGAAAGTTCTATTCATAAAGACACAAATACATCAGGTGACTATTTCATTCTTACCCTATAATAAGGCTTTTCCACAACTTTTATTTTACATTTAGATTTTATATTTTCCACAGCTTATATATCTGAATCCATTTCCAACAATGTCCTTCTTACTCATCCTCAATAACTGACCTACATGCCCCAAACAAAATCCCACTGCACCCTCAATGAAAGATCTTTTATTTTACCAGTAACAGTTGGTAACATTTCACAAAACTAAATATCAGCCTGAGTTTTTAGTGTTTGTTGTACAACAACTGAGCTCTAACTGAGTATTCTGACCAAGAATTTATCTCTAAAGCACGACTATAGTAGACATGATCTTGGAAACATATTTGAATACACAATTCTGTATAGTCCACCTGAACAGAAAGAGCAGTATTGATTTAGTATTGAGGATAGACATATGCCTGCTCTTAAATAGTACCCCATAGTATTCTCATAGTAACCTCAGCTATTACTGCTCAAACAGGTGCATTATTGGGAAAATTGTATTTCCAGAAGCTGGAATATGAAAGATGCATGCCATCGAACACACATTCATATTTATTTTCTTTAGTGGTATTGTAAACAAGTAATAAATCTTTGTTGGTCAAAAAGAAATGCTGTTGTGACAGTCCATTATGCCAGTTTCCACACCATCAACAATTAATTATTAAACCCTTCATACAGGTCAACAGCCAATATTTTATATAAAACTGTTGACTACATAAAGTAGCTGTGCACATTTAAAAGAAGCCTCTCACATTAAAATAAGGAAACTGAAAACAGAAACCACTTGATCTTCTGTGGTAAGATCATAATAGCTTACTTAAAGTAATTTACTCTGAAGCTTTTTACCTCCTTGTCAGATGCTAAGTGTTGAACTGAAGTTTCATGTGGGCTTTGGGATAACTTTATTTCTGGCTGTACATCTGGATGCACAGAAGAGTCCCAGAAGTTGCACTCAGATGCCTGCTTTGTCCAGTCAAGAGCATCCCAAACTATTAACTCACCTACGTGAGAGCCTGTCACAAAAGTCAAATCTGAAGGGGAAAAAAACAACACATAGAAATCACATGATATTAAAAAAATGTATTTCACACAAAGTTACAACTGTAGAAAGGGAAGACAGCCCATTTATGTGTGTCTATGCAGAATGTGCTGACTGGACATAAGTGACTGGACAAAAACCTCTCTGAGTAAATACTCATCTAATTACCTAGTATAGCTCAGATCATCTCTTTTGTATAACTGGAAATTAGGAAGGAGAACATTCACTGGCCACAGTACACAGTACAGAGTTGCAAAGGCAAGGAACACCACCAGAAGTCTGTATGAATATTTGAACTTCATTTCTACATACAAAGCCATTGTCTTCCTTGGAGAAGCAGGTGTACAGATATCCCCCAGACACAACAAAGTATGTCTTTGCCATAAACGGAAATACTGATCACAAATTACATGAATCAGTTAATGGCAATATTGAAATAGCTGCTCATGAATTTGTTTACCACACGTGGAAATGAACTTCTGCAACAGTATTTAATGCAGGTAGCATCTTGTTTTTTTAGGCCAAACACTGTTTGCCTTTCATAATTAAAAAGGAGAAAATAATGGCAACAGTTAGGCTCAGAAACATGCACTACAGAATCCAAGTTTTCTTTTTTCCAGCCTCTTGTTACCTCTGTAACACAGCCCCTTTGTGCCAACCAGCCAGACACAGATAAACCCAAAGATAAATACACACACTCTATCCCCTTTTTCTGGTCTGTGAGGGTGCTCCATAAGGAAAAAGACAGGGAAGAAAAGAGAATAAGAGGCTGATACTTGCAGCAGAGTAGACAATTTCAGTATTAGTTCAGTATTACCCTAATGAGCAGCATAGATTGTATCAATTTCCACATCCTCTGTATAGTGGATCTATATTAAGGCTCACATCTGAACACTCTGCAAGGAATGTGGCATTGCATATCCCATTTTAAGAATAAGAAGGAACAAGACAAAAATAGTAGCATTTTTAACTTTCTGAACAGAAAGACCAAGAGTTCCATTTCCATCAATGACATTGACTCTTCTACATTACTACTTGCCTGGTTTCATCTCATTGTTAATAAACAAAGGAATCATATTTTGTCATATCACTACCTTTGCAGCTAAACCAAAAGGTACATTCACTAGATAATAAGTTTCACTCCAGTTAAAACTTCAGTTCAAATAAAAACTCCATAGGTAAAATATCCCACTCTTAAGTAACAAAACCAGTAACATTATAAAATTATTCTTACCATTGACACTGACTAATGATGAAATGTTATCCTGATGGTCAACAAGGCGCTTTACTTCAACAATATTCCAACCTTCAGACCCATTGTTAGTAGCACTCAACCTAAAAATTACTTCAAAGATAGAAAAATTGTCTAAATAAACTTTTTAACTTGGAATAAGACGTAGCTATGCCTAAATAAAACATCTTTCAGACACAAATTAAATGTTGTAAGTGATACCATATAATAGCCATTTACAATCAGCATAACTTCAAAAAACTGGAAGCAGTTATTTCAGTGTTACCACTAAGGCCTCTTAACCACAGCAAATATAGGATAAAACACTTCAGCCTAGTAACTCTGAAATATTAGACATCTTCATGGATAACTTACTAAATGTGAAACATGTTTCTTGAGGACTCTATCTGAAACATTAATATTCAAACACAATGCAATCTCTTCTAGTAAGGCAATCAGTATTGCCAGAAATTAAGACCTTATTTTACACAGTCTTGGAATTTCTTTTCTGTTTCAAGGGTACTAGAAAAGCTACTCATTATAGCTTTGGATAGTAAGAGATCATCAATAACTCATACTTCGGATCCTGGGACAAGGAGGCTCTAGAGAATCTGAGTATCTGACAGCTCAGGTAAGCAGTTCCAGACCTTCTCCAGAAGAACAAAAGTCAATTGCCACAATCAGATTTGTACAGGTGGCACCAACACTGAGGGAGATGACAGAGGAGCTCACCAGGCCAACCTCTGTCTTTGATCATCAGTCCTCGTAAACCAGGGAGGTCCCAGTCAAATAGAAGCTGGCCAATATGATGCCCATCTACATGACTGGTTGTAGGAAGCACTGAGGAAACTACAGGCCTGTCAGCCTAACCAGTGCCAGGTAAAGTTATGGAGCAAATTATCTTTAGTGTGATCACATAGTGCATAGAGGACAACCAGGGAATCTGGCCCAGAGAGTGCAGGTTTAAATAAGACTGCTTTACCACCATGAACCACGGTGTGCCAAGGTGGCCAAGACCAGGGCAGTGATTGCCCCTTGTAGTACATACTCGTGAGGCCCACAATTGCCACTTGAGGTCACAACTCAAGAGGCTACATCTCAAGTTCTGTGCTCAGTTCCTCATGACAAGCAAGATACTGAGGTGCTGGAGTGTGTCCAGAGAACACCAGCAGAGATGGCAAAGGGTCTGGAGCACCAGTCTTAGGAGAAGAGAGCTTGGGTTGTTTAACATGGAGTAGAGGGAGACCCTATCTTTCCTACAACTACCTGAGAGGAGACTGTGGCCAAGTGGGCACTGGCCTCTTCTCACAGGCCACAAAGTCACAGAGGAAAAGGAAGCGGCTGCATGCTGTTCAAGAGAAGGTTCGGGTTGGACATCAGGAAGAATTTCTTCACTGAAATGGTAGTTAGGCATTGGAATGGGTTGTGCAGGGATGTGGAGGAGTCAGCATCCCTGAAGGTGTTCAAGAAATGACTGGACGTAGTACTTAATTTTATGGTCTAATTGGCATAGTAGCGATTGGCTAAAGCTTAGACTCAATGATCTTGGAGGTCTTTTCCAAGCTTAGTTTCTATGATTCTAAATACAGAAAAGTTTTGTTTTGCATGTCATGCATATCTCTACAAAATTCCTGAGTAAAACTGTCTCTTCTTCATCAATGGCAGAAGAAAAAGTGCTGCTGATCACACCCTAATACCATTCACTTTTCTACACAATTCCAGCAGAGTGCTCTTCATGCATATCTCTGATAAGCAGCTGTCATGGAGGAGCATGAACACTGGAAAATGCAAGATACTCACTTAGCTCTTTGCCAACTGCTGCTGCAACACAATTTTTGGGCAATTCAACCAAAGCACTGATGCCTTTGAAAAAAAAAGGGGGAAAAGGGAGAAAAGGATATTAATTGATCACAAGAAAACACAACAAACTACTAATTCCTTTTTAATAAAGTTCTTAACAACCTTCTTTCCACTTATCAGAAGAGAAGTAATTGCCTGAAGAGAAAGTTAAATGGCATCAGAAATGAACAGATTATCTCAATTTGAGGTAGGGTCAGGAGTTTTGGTCCTGAATCAAACAGAATTCTGAACATCAAACTTGTGGTGAAGCTGGAAGCAAATGATCTTTTTATTTTAAATACAAGAAAGGTATTTATGTCCTAATGCTGGACAGTACTAAAAACACCATGACAATTGCTGCCACTCTAGAGACAGTACCAAAATTATCAGATATTGATACTACCTCAAGTATGGAGAATTCTATAATAATGTGCAGAGCAAGATGAAGAATAAAGCATATAATAAAATATCCAGCTTGCTGTTCATCTGTCTTCATCCTGCACAGAATTTCCACACCCTGTGCCAAAGCACCATCAGAGGAAAATTCCCCAAGGAATAAGCAATCTCTTTCCCCACAAAGGAAGTCAGAGACTAGGACAGAAGAGATGGCCCATGCCACACATTCCATTGACTCCTTGTACCAAAGTTTCAATAGCACTTCATGCTAAGCACCACAGTCCAACTGGTATTTAGCACGATACTCCATACTGAACCAAAAGAAGTATTAATAACCTCAAGGATTCAGAAGGCTTTGCCTACCACTACTCTAGTCTATGACAAAAATAAGGCCAATATTGGTTCCACCTTTGAATGTGATTCACATCCAAAGTTAAGTACAGCTTGGTAAAGTACACCAATAACATGCAACAATTTTCTTCACATGGACAGATAATATAGAAGTTTATTAATAGAAAAGCGTTATTGACATTGATTACTGATTATTATACTCTTATCAAAACATGTATTTTCTACAATAAAAATTCTTAACAATAAAAAGTAATTTTTATTGCTCTACTATTATAAATCTTCACTTAGAAAAGTAATAAAATTCCCACTCAAACACACAAAAAGCCAGTCAAAGGATCTGGTACACGCTACAGCGAAAACATAAATCAGCATCTGAGCTCCAGCCTTGTAGTCCAAGATAATGTACAGTTAGTGAGGTCTGAGATATTCTAAAATTCACAAGCACAGAACATTAAAAGTGGTCTTAGTTCGAAAACTATTAAATGTGACATTTAAAAAAATAAAGAGTGGTTCTAATACGTAATGTTATCATTAGAATTAAAATTAATTTGCCAAGTTGGTTTTGCATCATTATACAGATCCATTTTACTTGCACTTTAACAGCTATAATGAGTCATTTCCACTTTTACCTGCATCAGTAAGATGACTGGTCTTACACAAGAGATCTAAATTTCGGTTCCAAACACATAGATCACTCCCTCCAGACAACCATACATTCAGTCTTTGAAGAACTGTCAAACACTGCAGAACAAAAATTAGATATATGTCTCCTACAAAAGTTCTTCAGGGAATTTCTCAGTGAAATGATCATAAGCTTTAGTTACATAAATCTGTAAGTACTGTGAAATACAGTATCAAGGTCTCTGAATAACACATATTTAAATATACACTATTATGTTGAATTTTTAATCAACAGTCCAAAAAACTTCAAATGCTCTAGGTTGCCTTTTCCAACACAGTAATAAAACCAAGTCACAGCATTACCTTTGCTCTACATCCTTTCAAAAAGAAAACTGAGGTACTAAGAGTTTCAAAAACAAATTAAGAATTGTGCCCACTTCTCAGGCACTCATTCTCATAAATAAAGCAGGCCATTCATTCTAACATGCCTGCCCACATGACCCATGAGCCAGACATAATAGTTTAAGGTATAAAACAAAACAGCAGACATGCATAGGGCCTCCTCAGTACCTTTACAGTAGAATGGAAACATGACACTTTCTGAACCTGTCTGCCACTAGCGCAGTCCCAAATCTGTCTTTATTCATTAAGGAAAATGAAAGGGTTTCTATGAATCATAAATGTAAATGCTGTGTTCATAACTAAATGACAGACTAGGAAAGAGGTATGGAGAGACTCAGTCTCCTAAACTCTGACAGTCTTTTCAATATTTGGCCTCAATAATATATTCATAAAGGCCAGTTATGGATTCATTTTTGTGGCAAGGATTGTATCTACATGTGAACAACAACTAGTGAAACCCCTGTGTAATCCAATTACACCTAGTGGGTATTGGCAGCCATTCTGTTTTGAGATAGGCTGCAACTTGTGACAGTGTTATCTTTAAAAGCAATAACCACAAAAAGCCCATAGAATTTTAAAATCTCTCCAGAACAAAGGATACAATAACAGTTCTATCAGCTGATGCTGTTATAATCAAATCAGTTTTTTCCTCAGTAACATCTGATGAAGAAAATGGTGCTATAGCTGTAATTTTGTGTGTGTGCCCATGAAGTTCATAAAGTTTTTCTCCAGTCTGAAAAACAAAAACATGGAAAACTAAGGTTAAAATAGGAAAGTGCCTATTGTAGCACATATCATCATCATATAGGTATTAAATGACTTTTTAAAGCAAGAATTTCTATGAGTCTAAAATCTCCCTTCCTAAATTAATTTAAGGATTTGCTACTTCCTACATTCAGTGATGTTCAAGATCTTAAATTAAATTAGCATACTTTGAGTAAGTTTAAAGAAGTAGTACATAATGCAAATTAATCTCTGAATAAAAAATCTCTAAAAGCCCTTAAGAACAAAATTCTGTATTAAACTCATTTAATTTTAAGGCAAATACTGGCTATTCGCCTTTCTTAAATACTACAGCAATCCAGATTTGTTGACAAACCCTTACGTGAAAATGTGGTGCTTTTCAAATTTTAACTTTGGAAAATTGACCTATATTTATAGTCAACCTCCTGCCAGATTTATTTAGTATGCACATTATCTATAAATTCAAGCTGGTTGTTTAGACAACTTTGGCTGCTTCTATTAACATTTTAGTTACATGGCAAAACCCTACAAAAAACACATGGAAGCAAACTAGCATTTTAAACATGCAGCTAAAATACAGGGTAATTTTAACTGCAAACCTCTTGACAGATGTGGATTAATGTTTTAAATTAGAAGTACAAAGATTTGCTTTAACAAACATGACAAAAGTCCTACAGAAGTAGAAAATGGAACTCAGCTATAAAGCTGGATATCCAAATGAGTTTGCATATATATTCACACACATAGGTTTTAATACTCAAATCCCTTTATTTTTCCAAATTATAAAATTATAAAAGACTTTCAAAACCAGCAAAGCACTAACAGAAACTGCTCAAAAGTTTAGTCTCTCCTTCTGTAATTTTCAAAATTACACCATTATAAATGCCACATAAATTTTTCAGAAGATTTAAAAGAAAAGGGATTTTTTCTTCCTCAACTGAACGTTTCACACACTGTAGACCTGCATACAGCATGTCTCCCCTTCAAACTCATTATTAAACAATGTAACTCATACACTAGGACTTCCTTAACCCAGGTCTAATGCTCATTCGTTCTCTATGGTTTTTCTCAATGTATGGAGAAACAGAATAGAAGAGCAAAACAGCAGGTGTCACACTTACAAAGCACTATTTGTATGATAAAACGAATGTCTTAGTAGGGTTTTCAGAAGTTGTAAGATTTCTATCACATGAAACAATTAAAGGCCTGCTTCTGCACAGCATGAAATCTTTAATTTCTACTGACTTGAGTATTTTCTCAATACAATTTTGTAATAGCTCTCCATTAATCAGTCATACTAAACAGGTACTCTTTACAGAGTGATTGAAATGTATTTAAATCATGAATGTATATAAAAATCCTGGCAGGTTTCATATCATGTAGTCAGCACTTCAGAATTTATAGCAAACACAAAACACACATTCAAAGAGTAATTAAAGCCACAATTTCATACACACTTCTGCTTTTAACGCCATCATTTCTCTAAAATCACTATGTCATCCCAAAACACTCTAACTTTCAAAACTTACCACTCCCTTGGGTTCACCCAACTTCTACTCTCCTAACTCTACTCTACTCTGTAAATTTAATTACAATTTAACAGATTCCCTCCACATTTACAAACAGTAACTGCAGTAATGCTTATTTATTCTGCTTGTTTGCTCCTAGACATTTCCACCTCTTCACTACAACTCCTACCCTCTCCACAGCACATAAGCCACCCCTAAGAAAGACAGCCAACCTGAGCATTCCACAGAAATATGATTCCATCATCTCCTGCAGATGCAAACCTGGAAAAAAATAAAACAAACAACCATAACAAACTGAAAACTTCATTATAACATAATATAATGGAAAAGCAGTAAAAAGAAGTAAAAATGCTTATAAGATACATCAGATTCTGTCTTTAAAGAATAAGCATGTATTTGTAAATCCTAATCACAGTTTCTAAACTGAAATAGTATATTTAAATAGGTGACTATCAACATACACTTAATATAAGAACAAAACTTAAAAATTTCAATAGTGTTATAAACAGAATGTCCTCATGGGTCACCTCAGTCTTTTCCAGACATGATCACCATCATCTATAACCTTGTCTGTTTCCTGAAGGAGCAAGAAATGGTCAAATGATCAACAAAAACAATCTGTTCTTAAGATGTGTTATGAACTCTGCTTAATTTAATGTGTCAAATGCTGGAGTATTACTTGCAATTTTTTCTCAGTCTAGTTTTTGGAAGACTCTTGCTGAGGCTTAACCTTCTTTAGTGATCTTCAAATCAATATGAGACTTATTTCATGTTCAAAAGTACAAGAGCAAAGAAGAAAAAAAAAACAAACAAAAAAAAACCTCAGCCAGCTTTCTGTTACATTCATAGAGGATTTATCTAGTATCTTCAAAAACCAATCTGAGAAAATTTTCCACTCACTGGTTTTAGCTGAGCCTCTGAGAAAACAAGAAAATCCTTCTGTAAAATTCTCACTAAGATGATATTATCTAAAGACCTGAAGCGTGAAACTTGGCTTACAACAGTTGACAAAAAGCACACAATGGAATAGGTACAGAAACTAAATAAAAACATTTCAAAAGCTGAGTAACAATACTAATCTTACTGAAAAGAATCAAGTGAAAAATAGTATCATGTGTTTAGTAATATAGAAAATACCATATTCCTGATAAATAAAAATTCATCATTATTGTCCAGTAACAACTGAAACCACTCTATTAAACTCCTCAAACTCTTAGAATACTAACCAACTATACAATTTACTCGTTATCTATATGCTATTTCATAACCTATCTTAAACACTGCCACTAAGGCTCTCGTTTTACAATGATTATCATAATTTTAGCTTTAGTAATTTGCCTGCCAGCAAATAACAAAGCCCAAAATGGTAAGACTTCTTTGTATAATACAGCATGTGGAAGCTAAGAATACTGTGTTGTTTCTGCAAAGATGAATTACAAATATTCATATACATTTGAGAAAAAAAACATACTTTGATAAATGGTTATTTTAATAACTTGTATGGGGAAAAAAAGGACTGAAGAAACCACACAAGATTCTTCCACTGTAATATGAATCTTCTGGTGGACTACTACACAGAAAAATAAATCCCATGATAAGGCATGTAACTCTCCTGACATATATATATTTATGACATTAAAAATAAAAAACTGGCAAGCTAAAAATCCTCCACTGAGTCTTCAGTGACTTTTTTTATGTATATATTGAGATATACGTAATATTAGAAAAAAAGATTCTGTGGACATTTCTGAACTGGAAGAGACCACTATCATGGTCTCATCCAATTGATGTGCATGGGGAAAGAAAGAACCTTCCTTCACAAAACACCTTCACAATCTTACTTTAAATGCAGAAATTATTTCTTCTTTTGTAGAATTGTTAAAGAACATGTGAGTCTAATTTAGAGAAAACTAGAACAGAAACTAGGTTGTAATGTACAACTATCATAATACATTCTCTCACTTCCAAAGTGTCAAAGTGTCACACTTCCTAAGTGACAAAGGTAAACACAATTGCTTCATCTTCTTAACCAGTTTTCCAGTTTTTAGATAACTCTATGAGAGATAGATAACTCAAGTCTCCAGAAGTTACAGATAGAGACACTCAGGAAATACACAGAAAGGTGCATAGAGCTGAAACCTGAAGGAGAGAAACAAAGGAATTATCAGGTTTCAAAGAAGTATAAGATGAACCAGATGAAACTGAAAGATACACATAATGCAGAGGTTATACACATGGTGACTTTGATAAGCAGTCATTCTGAATAAAGTAGCTAAAAATTTTAAAACTTGAAAAACTAAAATTGCATTAAGCAAAGCTCAAGGGAGTTTAGAAGTATAGCAGCAAAGCAAAGTGCAACAGTAGTTCAGAAAGAAAGGAAAACCAACTGAAGATGTCATGTCCAAATGCTACAGCACACCTGTAGGAGTCTATCACATTCTTTCACAGAACCAGAAGATAAAACAACAACTATCCTCAATTCAGAGACATAGAATATACTCATTCTGTCAGAGCAGCAGCAGTCAGTACTGCATACTGTCCTGTGACAATCTATGCCTGTACAGAAGGCAACACTCAGACGAGGAACAGACTGCAAAGCTGAATTAGCTAGAAGCATTTCTTACAAACTAATGAATCTGTACTGAGAAACATAAAATTATCACCACTATTTCCTCATTAAAGAATGACTTACAAGAGAAGCCAAAAGATACAGTAACATAGGAAGAAAAGGGAGTATTCATCTCATGCCTTAATACCACCTTTTCCTGCCCTCACCCCTCAAAAGTAAATAGACTGGATGAAAATGTTACATTTTTACAAACAGATTGCCAAGGACATGGTGAAACAATCTGAAATGGCATTTCATACCTGCAGTCATCTATTTGTACTAGAAATCGCACGATATCTTGATGGCCTTTCAACACAAGGAGCTCCGTGTAAGGATTCTGTATTTGCTCTTCACCAATTGTCTGTACAAAAGATTTCTAAAATTCATATAAAAAGAAGTAAATTTATTTTGTACTACCATAATTATCTTCATCAGGTCTTTGTAATGTCTAACAATCTACATGCAGACTCACATGTGAAGTTTCTGAAATACCATTTTGCCTTAATGAAAATCATTATAAAATACAATTTTCTGTTATTTCATGTAATAATAGCTTTCTACAGCATTTTAAACTATGCCATAGCATTTTCTGTTCAACAAAAACATTTTGTACCGATTGGAACGCTGATACAGTGAGACAAAAACCTAGCTCAGTTATAAGCTGTCATGTGAAGCCAGCTTCATGACTCAATTCACCATACATTCTGTTTTTCATTAAATTATACCTCTAACAAAATGGCTGTGAACCTCTCATATCTTTCATCAACTGTTCAATTTTTTAAATCCTATATAAAGACAACATATTTAAAACAAATAAGAACAAATGCTGTTCTGTTCCATAATAGATAAATCACCCACTGGTACTCTATTCTCAAAATACCAAAGCAAACCACTTTAAAAAACATAGAGAATGATTAATCATTTTATAGAACAGCATCTGCAATTACCCCCAACTAGACTATTAATTAAAAGAACAATCAATCACTTGGAGCAAGCTGATCGCCAGGCAGGGTCAATAAAATACTGCATAGAACTGCATTTTCAAGGCAGAATAGTTCTGCCAATCTCAATCATCATTTTATTTCAAGACAACCTTTTTGTAATTAAGGTCTTAAATATTCTGGAATAGCTTGTTGTCAGACATTTTTTAAAAAAACATCTAAATAACTCAGTAGTTCCTCAGTGAAAACACTCTCTTCTCTCTAGATTTATTTTACACAACAGTCATCATCATGCTATTTCCAAGACTGTCCTTTCTTTGAGAACTTCAACAGAATGTACATTGCAAAAACAGCAACTACAGAGCACAGTACAACATCCAGCACACAACAGGTAACCACATGAAAGACAAACATGTTATGTTCAGAAACATGAACTTTTTCTTGCAGGGTTAATAAATTATTTTCTATTACTTTGATATTGGTATAATGATAATTTTCTTCAGAAACTAAGAATGACCTAATTAACAAATATGCATGGGAAGAAAGGTTATTTTAAAAATTCAGAGTTCTTAATTTCAAAATTAAGCTCTTGTGATTTTATCTTGGTTTTGTGCTACCTGAAGCATTTCATGAACCAACTGTTCCTTATTTTATGCAATCACATGAGAATAGCAGCTCCCCCTTAAAATAATGCAAGTAGAATCTGCCTGCTGTAACAACAAATTAAGATACCTGGAGTTTATCCATCAAAAGCTAATCAAAACATTCCTTAAAAAAAAGAGCTAAAAATCCTAAGGAAATCTCAGTATATTAGCAATACTGCACTCAAAAAACATTCATTCAGAAAACAATCTAAAAACCATTCTGAAAAACTCAGAATTTGTGTCATTAACTGCCCAATTCTACAGTCTGATGCCACTTCATATTCAATTCAAGATGGTTCTATTTGTTTTGAACAACATGTCTAAGCTTAATTCTAATAGTGCCTGTGAATACTTAAAGGTACAGTGCTGACAAGGTACTCACAGATGAGAAAAAAACCATCTTTTTCCCCAGAAACAGAAATGTCACACAAGTTATACTCTCTTCAGATCATTAATATTCATTAATTTATTAATATTTATCCAAGCGTTGGGTTACATGAGCATTCTTTCTCCAAAGAAATCTATTTTTTTATATAAACCTCTAACTGGCCTCACCTGTAGCAACAACAAGTTTTTGGAGGTAAAAGCTGGATGCTGATGTTAATATAATCTATTCCCAATATGCATATTTTTATGCATGACCTGTAAGGAACACTACAGTAATCAGAAAAAAAAAACAAACCAAAATATTCATCTCAACCTCAAAACTTCCTATAACCCACATGATGTGAAGCATTTAAAAACTGGAATTTTCAAAAGCAATTAATGAAAAACACGGATATAAGAGTACACAGGAGTACTGGTCCATGGAGCATGCAGCATGCATGATGCTCCTGCACTTAAGTGCTCCCACTACCAGAGCCACCCTGTCTAAGATACCTGGCCATCAGCTGAAGATACTCAGGACCTTAAGTCTAAATTACTTCCAATTCCACAGTTAAAAAAAAAAATAAAATAAAATAAAAAAAGGAAATGGGTAAGGAGAAACTTCCATTTCACAAACTTAGGACAGCTTTGCCAGAGACTTCCTCTATTCACCCAGTGCAATGCCACTCTAACATATCTGTCTGAAGTCACAGCACAGGAAACAAACACTGTAAGCCCACAGCCCACACACTGCTGTGGGCTTTCTTGCCTGTTAAGAACTAATGCTGACAAAGATTATCAGATGAAACAATATTATATGATGCAGTGGCAGTGGGGGGGAAAGTCTTGGGACTAACCCTCAGCAATACTTGTTCTTCAGATTTTCCACTGAGAAGCAAAATTGTCATTCCACAATGCTGTGAGAACAAAACAATGAGAACAAAAGTCCTCTGGATTGGATTTAACCAAGGCATGAATGGTAGAATGGAAGAAGCAGGCCACACCTTGATTCACGCTCATGCTTTATTAAATCACAGTATATACACCAAAGCCAGAGTCTAAACTTTGGAGAGGGATACATAACAAGGCAGTTTTCTAGGGCACCTTAGAAAACTGCATTGTATCACACAAACCTGCAAATATGACTGCAATCCAACTGGCATTTTGACTGATGACAAACATGAGAAGTATTCCCACACATTGTCATTCCAGCCTGGTGCAGACTCAAATTAAGTAGTGATCTTTGAAGTCAACTATGATATTGGCATGACTTGCTCATGAACAGCAGCTGAAAATAATTATTTCCTCATACTGTCTAGATTAAAAAAGCTCTAAGTGTATGGAGCACAGCAATACTTTAAATCAACTATTGTTAAAATTCACGCTGAGCTCTTCAGCAGACTCTTAGAGATATGAAAATTCCACTAATGTCTCCCTCCAATTCAGCAGTATGACTCTAAATCTGAGTAGCAGCAAGAATGTCAGTGTATAGTGCACTCCATAACAAAGCATATTTCGTAGATGAGGGACTAAGAAGAAATGCTGGAAAACTACTACAAACTACTGTGACACATAAAAAACAACTTACTGCTTATAACTTACTTTATAGATTTCAGAGTCCTGAAGGCAGGACTTGCAAGAATTCATGTAAATTCACCATAACTCCAGAGCAAGAGCTTAGCTTGTTCGTTCTGCTGTTCACAGAATTAATTAGATTGGGAAAGATGTCTGAGATAGAGCCCAATCTAAGACAAACACCACCCTGTCAACTAGAGCACGGCACTGAGTGACACATCCAGTCTTTAAACACCTCAAAGGATGGTGATTCCTCTACCTCCCTGAGCATTCCATTCCAGTATCTTATGTCTATTTCTGTGAAGAAATTATTTCTGAGGCTCAGCCTGAATCTCCCCTGGCGCAGCTTGAGACTGTGTCCTCGTCCCATCACTGGCTGCCTGGGAGAAGAGACCAAGCCCCAGGACTACACCCTCCTTTCAGGCAGCTGAAAAAAGTGACAGAACCTCCCCAAAGCCTGCTCTTTCCCAAGACAAAACCACCCGAGATCCCTCAGCTACTCCGAAGAGGTCCTGTGGTCCAAATCTCCGTTGCCCTTCTCTCGGCACGCTCCAGCATCTCAATGTCCTCCCTGAACTGAAGTGCCAGACCTGGACACAGTCCTCGAGGTTCCCTCTGTGCTCTCCCACCTCCCCTGTTTCTCTTCGAGGATGCCCGTAATACGTTCTACCAGCCCGAACCCTCCCAGGCCGAGACCCGGCCCGGAGCACGGCCCATGCCGGGGCCTAGACCACCCAGCGGGAAAGGCCGCGGCCCAGCGCACCCCGACCGCTCGGCACCCCTCGCCCCAAGCCGTGGGCTCCGCAGAGAGCCGACTCACCTCAGCCAAACCCTGCGGCTCCCGGCCGCCGCCGATCAGCCAGCGCAGCATGGGGAGCGGGACCGGGCCGGACCGGAGCGGCCCTGCTGCGGCGGCTGCGCTGGGGGCAGCGCTGGGGGCAGGCCGCTCAATCGAGCCCCGCCCGCGGCGCTGGGGGCAGGCCGCTCAATCGAGCCCCGCCCGCGGCGCTGGGGGCAGGCCGCTCAATCGAGCCCCGCGCGGAGCCTCGCCGGAGCGCGGCCGGAGCAGCCGATCGCCGAGCGGGGCTCCCGCGGTGTGACGGCGCGGGCTCGGGCGGCCGGCGAGGGAATTGTTAACTGGCCTTTTACCTCGCTGTCTTCCGACCTCAGAGAAAATTTATGCTGTTGCCTTTTACCGTGTTACCATATTGCATATTACCACATTACGATTATGTTACTGGCATTTTATTGTGACAGTCTTCAACTGTTTCTTGAGGTGGTGACAGATTTCCCTTGGCAGTGGCTGTTTCCTTGCGCCTTGGCTGAGGTCTGCGATGCTCCTGTCAGGATGAAGCAGCAAATGCGGGTAAACGCGGCGGGCTCGCCGTGCTGCTGCTCTGCCGCCCTTCGTGGAATGGGCCGGGCCAGAGGGATATTCCCGTCAGTATCCAGGGAGGAGACTGCACTCTCCCTCCGGGCACCCTGCTCAGGGCTCAGTGGAATTTCCTGTGTGTCAGTGTCTGCCCACTGTCTCTTGTTCCATTGCTTGGCACTGCAGAGAGGAAGCCTAGATCCATCTTCTTCACACTCTTTAGACAACTATAGGAATTGATGAGGTGATGCTTTAATCTTGGGAGCCTTTTGAGTTTTAGATGAGTATGGAACAAGATCACAAAAGGCCACACAAATCCCGTTCTTGAGCAGACACAAGAAACCCTGGAGGTGTACAGACATATCCATCAGACACTACCCTGAGCATCTTAATATGTACAAGTCACTTGCCCTGATGGTTTTTTGCACATAATTTTTTTCAGGTAACACGTTGCCTGAGATTTTCCATAGATCAGGAAATTATGGTGCTTTTCTAAATCACAGAATCATTGAGTGGTTTTGGTTGGAAGGGGCCCTAGGGTTCATCTAGCTCCAGCTCCTCTGCCATGGGCAGGACCATCTTCCACTTGACCAGGTTGTTCAAATCCCCATCCAGCCTAGCCTTGAACACTCCCAGGGGTGAGGCATCCACAGATTCTCTGGGCAACCTGTTTCTGTGCCCATCACCCTTACAGTAAAGAATTCCTTCCTAATATCCAATCTAAATCTAACCTCTTTCAGTTCAAAGGTATTCGCTCTGGTCCTGTCACTTCATGCCCTTGTAAAAAGACCCTCCCCATGTTTCTTTTAGGCTCACTTTAGGAACTAGAAGGCTACAAGTGGGTTGATCAGAGCTTTCTCTTCTCCAGCATCAACAATTTCTCAACAATATTCTCAACCTTTATTCACAGGAGAGATGTTCCACTCCTTCTGAACATCGGCTATGGACCAGTCTGTGTGTTTAAAGCTTAGGATGATAGAATGAAATTATACTGTAGTCACCTAAGTTCAAAAAATAATTGTGGTGTGTTGTGGGAGCCCAGGGCGTACCCCTGACCTCCTTGGGGGTCTCAAAACCCCCCTGGCAAGGGTCTCAAAGACCTCTGAGTGAAACCCTGGTGTCACAGGTGCTGAATTCTAACCCCTGGGGGAAGTTGTCAGCACAAAGAGAATGGAAACAAGCTACCAAAATTAGTAAAGTATAAATTAGACTTTTAGAATGTAGATAAATAGGTTTTTTTTTAATGTTTATGATAAGGGACACGTGGCCAAGATGGAGAATTTGGGGGGTGGACACCTTTTCCTCCTTCTTCTCCATGTCATCCATGTTGGGTGACACGTTGGCCTCTTGGATTGGTTGGGGTCAGGGCTGGACCATTTAATAAAATTGTATTGTATTGGGAAAATTTTGTAAACATGTAATACATAGTACTAACTATATAAGATAAGCCCTGCCTTCACCAGGCAGATTCCACCATGGATGCCAGGCTGAGCAGACCCTGCTGGCCAGGCAAAAAGGCCCTGAGATAAGAAATAATAAACAATCCTTGGAAGAAGAGAAAACTGTCTCTGGCAGTCTCTCTTCGGCTGCTTCAGAGTAAACCAGGGTTTGAACCACCTTCAGGTCCCTCTGGGGTGATCTCGGGGCAGAGGAGAAACCCCAGACTGGGACACTGTGTAACCTGAGTTTTGCCATTTGTTAACTGCTGTGAATTCCTTGCGGCTCTGTAAACAACTGAAGTTGATAACTGCCATAAACCAGTCTTAAAACAATTGTTTTCCTACTTTAACAAACTTCTCCTTTTTCATTTCAGTTTGATCATGCTGATTTCCATCTTAGACATGCAGTTCCTAGACTAAGAGCACAGCCAGTGGAATTACTTGGTGCATGTAGATACACCTGCCAGGGTTTCCATAGTAATCAGCAGTTTTGTCATCAGCAATCTGGTCCCTGGCAGCGTCTCTAAATAATTTGGTATATTCTCCAAACTGGCAAATGTTGAGTCATTTTGTTACATTTTATTTATTGTAAGGAAGGACTGCACAGCATAACACTACTTAAAGTTGTATGACCTGTATGATCACATGAGATGAACTGACCACAACCTCCTTCCACCATCCCCCTGTGCATCTGCAGGAGGAAGAGAATTTGTGTATAAAGTTGAGCCCAGAAAGAAGGAAGACATGGAGGGAAGATGTTGTTTCTCATTATTATATCTTATTTCTCATTATCTTGCTTACTCTGATTTGATTTGCAATAAATTAAATTTAATTTTTCCTAAGTCAAGTCTGTTTCTTGTTGATGGTAATTGGTGGCTGATGTCTCCCCATCCTTAGCCTGACCTGTGAGACTTTTGTTGTACTTTCTCTCTCCTGTCCAGCTGGGACGAGGAGTGATAAAGCAGCTTGATGGGCACCTGGCATCCAGCCAGGGTCAACCCACTGCAGATGGACTTCAGGAGAGTGCTTTTTCTCTCTTTAATTAGAACTGACTTCAGAATTCTGCTTCTGAGCATTTTTCATCTTTAAACTAAAACTGCTGTCTGCTTCCAGAATTTTTCTCCATTTTCCATTTTTCTGCCTTTGATAGCTGTATGAATTTCTGTACAGTCCTTTTTTGAATCCTTCTTGCAGTCTTAAGAAAAATGTTTCATTGTTATTGTTTCAAACATCTAGTGTAATTTACACTTTCCCTGTGTAGTTGTTACAGGTGCTGTGTCTGTCATGGTGCTGGGGAAAGGGTGCAGTCAATTACAGCATTGCACTTGCTAGGCCAAGATGCAGTGTTTTCTGCAATTTATGGCTTATTGCTGTGAACCATTGGCAAAGGATTGTACTCAGGCTCTTAAGCTATGCAAAAATGATGGAGTGTTGGAGCATAACACTCACTGCAGGAAATCTGCAGTACATATTGTGATTACACAAGCAGACTTTCCCACATTTCCCATATTTATTGTCCCCAGCTTTAGTATATGAATGGAGGAATACTTTTTATTCCCACCTTCTAGCACAATGTCTTCCCTCCCTTTTAACTTGGCCCAGTGAGATCCTGGCCTCTGCAGTGACTAGGCATAGAAACTGTCACTAGGTTACCTCTTGCTCTATTTACTAACATTTCCAGTATGTCACATTAATTGTATACCACTTATAAATTGCTGAAGCCTACTACAGTTTCCTCAAGTTGCACAGTTCAAATTTTTTCCATAGATTGGATTAATTGAATAGAGTTCCTAGGAACAGGTGAACAATTTACAGTCAGTCTTACAGTAAGAATTACTTGCAGAGATTTTTACAAGGGAAGTACTAGAAGACAGTATTTTAAAGGTGGCTTCTCTAAATCAGACCATATACTTTTGAGATATAATTGTGATTCAGTTTTAAAATTCATGCCTAATCCATACATGCCTAATTCCTTTATGTCTAACAAATAGGTCAGTTGAAAAATGCCTGCAAGTGTTTCACACCCAGCCAAGATCATATACAGCCCAAAACACTCTATTTTAAAGAAACAGATTTGGAAGAAGGCAACAGATGAAATTTCAGTGGACTGCATATGCTACAGTCATCCACAACTAGCATATATGTTTTAAAAATCCATGCTGCTGTTCCTTGTATTCAATGATGGTTAAATCCACCCCCTCAGGAAATGGCTAACTTGGCATTCCCAGGTCAGGTGAGTGGTATGCAAGTTCAGACACCTGTTATTCCTACAGAGAAACTATAATTTTCAATTCTGTACACCCTTTTAGAAGTGCAGTGTGGCCCTGGATGAGGGGCAATAACACAGCTGAGTGTCACTTGCATCTTTCTGGTGCTTGAGGCTGTGCTGTCTAGCTAGTTCACTTTGTGACTGAAGGTGATAAAAAGTTCTGAGAAGAAGTGGACCCTGTGGCCCCTGCCAGTTCAAGGGCACTGATATGCAGTGTGCTACCAGGGCACCCTCATGGCATTCCTTGCAGGATTGAACTCATTTTGTCACATGACCCTCTGTCTCCCACCAGAATTTAGAGGTTTAGGAGAAGGGTAGGAGATCTTCCAGCAATACCATCTGGGCACACTGAGTTCCTCCTCTTGGCCTGAGTCATGGTTGCTCTACACCTGGCCTAGGAATATTAGCTTGATTTAGGTGAGCCTGAATCTAAACTCCAGGGACTTGTGAGGGAATGGAAGTTCAGTCACAGGTGGTAATTAACTTGATCCCATTTATCCTAAGGGGATCTCTGCTGCTCCAGCCATGGTGTTGTATCTGAGAGAAATCTTTCTCCACCTTGATGGAAAATTCAGCTGCTTCCAGCATGAAATTCTGGAGTTGCTCACAGACCAAATAAATGTATGGGTTCAGATTCATAGATGAAAATAAATATTTACATATTTTTCTAGATTTTTGTGGCTGCAAGAAAAGGCTTTGTCACCCTTTCTAGTCAATGGCTTCAGCTACCCTTGAAGCCACTGTAGAAATTCACTTGTTTCCCAATTATATGGGGTCGATATGGCATACTGTCTTATTTTTGTGTTGATCAATGACCCATGATGTAAGAAAATAACAAATTATTCTCCACTAAAGATAGGCATCCTTCATAGTCTGCGAGGACACCCAGGTTCCCAGATCCTTGACACCAGAGCAGCTAGGTAGAGATAGGAAGGTATCTGCATGCTTCAGGGTCTTTGGACAAGCTGAGATGGAGCCAAATAGAGCTATGCTGCTACCCACCCCTTCATGGAGAATTTCAGGAGACTGCAGAGAAGTGGAGAAGGGTATCATATGGCTCCTGGCCAAGGGAAGACTAAATAGTGACTTCATTAAATTCTCAAGAAAATCTACTCTCTCCCCTTGGCCTTAGATTTAACGTCTAAGTGTGCAAAACATGTATTAATTTCTTCTGTCTGGTCAGATTCAATTCACCAAAGTTCACCAAAACTGTAGATGAGTACTAGAAGTGTGGGAATGCTACCCTACTCACATACTAATAGCCTTCGTTTGTATTAAGTTGTAATTTCTGGCAAAGATTCTTTTCAGCTCTCACTTTTGTCATACTGGTAAAATCCCTGAAATTAAAGTCAACGGAAGTCTTTTTTTTTTACAATAGATTTATGGATTAGAGTTATTTTCTGTGTATTTCCATTTTTAATGCTTTGATGTTGCAGTTTATCTGTGCTTGAACAATCCCTTTTCTGCCTCTACAAGCTGTGTCTTTCTCCATCTGATGTAATCTAGTCTTTTCTATGTGTTGTCAATAAATAAGCTTATTTTTGTGTTTCTTGAGTCTGGTTTACATTTATCTGTGAAAAATAAAGTACCTCATACCGTGTGTAATGCTGTGTTTCTCTTCGCAAAGCAAATTGGTTTGCTTCTTCAGTGCCTATTTCTTGTATTATATTCTTGCTGAAGATCTAAGGAGGCAAGTGCCATAAAATGGAATAACACCTGCATGAATTCCTCAAAGTCTGACTGTACTTTGTGAAGAAAATGGAGTGAACAATTTTTTTTATCTGACAGTACAAATTGCATGCTGCTCTGATCTAAAGTGGAGTGTGATGGCAATATAAGCCCCCAGGTGGCATTCTAACCTTGTTTTTCTAAACTGTTTGTTTTCATAAGGAATAGATCTGATTCTTTTGTTTAAAAAGAAATTTTCTTCACCCTTATGGTAGATTTGAACAAAGAAATTAAAGCCATAAGCTGACCCTTTTTCTTTTTTTTTTTTTTTTTTTGAGGTTTCCAATTTGTAGACATTTTGTCGATTCAAATGCAGTAGACTAAAACCCAGCTTGAAATCTGATAGATGTTGGATGGAGTGATGTAAATTATACTATATTCCAGATGCTGAAGTCCATAACATGATGTTCTGCAACAGCTATTCAATAAAAGATACCATCTGAATTTTGAAAATCACAATTGCAGTAAAATACTTCACAACAAATCTACAAGAAAAGCGTAAATCCAATTGTGACTAATACCTTACAACACATGGATATTAACTGATGCTGAGTTACAATGAAATCCAGGCAGAATTCAATATTATGACTACATGAAACCAGTTTGATTCTGGTTGGATTTCTATCAGGAGTACCAGGCAGGCCTTTGCAAAGAGCACAACTTGTACCTCCCAGCTTAGGCACCCTATTTATGTACAAAGGGTGCTGATGGTTCATCTTCAGGTCCCTCATTCACCAGGGGAGTGATGAGTTTTACTCAGACTACACAGAGATTTACTCAGACTACCTCACGTAGCTCACTGCTGCAGAGTTGCTCCCTGCTGAAGCATTTCTTTCCCACCAGCTTCACAGTTCAAGGCTGGGGTCTAGTGTCACTTTTGCACTGTTTTTTCCCTTTCACCTCTCTCATACCCAGATGTTATTTTGCTAGTGAATACTTATGTGCTTTTTTCCACGCTGTCTGGTACATGTGGGGGGAGTGCCTACAAAAAATTCAGTTACCCCTCAAATCCTTTCTTCCAGCTTTTCTCTGCAACAAAACCCACAACTTCCTTAGAAACCACTGGGTTGCAAATTGTCCTTACAGCTCTGTCACCTAGTCATGTGCACCATGGGCTGCACCACCTGCAACTCTTTGCAGCCTCTGCTTATATTTAGATTACAACCTCTTTGAAAGAAGACTGGTTTAACTTGTGCAACACTTGGACAAATGGAATCTTCGTCCCTCTTTAGGATTCCAGTGGGATACAGAGCACAAATGCACAGTAATCATATTTAATAAGGCAAATTGAGCTAATTTAAATTACTGCTTAAAATATATCGGTAAGTAATAGGTCATAAATAAAAATCGACCTACACGCTGCCCTGGATATCTTTCAGAGTGCACTTTAGGAGGAGTCACTAAGTTGGAATATCATCAATCATGGTTCCTAAAGCAACAAAACCCAAGTTGCTGCCTCGCTGTAAGACACTAAGTAGCCAGAAGGAATGTTTTAAATTCAAACTTCATCTGTCTTTGTTATGTTTCAGCTCCTAAAGCTCCCAACAATCCTTTGGAAAAATCATTCCAGTGCATTTTTCAGTATAAGGACCAAGCCTTAATTTATAGTAGATACCATCTTGCAGGTGGTATCTCTGGGCTTTGGACTGGACAAATGTAAAACTTCCTGAGTTCAAATGGATTTTGAAACAAAGCCACGTATGTTTGTTCACAAAGTCTTATGAGTTACCCTTTGGAGTTACCCTCCAAGTCTTGCACTGTGCACATGACACATTTCTGGTCAGTTATTTTCACATTTCTCAAACCCATTTTTCAATCCTAGGTTTTCTAGTAATATTTAGGTATGGGTATGTTTAAGTGCTATGGATAAATTTAAAATTTTAACAGCCTGTCCCCTTCATAGTAAGTCCAAAATTTATCACAGGGTATTATCTTCTTCCCTAATTCAGAAATGCTTAAGGGAGGGAATCCTTTGCTCTTTAAAAAGAATAAAAATAAAAAATAAAAATCCTCTTGAGAGGTAAAGTAGGTAAAGTATAGCCTGAGAGCTGACAGCAAGTATCATGCATACAGCAAAGAGGTCCAAAGTGGAAGAAGCCTCACTGTCTTAGCTAAAGTGGATACTCTGGCAGCTACAGCAAAATACCTTCAATGCCTACAGCACATTAAGTAATCAGAGTGAGAGGATGGTCACTTCTTATCTTACCAAAGAAGTTGTTGAATCTCCTCTACTGTTGATTTTTTAATTCCCTTGGGGTGACACTCAGTTCCTGGCCATATGAGCGCTCTGGCAGTGTGATGCAATCTCTACAGCTACAATGGTGACACTGCAAGTACCGATTTATAAAGACCATAGTGCAAGATGCTAGACAAGATCTGATATGCATGATCTGATGGCAGCTGCAAGTCTGGCTCTCCACTCAGAGAACACTGATTCACACCCATGCACAAGCATGGAGCAGTCACATTAACCCCAAGGCTCATCATATCATCTGACACCAGAAATTCAGCTCAACCAAACGTGAGTGAAAAGAGGCACTTTCTTATGTGTCATGGAGACCCTAGAAGAAGGCTAGGATTTGGGAAGGGTTTTTAGTCAAAAGCACAGTTATGGTCAGAGGAGTTCTTACAGACCTGCAGAGTGGCACACAGGCAACCTCCAAAAGGGGCTATATGGACAGAAGTAGTGGTTATCCCGGAAAATCCCTTCCTGTGCTCCTGTCATGCACCAGGCTGGCAGAAAGCCAGGGTACCTAGCAGGGACATACAATTAGATGGGTACCAAAGATGCTTATACCTTGCTCTGATCTCTGAACTGAATGCAGTGGTGATAGGGAAAGTTCTGCATTTTTTTTTTCACATGATCCAACCTAGTAAAATATTTCCATCACATTTGCTATATACAGTACCTAAATTGCCACCAAAAATTGTCACCAAAATATTAAAAGGCAAGTCTGTGTGTAAGAGTGTTGCCTGAACACTATGTGGACCACATGCTGATAACTGGATTTAATATGCTTTCTGTTATGCAAGAGAAATCTTCCTGCTCAGATTAAAAGAATAAAGCCAAATCCTTGAGCATATTATTTTATTAATTTATTCCAAGTAACTTCCTGGGAATTAGGCCATTAAATATCTGAAGCAGTAAAGGCTCAGTCATAAAAGACAAAATATGGTCTGACTGCAAAGTCCAGCCTCCAGTTCAGAAATACACTGAAGTACAGATTACATGAGCGTCAGATATTGAGATTTTTTTTCTTTCACATTTCAGTCTGCAGGATTTGCCATAAAATGTCATTCGAGTTTACATAATAAGTTCAAACGAAAATTATAATTGATGAGCTATAATGATTTAGAACATTAGCTAGAGAAAAGTTCCTTTCTATGCATGCCATGGTTAAAAGATATTACTATGCTAATTCATACTGTGTCAATAAGTATAATGATTTTCCAATTCTGACTCCATTCTTTGTATGAAACTACTGAAATGCAACAAGAAGGCAGTGGTATTAGGCCATGTTCTTTGCTGCCTTTTCATACAAATTCCCCCTGAAGTAATGCGTAAGGTTAGGTCAGGAGACGTCCCCAGTTTTTTTGGCCTTGATCTGTTAAATGCTTGCACAATGTACAGTTGGAAGCTTAGAAATGCTGTTCTCAAGGCTAATTTTGTGGCAGAAGAGTCTGGATGATTTAGCATTGAGTGTCTGACTGACAACTAACAGCTGTGTCTTTTGTCCTGTTGTTGTGTGGCTTTCTTTGCCTCCTTCCAGGTGATAGTTACTGTGGTTGTTCCCCAAGCAAGTACAAGCAAATGCTGCATCTGGAAACAAGAAAATTTGGGTGAGACCTGCAATCTTCCATTAAGTGTGTAAACGATTCACAAGAGCCTGTTCTCTTTCACCTTTCATGACAAGAAGGGTAAAAAAGGGCACAAAAGCTGTTAAAATGAGTGACCAGTGATAGCAGGAAACTTGGTTAACAGAACAAGCTGAAGTAAAATCAACATAGATTTCAGGAAAATTGGATTCTCTGACCAAACAGGGACCCTCAAAATTACACTACACCTCCTGTCTCCTCTTCCTCTTAGAATAGGACAGGCTGTGTTGATATCAACATTGGGCAAGGTTATCTCTTCTTTTTCAATACTGCTTTCTTGAGTAGTGCATCGTCTCCACTGTGGCCTGGCTTGAGGGGCATTTTAATAAGCTTTCAGACCATTTGAAACATTTTCTCTTCTTTTCTGCCAGGCATTCTTCCAAACAAGTCTGTCACTTCATAAATAAGTAAGGTAGAAAGAGCTACTTACTGTGTTTGGTAAGTCATATCTTCCACGTAACACAAAGCAGAGCACTTCACCCAACCATTTCTATAGCAAACTCCCACACAAACTGCAGCATATCCTCATAAAGGCACGTGTTCTCCATGTAGGGATTTCACATGACTGAATCTGGCACATTTGTTGTCCAGCTCCTTCAAGGCTTGATTCATCTAGTTATTTAAAAATGTTTAAAAACATCTTGATTTTTTTCTGACTGTGACATCCAGTGACAAGAACCATGATATGTATTTTTCTGCCAGATTTCAATAGCTAATCTCCCAGACAAGTCAGCAAAGTGGAAAGGACTCACTCAGTGACACTTCCTCCTTAGGGCTCTACCCTGGGTCTTCGGTAGCAGAATCTAAGGTGACAGATATATCAAAATAAATAATTTAATAAAGTGATATGGCAACAGATCAGCTTAAACTGACCCAGAAGAAAAAACCTCCAGGCAATTAGACCCTCATGATTTATGCACCTGCCCCACACACTCTCCGTGTGATTTCAAGTCCAATGGTGATTTTTGGGCTGGGATCTGCTACCACCTTATTGGATTCTTTCTCTGTCTCCCCATAGCCAGGCTGTTAACTGCTCTTACCTTGTCCAGCTGTAGTTTCTGCTGATGGCTGCAGCCTCCTTGTCTTTTGGTTTGTGTTTCTTGTGCACTGGGTCAGTCAGGACATAGGAATGAAAAAAAGATCTAAACTTGGGATAAAAACCACTTAGCAACAACTAAACATCAGTGTGTTATTGATATCATTCCCAAATGAAGACAAACCATATCACCACATCAGCTACCAAGCAAATCAACTCTGTTCAACACACCTGGGTGAAAGTTCACAGCTTGCAGGCCAGGGCTCCAATAAATCCAGCTACTCATGCTGAGCAAGTAGAGCCAAGAAAAGAGCACATTAAAGTACACAGCATTATAATTCTGAGTTACCCCTTCTGCTTAAAACTCTCTTATTTAAGCAAAACAAAAATTATCTCTCAACAGAGAAGATATATTTTTCTTCACAGCCAAAGAACAGTCAGGGTCCCCTGCCTGCACTTGATAGATATGCATCTGGACTTCCATGCATATCCACCTGTTATGCAGCTGGATATCTGAAGGTGATGATATGGCTTTTATCTTTTGCTTTCTTTTTTTTCATTTCAGTGGACCTAGAACTTCACTCAGATTCTCCATAGAGTCAAGGAAAATTGTGTATACACATCCTTGGAGACAGACCTCTCTTATGCAAGGTTCTAGAACTCCTAAGGGTCAATGTGTGCAGAAAGAACTGGTTCCTAGGCGTGGTCCTAGTCAACACCAGCTCTGCCTTCAGACCACACCAATGAACTGCTGCAGTTTATACAGCACTGCCCCCACTTCCAGTCTCCATGTCAGCCTGTGAGTGAGATGTGAGCTCAGAGTACACTGGATACCTTTTTGCTTTCTCAGGTCTGGATTAGAGGCAATTTCTATCATTAAAACAGGTGTGAAACAAAACGAAGTTACTGGTTCTGTGATTTAAACCTGACTTTGCATCATACTACATGATGGTGAGTGAGGCTCCTACTGCTCACTCCCCTTAGCTGCAGGCAAGGGGAAGTGTTTTCCCTAGACTCAAGCAGCTGAAAGATACTGACAACTGAGTAAAGACAAAATGAAAAATACATAAAGCTTGTAGGCAGACATTCCTATCTTTGCCAGACGCTTCAGCTCCTCTTGTCATCTCCCACGTTAGACAAAGAGCCTGTCAAAGCCAAACAGATTGGTAGATTACACAGCCCCTCTGACCCACTCTCTTCTCCCAAGAGGATTCACTTCCTTTCAGCTTTCACATCATTAGCACTCTCACGGCAGGCAGGGGGTCATTTCTAATTTGTGAATGCCCTTGGACCACAAGCTGGGATTTTTAATTTGTTTACCTTGCATATTAAACAGTACTTTCAAAGGTACTGTCAATAAATCCTCTATGAATCAGAATCTTCACTCCAGACCTTGTTGTTACTTTCACTTTTTTGATTTGACTACACAAGATTGAAAAACATAAGGGCATATATATAAGCCCACAAGGGCAGTCTCAGTCACCAAACACAGTGCCATCACCAAAATCCCCAGAGTGCTGAGGGCAAACCTCTAGGGCTTTGTGACATGAGGCAAGAGCATGACTTTGCAAAGGAGAAGCCAAACCAAGGTGCTACATCAGATCCACAAGCGGGGAGTCAATTCCTAGGGTTGTGGCAGTGAAAAATGCCTCCTGGGATAAGCTCAGGCAGAGCCTGCACCCATCAAGAGGGATGAAGGGTGCTGTACCACCATGTCCAGGGTATCTGTGGGAGTACCTAGACCTGTCTTATAAATTCTCTAAGCACCACACACAAGGAACCAACAGCAAAATCTCAATTAATATGTCATCTTAGCCTTCCCTCAAAGATTCATGCCATGGAACAAGTATGGTACTCAACAATAACTGTTACAACCTTATATCTTCATGAAAGCTTGCTTGTAACCTTGTTCCTCTTATCTCTTCTCCAAGGTAAATGAGAGAGTTTTATATATTTTTCATGTTTGAATTCATGAAACAGTTCTATTAAGTTTACAGGGCAAAGAAGGAAATGCTTGCATATGTTTGAATGTAAATGCATGACAGTACATCAGTAGTGCTCACACTTTCTCCCTCTCTTTGGCTGATAGGTGGTGTTGCAGGGCTATTGAGCCCATCACTGATCACATATAGAGGCATGTGGAGCCCAGCAGTTTCAGTTCACAGGGTTTATGCTAACCTTGCTCCCACTTTTTGCTCCTGGGAGGTTTGCTCACACGTGTAGACCAGATCTGAGTATCAGGATATCTAAAATGTTGGAGTAAAACTTAGTTCAATTTGTCATGGGAATTTGGCAAAGCCATCACATGTAATAATATGTAATCAAATGGTCATTTGAAAGAGGCACAGTCAAAACTGTCCCATATTTTGTCCTTTTTATTCTAAAATTAATTCAAAATTTTGGCCAATTTCCCAAATATGTGTAAATTAGAGCAAATATGTAAGGACACAAGAGATCCCTGTTGAGCCCAGACAAGTTTAATGACAGATTGGTTTCCTCATCCTTGTACTCTGGTACATTTCAGTAAATATCACTGGATGCCATAGGAAGCTGCAACAGTGAAAAGAAATAAAAGAAGAATATAAAAGAAAAGCAAACCACAAAGGACCTTTCAAGCAGTTATGACTTGACCTTCTCCAGGGTAAGGGGTAAACTGCCTTTCAAATAATTCTGTTTAGAGCTTACCCTACATCCTGAAACATCAAGGATATTCTATAACACAACATGGGAAAAGAAAGAAGTGTTGTCAAACAAAACACATACTTAAGAAAACACTGTCAGCCAAGAGACAGTTACTATCTCGAAATATAGTTTATATTTTCATCACCTCCTGGGCTTCCCCTCTGTTTCATCATGAGCAACTGCTGCAGTGGTCACAGCCTCCTCTTCTGTCCACCTCTGCCTGTGGTACCTGGCCTGTGGTACCTGGGTCCTCCAGGTAGGGCTGTTCCATATGGAGAAGAGTCGATTGCATCATGCAATCCATCCAGAGTGTAGCAGGAGTGTGAACAGAAAAACAAAGGGGTAAAGAGGCAAGAGAGGCAGTGGGTAACCTTGGGCTGAGACCACAAAGAGCCACCTCTGCCGTATGTCTCAGCATTTATCTTCCTAGCTGGATCTTCCCTCCCACACTGCTCACCAGTATTTTCTTTCCTGTTATCAGTGCCATGATTCTGGGCTCAGGAGTCATGTCCTGCTCATTGTGGTTTTTCACATGCTTTTCCACTGTCCCATGGACAGTCAACAAGTGCAAATGAATGACCCCCTGTGTCTAACACAGTGGCACAAGAAATGCCACGGGGCCTCTGTGAGCTGGGCTGTGGAGCCACACTGGGGGTGGGAGCAGCACCCTGCATAGGACCCTCCTGCAAAGTGGTGCTCTGGAGTGGGGGCACTGTGGCCACACCAGCAGGGACAGCCAGCTTGATAGACTGAGCCCCCTGCAAAGGAGAACGAGAGGCCCTCAGACAATGAATTATCTAAATCAGGCAGTAAGATGTAACACTGATTGAAAAGCTTGTTCAAATTGCATTCACTGTGATTCATAAACTCTTCATGTAAATTCATATGTTAAGATGAGCACAAAAATTAGAAAGCTGGAATAAGATTGCTTTAATTTAAATAAGAGACATGGTTGTGAATATTAGGCCTTTACACTGTTAGCAGTAACCCATCAGATGTTAACAAAATCTGATATGCAACAGTTTTACATATCCCCTTGTGGGAGAAAGATCAACTTGCAAACCGCTTTATAAATCAGCCACACTGTTAGAGTTAGGCTACTGTATCTAAATGGCTTTTAGATATGCTTCCTGTTTTCAGCTACCATATTTACAAATGAAAGCTTTTTCAAACCACGTCTTTTAATATAATTTGCATATTTAGTAATACATTGATTAACATTAAACACGGATTATTGTAATTTATTTCAGAAACAGATGGGATGCATTAAGTGAAAAGCCAGAGCATTTAAACAGAGCACACTCCCAGGCTGACTCCTGATGATTGATGAATACAAAAACTTTATTAACTATCAAGAAAAAGAAAAAAAAAAAGGGAAAGGGAAAGGGAAAGGGAAAGGGAAAGGGAAAAGGGAAAAGGGAAAGGGAAAGGGAAAGGGAAAGGGAAAGGGAAAGGGAAAGGGAAAGGGAAAGGGAAAGGGAAAGGGAAAGGGGAAGAAAGAAAAAGAAAAAGAAAGAAAAAAAAAAAAAGAAAGAGAAAAAGAAAAAAAAAAAAAAAGAGAAAGAAAAAGAAAAAGAAAAAGAAAAAAAAAAAGAAAAAGAAAAAAAAAAAGAAAAAAAAAAAAAGAAAGAAAAAGAAGAAAAAAAGAAAAAAGATTCCATGCTGAGTCCTTTTCAAGCACTTCCCTCGCAGTATAGCAAACTGCCATTTAGGGGAATTTAAATAAAATAGTGTGACTCAGATATGCGCATGGCTTTGCAGAAGGCTGTGGCCCGAGGCAGAGCGGTGCCCTGGGTGCTCTGCAGGAGGCGGGAGCTGCCGGACCGGGGACCGGCCCGGGGTCCGGCCCGCGGCTCGTCCCGGTGCCGGTAGGTGGCGGCCGCCCACAACGCACATTCCCAAGGATGCTTCGGAGCGCTTCTTCCTCCAGCCTTCGCGGGAAAATCCTCGGGCGGGGACAAAGTTCTGTCGGGTTTCCTTCTCCTCGCAATGGCCTCTTGGCTGCTGGCTGTCAAATGCCTTCAGTCGGCACCTGATAGTAGGAGCACCCTGCAATATGTTGTCGTGGTTTAGTGTTTGTGTGTGCAAGTATACCGGTGTAATTTTGACACAAAACCAAGATGTACACAAACTGTATAAAATTATCTATGAATCAGTCACGTGTACAAGAATATGCATTTTTTTAATGGCAAAATGAGCATTTAGAACAACAATACAATGTAAACCTGATTTTCATCTTTACAAATATTCTCCTCAAAGAGAAACCTCCATGTCCCGAAAACAAGTTGGCAAGTCTTTCATCTTTACTTAGGAATATACATTGCAATAGTTAAGAAAGGAATAGACAGTGTTGTTGAAATGTAGGTCCACTGTAGGTATTAAAATATGACAGTTCACGAGCCATGGAAGTGTGATATGGCCGGGGGGGGATTACTTCTGTATGTACCCTGCTTCTTACAATCTTATAAGAAAATATATCCACTGCTGGGCACTGATTAACCCACAGCCTGACCCAGTGCATTGGTTTGTATCTTATTTAAATTAGCTTTCTGTATAATTAATGATGCAGCCAATTAGTCTGACAGAGCCAGGATACCATAGCTAAAATAAGCTATGACACTTCAATAGATCTCTTCAAGTAGATTACATAAATGTTATTTCTATACTTCCCATTCAGAGCCTTTCCTTTCATCTTACATTTCTATCAGGAATGGTCCTTCCCAAAGCAGGAGGGAAGCAGTTTTACCCCCAAAGGGAAGCAGTTTTACCTTCCCCCTTCAGGAAATTTTATTTCCACGTGGGAAATTTCCTTGTTTTCCTCTCATGCAGTTGCACATGAGCTTTGCAATTTAGTATAGTGAAGGAAGGGAAAATATTCTGTCTTGCACACAAACTCACAGACAGTGTAATTGTATTCTTTTCATTCTGGATGGAGAACATAAGTTACTCTAGAGCTGGGAAAATAAGACTCCATCCATCAGAGCACATCATTATCTTGAGGGAGTAAGAATGTCTCTCCTTGAGCAAGTCTGAGGAAAGAGACCTGGGAAAGGGAAGGCAATTTTATCTAGGGCTCACTTGGGGGGTCTATTCCAAAATTTGTCCAAAGAAAAGGAGCAAAATCACCTAGGACTGACTGTTCTGATGCTGGGATTTAACTGACAAATTCTCAAACTTTCCCAAGTTCTCTGTGAACCCTGGGGAAATCAGCAGGAGGAACCTGTGGGCTCAGTCCTCTGTGAGTCAACCCACCACCCCTGCAGTCAGGTGCCATAAGATGAGAGGACACTCCAAACTCCAGGCCCAGGGATGAGCAGAGAGGTCAGCCACTGGCGGACACACAGGAGGAAACTATTTCTTTTTTTATCCTTCAGTACTGTTCTTTATTCTCTGTCCTCTTGATCCCAAGGACTCTTGTAGTGGGAAATTATTTCCAACACCTCAACTTTCTGTGAAGGGAAGAGGGAGGGCTGTGTGTGACCTGCACAGAGCCCAGCAGGAGGATCAGCCTGTACCAGTGTGGGTGCTCATGTGTGGCACGGCAGGACACACGGCGTGGCTGAGAGATGGCACCTATGGCTTGGCCAGTTTATGCCCTACTGTTTGAGCTCCCTTCATTTCCTTTCAACTTTGGCAGCAGACCATGTCTTGATTGCCCTATTTAAACCCCTTAATCTATAATCCCTCTATTTTCTGTTCATTTACCATTGTGATGCTGTTAGAGTATGCAACTCTGGACGTTTCTTTAGGTCACAACTTCATGAAAGATGCTGTGAACAACTCTATCTTCACTTAAATCTCTTGCAAATTAATTTACTGTTTAAGGTTACTTGAGTAGGTTTCTTTGCATTCACTAGAATAAGGAGAGCTTATTTAGGGGAAAAATAATAGAGAGTATTAATGTATGAGCTTGTTAAAATGCACAAGCTCTCCCAGTTCTGGGAAAGAAATTATTTGTTAATATTTTGGGTTACTGTGGCACAGAGCCAATGTTTCAGTTACACTACAAAAAGCACCCAAAAATTACCAATACCTCTTTTCCCTGTCTTCAAACTTTTATTAAATACACAAAAGTATTTAAAAGGTCGGTTACCCATTTTGCTGCTATCAGGAGATTACTCTAACATGATGTGTTTGTCTCCTATTGTGAGTAGTGAAAATCCCCCTGTATCCAGTGTGTTTTGTTTGGATTGAGATGGCATGCAGCTGATGGCTGTGACCTTCATGGTGGCTTAGATCCCTGGCTGGCACTGATTTTTGATTTAGTGCCGATCTGCTGCGCTTGTCACAGGCTGCAAGGTGCTTTCCATGCACTAATGGAACAGCTCAAGGGCAGAGGGGCCCTGTAAATGTCTATCTTTCACCAACACTGTGCTAAATAGAGAGCTGAGTTTTCTACATGTGAATGACAGAACCTGAGATTATATACAGGAGTGAACTGGGAGTTCTTTCACCTGGGCTGATGTTCAGCAGTAAATAAATGTCACTGTAAAATGAGAAGTTTTTATTATTCTGAGTGGTAATGAATATAAGTATACAGTATTAAACAGCATACATAATATTGCCTATATATCCACATCTGAAGACAGGAACTAGCTCTATACAGCCCATCTCCTCATAAGCAATTATTTCCTTTGGATATCAGAGGATTTGTACCAGAGTTCAGTTTGACTCTGTCTGCATTAATAAGTCATTAATAAATCCTGTTCCTTAATGACATATTCAGCTGAAAATGAATTCACCCTGAGCTCTCCCTCACAGGAAACCAGCACACTGGATTGCAAATGGCAAAGGATTCAGGTTAACTCTTTGCTTATTCACTAAAGTTAGAAATGGATGAAGGGCCAAGACAATGCTATTCACATAGGAAAAATCTCCTATTGATGGACGTTTCTTTGACTATTAGTGTGGGGAAAGGCTATCAGGTTTGCCTCAACCTTCCCCTTATGAGGAGTAATGCAAGTCTCATATTTTATTTATTCATGTTATTTACTTATTTATTTACTCCCATATTAATCTTAGAGTTTATTTTTAACAAAACAGGTCTTAATAGGTTAAACGTATTTCTTACACTGAGGACTTCCTGGGCAGCTCCACTGCAGTTTCCATATATTAGATACAAGCTAGAATATTCAGATAACATAAACAAATGGGATAATAAATTCATGCCCTCTTAAGTATAATGAACCAGATCACACCATCAGTTTCTGCAAAGGAATCCTGAGTGAAATCAAAATTAAGAACTTCATATGGATTTGAAATGGAATGAGAAATTCTGCTTACAAGCCAGAACTGACTGTCTCTCAGCTGATCACCTCTCTCCTTATAAATGAAAAATTATCTAGTTTTTAACTACTTAACTGCTTTTTTAAGTTGTTAGTTTAATCAGTAAGGTGGCCATGACTAATTTTTAAGGGGGAGATGAAAGGAAAGAGACCACTGCTTCCTTGTTCTGCCCCTTGACAGTTAAGTGCATTCTCAAGACTACTCAAAAAGCATTTTGCTGCCCATTGTCCCATGGAGAAGCAAGGGGTAATTGTAAACTGGGAGCACTTTGGCTGTGGAGTGATGTTCAGGACCAGCTTTGCTGACTTCAGTCTATGTCCTGCGTGAAACCATTAAATCACTTTTCTGACCAAAGGGATACAAAAAAGCCATAGCAAAAGAAAATTATTCAAGTAATTTTTCAACACATTTTCTTTGCTTATGGAAAACAAACAAACAAACAAACAAAACAAAACAAAAACCAAACAAAAAAACCCCAAAAATAAAAACAAAAACAAAAAAACACCAAGCAAACCTCTGATGTTGAATTAATGTATTATGAGTATATAAATAATTAAATCAGCCAAGGAATTTTTATGGGGAAGGTAGAAGGAGTAACATCCGCTAAAGAATTTTTTAGTACACGGATTTATTGTCATTTTCTCCAAGCCCTTTTTTTCCAGCAGTACTCTCATTTCTGAGTTTTGCCTATTGGGAAAAACCTATAGGAGAGGACCCATAGTCCTCTCATTTGGCCCATGAATGTACTTTCACTGGTTTTGACAGTCGTAGGCCCAGCAGGACAAGGCTATAGGATTAATTTTCTCATTTGTGCCAGCAAGTTCTATTCCTAAGGGTCTTGGGCTAATTAATTGCTATTATCAGACTACAACAAGCCTAATCTGGACAAGAGTGAGAAGCTAACAGTCCCTCCTAGGGCTGAGCTCTGTCTTGGGCTTCAGCCTGAGCCTTGGCTCAGAGGAAGATGACTTGGAGGGTTGAGGGTGTCACAGTACAGTTTTAGGCTGTGGAGGACCAGGCTTTCCCTCCAGCACCTGCTGCTGCCTGGGGCTCATTTGAGCACTGTGGTGGTTTGGAAGACCTTGAGAGGGACACCTGGAGCTGTAAATTCATACACTGCCCAGAGCTGCCATGCTGGCCTCCTGCCCACATCCAGATTGCATCTGGGCACACAGCTCCCTCCACCACTGCAAGGCAGCCAGTACCTGGCAACCCCATACCACTGCATTCCTCCCTCTGCATAAACTCAGACCCAGCAAGAAGTTCCATCCCTCACAGCCTTGTCTGCCACGAGCAGAGAGCTTAGGATACTGTTCAAGTACACTGAGTGCACTGTGTTGTGCCAAAGCCTGGATCTCACTTGTGAAGACACAAATGCCATCTCCCCTGCACCTTGCACCTTGCACCTTGCTCTGGGGCTCTCCCTATGGTCCCAAGACCATGATACTTGAATTTCTGGATATGTCTGTTTAAACAGTGCTGGCACAAGGTTTGTCCTGGTGGCAAAATTGGGATCTTGGAAATGCTGCTCCAAGAAAGGCTTGGGCATCAGTAATCAAGGTCTGGTGGAATGTCACAGCTGCTGGCAGGCTGATGGGAGACTGCAGGCAGACGTGTATTGGTGATCATACTTAAAAAACAATATTTGCTTTGCTGTGCACATGATGGTTTTGCACAAATTAGTATCCCTGGATACTCATATAATCCCTAGCATTGGGGGAGTTAGGGGAAACAATAAAATTACTCAGTTCACCTCCTCATTATTCTTACGATATAAGAAGAAACTTATAAGAAGATTCTTATTATAAAAGATAAGAAGGTCTAGGATGTAAATGTCTTTTGCCCCAGCCACAATAAAACTATGATTGGAAATTCAAGACCTATACTCACAGCATGTGAGAGCATGGACTTACCTAACAGGTAAATTACATTATTTGTGAATGCTTCACCATTACATTAACTTTTTCCTGTAAACCTGTGAAGGTCAGCAAAACCTTGGTTTATCTGCTGCATAAGTGCCAGTTGTTTAAGGCAAAGCTGCCGTGCAGCAAGACTCTTAAAATATTCCTGCCTCCCAAATTTGTGAATCAATGGAGAATCTCACATGTGTGTGTCAGAGCCTTTACTGGCCCTGCTTCTCCCCTACTGCCATTTAGGCTTTCTGGTGCAGCATATTTCCAAGCACTCCTCTGAACACACTTGCTTTCTGGTATTTTGAGAAAATAGGGTGCTTTCTAAAAACTTTCCTTGCACAACTTACAGAAAGTGTTCAACACGCTCTTTCTTGTTCAATTTAGCAGTGATGTGTACAGCACATAATGCACGGGAGTCACAGATTCCTCTGGGTGATCCACTCTGAAGAGCTGTTAATAGATGGATAATGCAGTCATCACATCCTATGAAACACCTTTTTCTTCTTCTTAATATTTTTGCCATTGATTTTTTGAGATTTTCAACCAGGGCTTACATGCATAAGACCAAATTCTGAGGGAGTCTCTGGGCCCACAGCCTGATCTGTCTTTTTGTGTGCATGAGGCTGAACACTCCGTCGCTCAAATGGCTGGAGAGTCCCAAAGTGAAGGATATTAAAACCTAATTTTCAGACTTAATTTTAGAAAAAGCTGCTTCAGTGTTATGTGGTACAGAGATATCTCATTAGCTCTCACCAGATCCCTGCCTTTGGAGGGCTCTTTCACTGTGCTAATGGCACTTTGACATTTTGTGGATTAGTCTTTCAGGTTCCATAATCAATTTAACATTAACATTCATGTAAACTATTAATGAAATAATATTAAAAAAGAAAAATGTTCCTACAATACTGCAACATTTTAATGCCTCATTAAAATCATTAGTAATGCTAATATTAAAGAACTTACTTCATCTTTCAGAGAACCCCAAAATAAATCATAATCAAATGTTTGCTAACGTACAGCCTGAGAAATAATTTATACATTGCTGGTATATAGGCATCACGTACACTAAAGATGACACTGTAAGGTCACATTATCAAGCACTCACAACTAGTTCTGGCTTTGAAAAGTCATTGTACACAGTATTATTTTATAATTATCATTAAACATACTGAATATCGTTTGTGGTTTTTATTTATGAGGGAAAAAAAAAGGATATAGTGTGCCTCTCAGCCAGCCAGTGCTTTCATGGAATTCAAGTTGCAAACAATGACATGCTTCACTGACCTCAATGACTTACAAAGGCCATTTATATTCAGTACTCTCATTTACTCTATCTTTAAAAATGAGTAAGAGACATATATTAATAGCAAGAAACTGGGAGAATGATTGCATCACTACCCATCTCCAGACTTACTGCAACACTTCATTCTCCAGGAGTAGAACTGGCATGGGAATGTAAATGTCATAGTAGTATTTATATAAATTTTTCCTACATATGTAAGGGCAGACCTGTAGTCCTCTCTTTGCTGGCTAACTTTTCCATGTCATCCTGAAGTGCTGTAGCCACAGGAGTAGACTTTATTCAGTGAATGGTAAGGGTGAATACCAGAGCAGAGTTCTGATTTGGGCACACCAGAGCTTTAGAGATGTAACAGGGACATCCTTAGCAGTGGGCTGGGAGGAGAGCTGGCTCCAGGTGAGGTCAGCACTGCATCACACCAGCACCTTCTAGGGAGTGATCTAGAGGAGAGACAAGGCAGGTACTGATGCTGAGCTGGAAAGAGTTCTAAGATGGGTATATAATAGATGGGTATATAATAGATGGGTGTGCAATTTGGTTTAAACCACTGTGGACATCCATTTACACCAATGAGCCACCCATTCCCAGAGCAGCAGCACTAGAATGGAAAGTGGCAAATGGGTAGGTAATAGAGCATCCAAACTCATAGCAAGGAACCAGAGAAAGAATCCCTCCAGCCTTTCCCTAAGAGCCTGTCCCACACTGCCGCCAGCTCAGCAGTGCAGGCATCAGGACCAGCCTCCCAGTCCCTCTCAGGGTGAGCCAAGCTGTCTCTTGGATGAGTGTTGCCCCCTCCAGCACAGGCTGGGCTAGTCAGGGCTGCTCCAAGGGCAACTGCAGCTTTCCCTGCCATGAGCCAAGGTCGTTATGTTAGGCTGGAGACATGCTGGGCTGCTGCACTCAAAAAAGGAGTTAGCTTGGCTTGAATATTCTCCCCACTAAGCCACAGTATTCAGTTCTTCCCTCATTTTGCAGCAAAATGTACACAGTTTTAAAAAACTCACCTCCTCACCACTGGGTTTTGCTAGTTGTTCTGCCAGATATTTGAGATTACAGGATTAAAGAGGAGCTTTGGTTTTAACTTGCACAAATGAACTAGCTGACCTTTCCCAGTGTCCCAATCCAGTCACTGAGCACCTCTCTCCATTACAGCAAAGACAGTGTTGCATTTCTTCCCCTTATTTCCATCATGAGCCGACCCAAGCCCTCATTGCTGAACAGATTTTGCTTTGCAAAACCTGCTTGAGGAAGCTCAGCAAATAAATTCATTGGCATAGCCTTATGAATTCAAAATCAGAGGGCTGATTCTGGCATGGTTTACATTTTCTGTTTTAATTTGTCATTTGGTTTAGATGAAAGGTTAATTGCGTTTTCTCTTAATATATTTAATATATTGTAGTAACAAGCAAGCTCTAGAAATGATAAAGTAATTTGTTAAAAAACTCAGCTACATCATCTTTAGCCATTCATGTTCCCTTCATAGAGAAAATTAATTGTTCCAATCTAGTAAGCTACAAAAGAAATACAGCCGACAAAGGGTGAAATATGAACATCAATGGTAAGTTTCAAATTTACCCTATTTATTTTGAATGTAAGATCTCGTGACCCACTAAAATTCAGTTCACAGTGTTTTATGAAAAATAATGGCTGAAATTGAATGTCTTAATTTACATTTAATGCAATTAAGAATGGTTTAAATTATGACTGATGAACAGCACACACAGATGTCAGTCAGTTTCATCAGAATAAATTGAAGTCAGTGTCAATGAATGCTCTACTGATAAATCCCACTTTACATAAAATTAATAAAAATAAGGAAATATAATCCTTAGCTAATTGCAAAATGTTCTGGAATTCCCCTGAATTTTGGAGGGCGTGGGGGAGTGTAAGTAGAGAAAGCCACAAAGTAGAGTATGAAGAGCAATTTATTTTCAAAGGCATCCTATGTGAAATTGTGTAATGATCTGAAAGTTTACAGCTAAGGGTGTTCTTGTGCAGGGGTACCTTGTTTTACTGAAATGAGCTGTGGAAGAGTGAGGAAGATGCCTGTAATGTTGCAGCTGTGCATGGTCACAAGAGAACTGTCCTCCTTGCAGTTTCCTGGGAAGTGCTCTGCCTCCACACAAGGTGCACCACCTGAATTGGTATTTCCCCTGCTTTTGCAGCTTGTTGGGGACCCGACATACCTTTGCCAAGCCTGGTGCCAGCAAGAATTAGCCCAGAGTTTTCAACCCTGTGCGGTAAACGCAATGTAAATAACATTTAGTACTCTCACATGTGAAGAGTGTCAGCTCCTCCATACAGCCATAATCTTGCAGCTCTCTATTGGCACGGGGTCTGGCATGGCAGCATCATGGCTCATTGTGGGTTCCTCAAACATTTCCACAGTTAGGAGGTAATTTTCACAAATTTAGTGTAAATTCAGACTGATTTATAGATTGTTTTTTAGGTAAAGCAAGTTTACACTGGAATTTCACCAAATATTTGACAAATGTTTTTCATGCTAACACAAGGTTAGCTTTCATTCTTCATTCTGTGTTGAAAAGATACTTTTGCTTTCTAAACAAATACAGAATATTTTTCAATCTGCCTTCCTGGAGCAAATGTCAGATGTAAGGAGTGCTGTAAGCTCAACATTTGGCTTGCAGAGTAGTTATGGAGCAGTCCTGCAGTCCTAGAGCAGGAAAGAGAGACTCAGCTAATGCTTTTGAGCATTTCTTCTGTTTCTCTAGCAACTGCAGAGGCTGATTTAATAAATCTAAAATCTTGGAGTAAACAAAAAGTCTTACTGAGGAGGACCAGGGCAATGCTGGAAGACATTGAGCTTCCCCATTACAAATGCCTACACGCACCTGTGGTGGTGACTGTCACCAAAAAATCTCTGGAGGACAGGGTTATTTGATATATGTGAGCTGTTTCCTGTGATTTCACAGGTGAACACAAACACTTTTATTTGTAGGGGCTGCAAGTTAACCAAAATTTTTTTGCATATATGTAAAGACAAACTACTCTAAGGGAGATAATCCCTTTTTCACATCAAACTACTTTCAGCCAAGGTGGAGAAGTTTTATGTGAAGGAAAAACGATAATCTTCGAAGACCAAGCACCACACCTTCTAAATTGTGGGAAAAGATAAATTATGATGGTACTGTAAAATCTCCTGACAGTATCTTAGAGTTAGAATCTGACATTTTCATGCAGCTGTTGTAGAACAGGTGGCAACAGTGCAAGCTGAAGCTGGCACTTAAATGTACGTGGCATATATTTCACGTAGGTAGGAAATGACTCCTTACCTCTTTCAGGATATGCCCACTTCTGTTGTGTGTCTGTTCTGTGACATCAGATTAATCAGGGTGCCTTAATTGTGTATTCTCTCTGGGTGCAGGTGTTCATTGTCTGTATGTTAAAGAGTTGAGTGTCCTACCTGTCCTTATACAATATGGCCACTGGGCCAATGTGTGCCCTAGATAGGTCAGCTGAAAAACATATTAAACCAAGGGAACTGGAATGATTTATGCAGCTCTTTTCTGGTGCCCAAAAGCAAAAGGACACAAGTTTAGGTCACTGTAGTGTCCTGCACTCCCGCTTACTTTTTCCTGTGAAATATTTTCCTGCCATGCAAAGCTCAAGTTGCTAGGCTTGCAATTCCATAGCCCTTTGCAAAACCAGACACTGACCCAAAAGCCATGGGAAGCATCTGCCACCGTGGGAGCTGTGGGTGTTCCACATCTGGTGTTAGCCAAGTCACCCATTTCACCTATACAGTGAACACAGTTCATTTAATCCTTGCCAGAGACTGCAAAAGGCACAAATTTAAGCATCTACCCAGGGCCAAATTCTCAAAATGGAGGTGCCCAAGACTGCAAACCAAAGAATGAGGTATGTTCAGAAGTGCACTCAGAATTGCATGCAGTATTAGTACAATGTGTCTTTGCTATGCCCTTATTATCTTGTAGATATATAGTGTAATTTATGCTAATAGACTGACTCCCAAATTTACCCTTGCTGTGTTAGTCACTTTTCTAGAAAGTACAAGTGGCACATTGCTAGCAAAGAACCAGAAAAAAACTGGAAAGAGAGGGCAGGGGAGCAGTCCCTCGTGATCCACCCCAGACTCCAGTGCACAGAAAAGTGCCTTATATTTTATTCTCCTTATATTTTCTCATGCTTTTTCAATTTAGGTTTAAATGCATGGGGCTTTATGTGATGGAGCTTCTCTGCTTCCCGTGAGAGATTGCTCCAGAGCTGTATTATAGATTTTGCCCTCAGGAAGTTTTTCCTGATTTTTCAACCTAAATTTTTCGTTTGTTAACTCCATTGTATTACTTCTACTTATATCTCTTTTGTCAGCCTAAATAGCTGTGCCCCTCTCATTTGATAGCTGTACCCTTCAAACGTTTGTGGCATGCCATTCTGTTCTTCCCTTGTGTAGCCAAGCTACATATATTTTGGGAGTTTAACCTTTTTTTCCAGCCATTCTTTACATTCCCTTACCCACATTTGTTGCTCTTCTCCACACAGTTTGCTTTTTTGTTCAGACAAGAAAGCAAAGGGTATTCTAAACACATGCTTCTCTTGAAAATAAATGCTATGCTATTGTTTGCTTGCCTCCTCCAGCCACAAATTTTCTCCCTTGTAGGCTAAGCATACAGAAGGGAGCACAAATGACGGAGGCAGGATTTGCATAGGCATGTAGACTGCCTTGGAGTGACACAGAATGCTAATAAAACTGGTTTAAGGGTTTTTTCTATGAACATTTTTTTTTCCATTTGACTTTAAGAGATCATCACTCAATGTTATTTCTTAAACTGAGGAATCTAAGGCGAATGCTTTGACTTGATTTTAAAGACATTGAATTTTTTCTGCTGGTATAAATAGTATGGACACAGTAAAAGTACTTGAGAGAGCCTAATGAACCATTTCTTACACCCCATTACCTTTAGTCTGATATGACTGAGAGTACGGGCACTAATTATCCTCTCTTTCACAGGCAGCGACATAGATCTACAGTAGGTCTTAAAACACAATATTCCATACAACTCTTAGCAGTATCTCATGTAATACATTTCTGTATTTTTTTCTAATCGAAATTTAAATTAGAGGCATGCCACTTTCCATCTACCTGCCACTTATATATGTTTTATGAACAATTCTTTTAGATTATTTCCTACCAAAAAAAAAAAAGTGCAGGTAGCACACGACCAGTCACAGAGTGAGTCCTAAAAATTAAAGGATTTGTCTTTGAAAGGAGTGAGGCAACCATACTGCTCTAATGACAGAGAAGCTCTGCACAGTGGAGACTAGCACAGGAAAGCTGCCAGTTGAGAGAATCAAGGGAGTGTGAGACGAGCACAAGATCAGAGCTCATTTCCCCTGGGTCTCTCGGAGAATGGAAAATTGCTTTTACTAGTTTAGCTCTGCTCTTCTGTACAAGAAAAGAGCGAGGAGCAAGGCTGATCTAGGGGGATAGGAAATCATGCATTGCTCTGCACTGGTTTGCATTTTACAGATAGCCTTGCTGAGATGATGCAGGTGCATCAGGCAAGATGTATGCCTGTCATTGTCAGTGGCTGTGCTTTTGCAAATTATCTGTCAGACTTCCCAGGCTTAGGTCATGTGAGGAAGCTTGCCCACATCCTGCAAATTCTAGCCTTGTTGATCCACCTGGAATGCAAAATGCAAGGCTCCAACACCTCACTGCCCTGGGGTAAATGCTGCTCCCAGCAGGAGTGCTGATTTGCACGACTGTTACTGAGCTTGAACCTTTATCTCACGTCACAGGGAAGATGAAGTTTTCTGCTGGTTAACGAGGAAACACTTGGAAACATATGAGCTGCATATTGGGATGCAGATGGTTCTATAAGACAGTACATACATTTATAAAGGAGACATGTAAGGTCATTGGGAACCATCTGCTTTAAATATTTAAATGTCCTTACACTAAACGTATGAGTAGTTTTGCCCTGGACTTGTAATATTAGCCATCTAGCAATTTTTTATAATAATGGTGAAACAAAAGAAAAATGGGAAGGTGGGAGACAAGGCATGGCAACCAATTTACAACATCTGGGCCCTACACAGCCAGCTCAGCAGCAACGCAACCTGTCCAGGAACAGTTTGCTCTTTTTGCAGAGGTTTGCCCCCAGGCAAGAGAGCATCCTCTGGGGCTGTCACAAAGACCTGTGCTGCTCTGACCTGGCAGAAGGGAAGCCTAAGCAATCTAACTATCAGGAAACCTCCATGATCCTGCTCCTTCTTGGACAGGCTGTTTCCATAAGGGGGTAGTTTTGGCATTATTTGCCTTGCCCAAACAGCAACCAAAGATCTTTTCCTCGCACTAGTCCACATCCTAACTGAGCATTGGACAGCTATGGCTCCAGAAACTCTTGCCCTGCAGACTCTGCACTGATGTTCCCAAGAAGACAGGTTCCCACTTTCTTTCAGTTACCCCCAGTAATAAACTAAAATAAACTCACTGCATCCCACTCTCTGCATTGTACTCCTTGCGTAGTTTGAGAGCCCTCTCCTCACAGGCAATCCTGCTGGCTCTGAGAGGAATCACCAACCTTAACTGCCCTAAACCCCACCTGTGCAGACCCAAGAGTCTTCTGATGAAAAAACGTAGTGTTGAATCATTTTGGTCCTCCTTTACTTTACTGAAGTACTTTTCTTTGGTCCTCCTTTACTTTACTGAAGTATTTTTCTCCAAACAGAACCACCCAGGTAGAGAGAGAAGAGCTGGAGAGCTCCCAGGAATGCAGCAATGCTCCAGCCCTGACTCTCAGCTGCATCTCTGGAGCCCACAGCACTGCAGTGCTCCCCAGAGCTCCCAAAGAGGGGCAGTCCAAAAGGATCCACATGCTCTGGGTTTAGTTCCTCACTGCAGCTCCTGTAATCAGCACAGGAAGGCAGAGTGCACCTGCTTCTTTCCATCATCTGGGTTTGTCTAAGACAGATGCCTTGGGCTTCCTGGGCCAGTGTAGTCATGGTGCTGGCTAGCAGCACTGGAGAGCCCTGCTGGGGCAGGCTGGACAGGGCACCTACAGCAGGCAGAGCTACTGCTCATGCTACACCAGCAGAGTAGCTTCTTCATGTATTTTGTGTCTCTGTCTCCTCCATAATCTGAAGAACAGAATCCATACAGTCAAATCTTTAAATGGTTATCCAGTTTCACATTTGCTGGGAGTATACATATACCATATTCATCATACTTACATACACAAATATATATGTACATATTATTTCTGGGGTCACAATTTCCCTGAGGTCTGTCCTTGCACTACAGTTCTCCTGTTCATCTCTCTATCAAACATATGCAAGTATGATGATTAACAAATTTTCCAGGACAGATGGATTATTTTTGATGGTAAAAATCTGTCACCTATCAAAAAAGGGAAGGCTGTTCTTTTCCTCTCCTCTGGAAACAAATGAGGAATAAAACCACAGCTAAAACCATTCGTGAATGTTTGTTAGTCTGAATCATTCTCTCTCAAACTGCCTTGAACTGTAAGAACAGCTTTGCCTGCAATTACCAAAGCCTAGGAGCATACCAGGATAACCTCCTTCCCCAACATGAAGCCTTCAATCGTACTATTGAAAATGACAGTTGGTTGTTGTTGCTATTGCATTTCGCTGATGTTATGATTTAAAGCCTTGTCTTACACCTACTGAGGAGAAAAGACAAACTCCACCACCTTCTGGGAGCCCCCACGCTCTTCCAAGTTCTCTTTGAGATTGTTTGGTTTAGGTTTGTTGGTTTTTTTCATTTTCCCCAGGAGACCTTAGTCTGTGTTATTACAGATTCACTACATCTATCTTACCTTCATTTCAGTATTTCTATCCTTTTTAAAGATTATTTTACAAATACTACTTTCACCATCTTGATACCAGCTTTCAATTCAGAGCAATGATATGACTTCTTAATGAAATTTGTGCACATGTTTATCCTTGGATAATATTCACAATAAGCCCCAAAAGGGTACCCAGAGAAAGAGTGAAGAATCTGGAAAGGAGAGAAACAACAAAAAACATAGATGAAAAGCAAAAGCATGAGAAATAATTGCACTGCTTTGCTCACACAATTAAAAAGCACATTGGAGGAAAACAGTTAAATTAGCTCACTGAGTGCATGCATGAGTTTTAAAGCTCTACTGCCAGCTCAATTAAAAACATACTCTAACACAGCACACACTGATTTATAAAGCAGATGACATTCTCCAGCAGCCTGAGATGGTCTCTGTGACACCACCAGCAGCCACTTCCTCTTGTTCTCCTTGTCCTTTGGAGCATTATAGACTACTCAGGATGATTTCAGATTGTCAGGGCTCAAAAACAGCTGTTCCTTTTCTGGAAACCAAACAGCCCAGCCTTTCACTTTCTATGGCAACAACAGTGAGCCCTTCGCAATCTGACCTGCCGAGGAAAACCTGCTGTTAATTAAATGTTAATTGCCTTAATGCAGTATGCATTATGTGGAAAAACGCAAGTTATTTTAATCTGTATTTTAAAGAACACATCTGAGGCTTAAAATGCCAGGCAGAGGTACCTTATAAATTGACAGATATTTACTTCCTTTGTCCCTTGGTGTAAGAAGAGACTCCTGTGGGTTTAACAGATGTGTTGTTCTATTATTTTTCAGACTTTCAGGTCTCTTTCAGACCATTTAATTTTATTTCTCTGCAAACCCAAATGCAGCATTAATAATCAAGTTTGAGTGATACTAAGATGTCTTTTAAAAATGACATCAATTATTTATTTTTATTTTAAAATATATCAGGAGTTCAGTCTTTCTAGTTCAGCAGGCAGAGTGTGTGATTTGAGTGAAGGATCTTTATTCCTGGACAGAAACGAATGCCTTTGTGCTCCCCCTCTGGGCTAGGCAGCCACACGAGCAGCCATTCTCAGAGGGGCCATGCCACATGCCACTTCCAGCACCCTGAGGGAAAAAGGACTGCCAGCTTCTCAAATTGAAGGTCTTCTCTAGAGCAACCTGTCTCCCTCCCACAACCTTCTGCTCAAACACCTTGCCTTCCCTTAAACTACTTAGCACCTGGGCAAAGAGACCTCATTACTGCAGCAGTTTTTCTGCCAGCTTGGCCCAGGCCCTGAAGAGACTTTCCACTCTCAAGACTGAGGAGATGGGGATGAGGGAAACTAGAAAGCACAAACTTTTTTGATGTGTAGGGGAGCAACTTCTTGCTAGCTGCTTGCTCAGGCCAAAATTCATTATAATGAATGCAGTTGTCATGGGCACAGGAATGCCCAAAGGTTTCTGTCCAGGGATGGCTGGGCATGTTACACTGCTTTTTCTCCTGGCCAAATTTATTACAGTATTTTGCCTCAGACTGCTGCAAGTGTCATGATGACATTGCAGGTGATGTGACAGAAATGCCAACCAATAAAAGAAAAAAAAGAATTATTCCCATTAACTTTGGGAATAAAGTGGGGATGAAACAAGGTATCCCACAATGAGTGCTTGTGTAAAATTCCTGATCACGTACCTATGTTGCCCAAATTGTCTTCTGGGAAGAATAAATTGTGCAGGGACATAAAAGACAGACTTTGTAGCAGCAACCACAAATACATCACTTTCTCTTCATCCCTTTTTTAATTTATCTGCAATTCACAAAGGCAAAATACCAAAGTTTACAGCAGAAAAGAGTCTATTCAACTTCTTTGCTGTGCAAACAGAGAAGCTGAAGCTGATGATGTTCTGCTGGTTTACACTAGCAGACCATGCCACTTAAAATAAGCTGCATCCCTGCTGCAGTGGTCTCATGGGGATGTGGGAATACCTGCTTCTGTGATTTGGTGCAAAACTATTTACAGCCTCAGAATTTGACCCCCTAGACAGGAAGCTGCCAGACAAAAGATGTCAGCAGAGGCAAGTGCTATTGGGGAAGCAACAGCAGTGCCAGCACAGCCCAGAGGCCTGCCCAAACACAGAGCCAGCACCCATTCCAGAAGCCCAAGCCCCTCTCAACCACATCTGGGTTTGATCTCCAATGTTTACAATCTGGGAGTGTCTTAGTGTTTTTGAACTGCTACATGTATTATTTTTCTCATCTTAAAGCTGCCCATGTAGAGAAAAGCACAAGACTTCAGTAACAGTTACCAGCATGATTTGCTTTTATTACCTTTCTGTTCAAGACCCTTGTTTCCCCTTGTAGCATGTCAAATTGCCCCCAAAACCATATTATACAGCAGAGAAATGTCGTTCACACTTCACTGGCTATTGATTTACTTTACTTATTGGCACAAAATCAGCCTGAGATAAACATTTTGTCCCCCATTTCCACTATTGTAAGCGATATAGTTCACTGCAAGATAGGCAAACCCCAATGTGCGGGGTCACAATTCGACATGGCTTTCTAATCAATGTGTGAAAAATTACCTAATGAATAATGGGTTGCACATTTCCACAAACAAATTAACCAGGGTGAGACTGAAACTAATGATTATATTTATCTAATGTAATTTCACATCTGTTACTAGAGCTAGTAATTTTTTTTTCTTTCCATGGCATCCTTAGAATTGCAGTCTAGTTTTTGGAAGACAGACATTTTGCATCCATTCAAACGCATAATGTTCAAGTTTCTTAAATACATAATTTTGAAAGAACAACATATTTGGGAAGTTTGCCACTATTTTACGACATTTTATGGGGACTGAACTGTCTTTTGAAATATGATGTGGTTCTCATACTGGAGCCAGGGTGTTCCAACTGACAACACCTTCCATACAGGGAACAACAATAGTGTTCTTTTCCTCAGTATGCTGCCTGATAATTTCCACTGGAGTTAGGCTAATATTATTTGCAGATGAAAATGTTTGACAATGGGAAGGAACCATACAGCTATGTTCTTTTTCTTCTTCTTAAAATGTGTTTTCCTGATGAAATTATCAGTTTTGTAAAGCAGACATTCCTGGAATCTAACTGCTGACCCCACACACATTCAGAAAGTAGCCAGGGCCTGATGCAGCAGGATCTTCTTAGAATGGGGAGAGCAATTGGCTCTGTGGGTTTTGCTTTCCATCTGCAGCTTTTTATTTTCCAGGTACATTAAAATATTTTGCTTGGGGTGATAGTTGCTTAGGCACCCACCCTCCCTGGCCTTAAAAATATGAGGCATTAACTTGCCTGTTTCTCTCCCAAGAGAAGTGTTTCACAGAAGGGCTTGTAAGGCCACCAGGGAAGGACAAAGAGGACAATGCTGGAGTTTCCTCCCCCAAAGCTGGGTCACCTCAATCCCCACGGGGGATCCAGAGCTCCCCTTGCAGAAACCACCTTCCTTTCCTACTCCAGGGCTGTGTCTGCTCTGTAACATCCATGAGCTCTCAGCTGTCTTTAAAGATGTTGCAAGACAAGCAAGAGCTTCCAAATGATGTCACTGCTTGAGTCAACATTATTAAACAATTTCACAACCCGTCTCAGTCGTGGTGGCAGCTTTCATAAGGATTTATTATCCAGAAAGAGGAGAAGAGAGGGGGCTGAGAGTGCACAGAGGTTTGAAAGTCATTGTACCGAGAGTTTAATTATTGTATTTTTCACTGAAGTTGAAAGTATTGAGGAAAATCTAGCCAATTTCATATTACCTCATTTGATTAAAGAAGTTGTATGATTGTTCAGAATGTGTAATTGCCATTCAGTACAGCTGAACTGAAAGAAAGCTTTTCACAACTTGGTGATATTTTGTAGCCTCATTGGACTAGCCAAACAAAACTGGGTAAATGGAACCAGCTGTATTCCAAAAGCATCCTGATAATTGTTTTGACTGAAAATTATGGTAACTCAATGTGTATTTCTGTTTGGATTTGTATGTATGTGCTGATTTTAATAGTATATGTTTATGTTATTCCCACTGGGAAGAGCCTTCTATACTACTTCTATACTATGCTGTGTATAGGGCAAAAACTTCACAGGTGGGTTTTCAAACCACAGGAAATAAAGCATGACACAGTATCATGTTTATTACATGAAGTAAGACATGCAGATGTCCTGCACTTCTGTGCCTTGTAAGTCTACAGTGATGTTTTGTTTTATAAGCACTCTTTTGTATTTGGCTTCTTTATTGAGAAGAGAGGCTCTAAATACTTCTTTAAAAAAACCAACCAAAAAACCCAAAAAAAACAAGAGCAGATAGCCCTCATTTCTTCCTATTTCTGTTGCAGAAATAAATTATCTTGTTTTACCCAGAAGCTTGTAGGACAGCAGAGGAACATTCTGTCTGGGTCACTCTTAAACTGTTTGGTTGAAAAGTAGACCTCTTGATTTGGGGACTCCTTGTTCCACCAGCTACAGAAGAGGTGTCCATGTACTACTAGCACATGGACACTAATGAAAAATGGATTGCACATTTCTACAAACAAGCTAAACCAGAGAAACAGACTCTCTCAAGTGTCAGCCAGCCTGGCAATGGTTGAGCTGCATCCTTCTGTGAGAGCATCTTGTGCAGTGGCTTGCTAATCCCCACCTCCACAGCAGAGGACTGTGGTGCAGCACCTGCAGATGAGTGTTTCTGACCTCTGGGGTGTGAATGGGCTGGGATAACACCAATGCATCCATTCCTCTGGGTATTCCACTGGGATACGTACTGGCACTGGGGGAGGCAGAAGGTGTGCGGGTGCCAGGCACATCCCTCTGCACTGGGGCAGCTGAGCAGCTTGGCAGTCACCACCTGCCTCACAGGTAACTTTGGTGGAGTTCCAGAGCATGTCTGATGGCAGCAGAAAAACAGAATGAAAATAGAGCACAACATACCAGAGACAAACTTGTGTGTCACCACCCTGTCCCAAACACTTGATGGCCCAAATGTACCATTCTCCCTAAAGTGCCTTCTTTTCCCTACTGTGAGCATAATGACTGTAGCATGTCCTGGGCTGCCACCATCTGTAGAAGCCACACAGTGAGAGGGCTCTGACAAGGCATGGGAAACCCAGGGAGATCTTTTTTTCTGAGGAGCACAGTGACAGATATAGGTAGATTTACTTGGGGACTGAGCTCAGGAAAACATTTGATGCCTGCTGATAGCAAGCATATTTACTCAGTTATTTTTGCTTCGCCTTTATTCAGCACATTTGCTTCAGTTAATGCTCTTAGCCTAAATCAGAAGATATAACTTGATACAAGCAATTTCTGTTTTAATAATAATTCACTGATTGCTGCTTAGGCGTCTGTTGCTGGAGAAAGTAGTGAACCCTGTTGGCTGAAGAACACAAAGAACATTGATGTAGGCACAGCACAGAGCTGTCCAGAGGGACTCAGAGCATTTCTGGTGAAAGCACACCAAAACTAAACTAAGCATCGGTTTTTCCAGCAGAGGCAGTCTGGGTGTCTCAGCCTGAGTCCAGAAGGAGGTCACACAAGAGAGGCATGGCATGACAACAGTGCCTTTTCATGATAACCTGGCTGCACCACTTGTGTTTCTCATTTTCCCTCTGGTACAAATTTCTCACTGAGGGTTTTGACAATTTTCAGATTCTGTCGTGGAGAGTGTGACAACATGAAATGAGAGTAGAGCACAATGATGCAGTAAATAGTTACATTATTAGAAAGGCAGATGCTGGCATTGAAGCAGGGTTGTTGGCCTAAAAAAATAGATTAGGAGGGAGAAAATAGAAAAAAAATCTGTGAGATATCAGAAGCAGCTGATAGCATAATAACATTCATATGCAAGCAATGTTTTTCTGTGGCAGTGTAAATCAGTTCACATGCTGATATGACCAGTAAATAAACCATAGTAGGATTCTGGAACTGATATTATTACTCACCAAATACAACTCCAGACCCGTGAATCATGTCAGGGGGTTGCACTTTGAACTCCAAACCCTAACACTGCTACCCAATAGGCAAGACAAAGTCCTACAGCAGTACTTGAGCAACACCCAGATGTCTACAGACAACCCAAATTCATCATAAACACAGTGGGTTTTAGTTCCTATTGGCTTATCCTTGTCACTCCTTACAGTCCTCAGAGATGCACCTGGAGTGAGTGCATGGATACTGCTGAAGTTTAGGGCTTTTCACTCTGCTGTGCTACCTAAATTGAAGTCAGCAAGGCTGCTGCAGCCTAGTCCTCCATTTAGGAAATTGTGAGGAATGGGTTCTCCTCACTCTGCTGTGAAATCTGGGCCTATTGTCCTCTACCCAAAATTCTATAAACTGTAGTCTAAATTCAGCTTGTAAGAATGAACTTAAGAGTATCAGAGGATTTTCTACATACTTCCCAGATCAAATGACTCATGTAACAATCTGCTATTCTGATTCTCTGAGAATACAATATTCTCTGAGAATCTAATATTCAGAAAGCCTGGGCACTAGTAACTCCAGCTTGAAGAGTTTTAGCAACCACTACCTCAAAAATCAGCCCAAACTATATTGATGCAGGCACCCAAATAAACTGTGAATTTGTACAAAGGCAAACTCACCTCTAACAAATGTAGGAGTGCTGCTATAATCTTTGGTAAAGCCGTGGTAAGTGAGAGCTACTTGTTCTTTAAAATAATGTTGTAAAGCAGAATAGTCAAAGCAATATGTCAGCTGTCTGTGCTTAAATGCAGCATGCTGCATTATGGATATTCCTCTACAGGAATGCAAACAGAAAGAAAATTTCATGTATTGCTTTCTTGCACGTGGCAGGGCAGACTCAGAAGCAAACAGAGGCATCCCATGAAGGTAGTCCCTGACAATGTTAGTCTCTCAGAATCTGAGGAAGTAATGCCCTGGCCCTATGCACAGCTACCCTGGCCAGCACATCTCAGCTGGAGTGAAAGTGGGACTCCAACTGCCTTTGCCAGTCAAACTGCTTCCCTGGGAGCCTCTAGAAAATGTGCTGAGGCAAACAGGGCATCTTTGGGATTTTCCACTGCTGCACAGACTCTGATACAAGACAGGACCAATTAAAATTGCCCTGAGTAAGTTGAAGGAGGAAGGCTTTTGCCACTAAACAATTTGCTGATGAGTCAAGTGCCAGATGGTTTGAATTTTTTCTGCCAATTTGGAAATGAGAAGACCTAGGTGTAACCTAGATATATCAAAGTCATTTCATGGAGATTCACCAGTTGAGTGGCACCCATGATGACAGCTGAAGGTGAGGGCAAAAGGCATAGCCAGGAATGGTGCTTCAAATTGCTTTCCACCTGGAGTGATTCACACAGATAGTCACAAGAGTATGTGATGTGTCAAAATCCTAGAGGCAACAGGGAAAAGAGGAGTAGGCTGGTAGATAATCTCTCACACAGAGGGTCATAAACTGCTTTAGGTCTGTAGTGGGTCTGGCTGACAGCATTCATTTTCCCACAGCAGCTCTCACAGTGCTGTGCTTTGCACTGGTAGCTTAGTCTGAAGGTAGAGGCAAAATACAAGGGTCAAAATGAGATTTGAACGTCAGATGGGGCTTTGTAGCTTGGTAGGAACAAAAAAACCTGTGGAATGACTGGACAACTGCAATGTTAAAGGTAGCAAGTTGTGGTTAATGGAAAGCAAAGATTTGTGTATTCATATATATTACGGATAGAACAAGTAGGGAGGACATTATTAGATAAAGACAGAAGTCATGAACTAGTTGTGGAGTTGATAAGAAGCTTGTGGAAGTAAAAAGAACATTAAAACTTATGAAATTTATCAGCCTACATAATTTGGAAGAGGAGACCTAGGTACCAAAACACTTAGATGTTGTTCAAACAAGTACCTGCAACATTGGATGCTTTCATTTAGTAGGTAACGGTGTAACTAACTGCTGTTAGTTATAACACTAAGGAGGATGTGTATGGAAGGCATCAACAGCCTGACTTTGTGGTCTGGATGTAATTGATTGACTACAGACTCCATGGGTGAAATCTATAGATTTACACCCTACTGAAGAGGCCAAGAGAGGATGTGATAATGAATTAATTACTGGAGCAATTCATGGTAGTAGAACAAGAATCATCTTCAACTGAAATGAGAAAGGTCTGATTTAAGCAAGGATACAAAGCATGTGATGAGTGGATCAGGGTCAGCAGCTGTGTGAGACATGAAGAGAGGCCAGAGCAATGAGCTAACAACACAGAGTCCTGAATCCTTTAGAAAACATCTTCCTTGTAGCTGTCTCTGCTCAAAGCCCAGCAGCATTGCCCACACTGGCAGGGATCTATGCAGTCACAGTTTGAGCAAACATGAGCTTAAAATTGAAGAGCAGTTAAAGCAGAAAGGGCAAAGTGACAATAATATAAAATATAGTGGAATTATCTTCAAGTATTTCTTACAGTAATTAAAATTTAAAGAATAAAGTATGAGAAGTATGAGTCATTTATTTGCTACCAAGACCTGAAAATCACAAGCTGACAAGGAATACAGTTGTGGGTGTTAATTACTGCTTAAAATAGACAAAAAGATTAGAGCCACAAACTGTACCAAGTATAATTCTTTATTTAGTAATTTAATATTCCTCCCTTTTCATTTCAATGCATTTTTATATGTCTGACCTTCTGTAGACTCCTCATTTTGTTCTCCAGTTGAAAGAGCAAAGCTGGTTAATTTCTGGTGACATTTTGTCACCATGTAGAGGCTGAAATACTTTTTTACACTTGGACTTGTTTATAAATCTGAATTCAGTGGATACTTCCCTAGCCAACAAGCCTGTAAGCTGGGTGATGTTACTGAAATGAGAGCCTCTTTCTTCTCAGGGACACCCCTGAGTGGAGTTAGTCCTGTTCTCAAGGGCACAGGGGATAGTGAAAAGTACCTTATAATGGCTTTAGCCATGGCAAACAGCTGGACCACTCCACATCTTCTTCATGTGTCTTCTACTGTCCCAGTGTACCATTGACTCACATGGATTGTATTATGGCACAATCAAATCCTTCAGATACAATGGCACAGGGAGTCTTTGTGTTACATACAAATCAAGTTTTGCCTGAACTTTGGTATAAGGCAGGAAGCTCAAAATCCCAGCCTTCCAGTACACAGAAATTTCATTAAAAAGTAATGTTTATGCCTTGATATAGGATTTTGTGCTCCTTGTCAATTATTAAACACTGATACCAGGAGAGGACGCTTGGAGCTGTTCAGAAATGTTCTTTAAAAAGTTAGCAAAAAAATAAACCTTAAAAGCTTGTAAAGGAGCCACAGGGAATCATAGCTGCCACTTAAATTATATTAAAGGGCAATAAATTGAAACCAGTAAAAAAGAAATGTGTCCTTACAGGGTGCATTGTCAGCTTATGAAATTCACTGTAGCAGGAGGTCAGTGAAAGAAAGTCCATAGTTTGTTTTTTCCCAAAGCACTTTTTGGATCACTACCATGATGCTTCCAGTGCTGAGAAAAAAGGCTAATCAAACTTCATACTCCAAGGCACAAACTGTCTATGGGGGTCAGGAGAGAACGTCACCCTCAGAGACAGTGCATTAAGCATATTCTGCATTTTCCCTCTCGACCTTCGAAGGAGAGTAAGGATCCCTGCAGAATTGTTATACAACCTCCAAATGCAAATTCTGCACAATTGCCCCTGGATTCCTTGCTCCTGGGGAGGGATTCTCCTCTGGCAGATTTCAACACCTCTAAAAGCATAATTTTAGTTCTGAAAAATGTATTTAAGCATTAGCATTGATGAATGATGCAACATAAAGGTGCAGCAGCACTCCTGAGCCTCAAAGACAGTCATGGGAGAAGACACAATTTATTGGCAAATAAGAGAGGTGATCTCCCACCCATACCATTGTACAACATCCCAGGTGGAAGACAAAGACAGGCTCATCTCTGCATGGGCCCCAGCTTTGAGAAGAGTGGGAAAGGAGACATCCTCCCACCAGTTTTTCTCTGAGGAATAGAAGTAAATCCCACAGAAGACCTTACATGACGATTCATAAAGCCCCCCAAGCACAGTTGAAATGCAAGGATGCTGGTCAATCAAGCAGCATTCCCTGCCACATCCCAGGCAAGATCATCCTCTTTCACTCGTGCTGCTATTCATGTTGTGATCAGGTGAAAAATTGAAACTTGTACCTACTGTGCCCTTCCACCACCACTCTGTTTTTCTTTCCCACTTCCATCAGTGCATGTGTAATGATTGGTCCATGATGTTTAAAAGGAGCCAATGGATTCTACATCTGCTGCTCCGAGTTAAGACATGGCCATCAGCTGTTCAATAAATTTTGGGTATGTTCACAAAGTCAAACTGGCTCTCAGGCCCTGGGTCTCACCTCTTCCATGACTGGATAAGCTGATGTGGCACGAGGTGTGGTCAGACATTTGAATGTAATTCATGTGTGGTCCTCTTATCTCTTTCAGAAAAGAAAGTTTTTCACTGTGAGAAAGCTGAGTGGCAGAGCAATTTTGAGCACCAACCCTGCAAATGTGCAAATGTGCATCTGCTGAACTCACTACCAGGTCAGTGGGGGCTTTAAAGGCTGTAGGAAAAGGGTCTTTGCTTCTCTGTCTCTACTGTCCAAGCAGTAATTATTTCAGCTATCAAACAGCTGAGACATATCTATGACTTTGCAGGTTGCTAATTTCCAAGGATTCCTCTCCCATTACCTTCTGTGGCATTTGGATTTTTCCTGTGTTTGTAATATACACGAGGGAAAAACTAAAATTCCTTTGTTCTCCCTTTCATCTCTATGCTGAAAGGCCGTGCTTCCACCAACCATCCTGAGCTCAGCCTTAGCAGCAGGTAAGAGGTGGTCATCTCCCTGCCAGAGCTTGCTTTAGAATGAAAGGAATTTCAATTCCAGCACTGGAAATTAAGAAGATTTTGTTATTAGCTCTCATGCTTATAATTTAGAAAATACATGCCAAATCACTGTGCTCTCTCTTTTCCCTCTGAATACAGCTGCAAACTGCATTAGGTGTTAAAGTGAATGGATATATTTCAGATGAAATATTTGTACTGAATTATTAGAGTAGTCTGTATTATAAAATTACTAATAAACATTGCTTCTGGCTCAATTTAGCCTGAACTCAGTGAACCTAGCCAGTGGTGAGAAATCAAAAACTCTGAAATACCTGATGAATGAATCTAACTAATCAAGAAGCCCTGCAGGAAGTAGATGCCAGGATTAATGAGCCAGTGGTTTCACCATGCCATGCTGTTATTTCTTCACATAAATGCCCTCAGATGAGATTACCTTTGTCATGAAAAGGAGAAAAGGAAGGTTACATACTTTCAACTGACAGGTTAACTGCCCTACCTCCATTACTGCAAGATACATTTTCATGTGCAGAGATTTTTATTCTGAAAAATGAAAATTTAAATACCACAACACAAATTAAACCACATTTTCATTTCTAAGAGCAGGGATCATTACTGCTAGTGCAATAATATAATCCATGCTGCAATGTTACCTGATCCCTTGCCTTGCACAAACTTTCTTCCCATATTAGTAATTGCTCAGTGATTGCAATCTCCAGCAGCGGGTGAGAGCAGATTCTGCCTTCCATGGGGATTTAAGCAGAGGAAGAGAGGAGAGAGAGAGTGTCAAAGCATTTCATCAAGAGAGCAAATGAAAGGTTCAGTGACATTATCTTTATGTATATTCCTTAGACATTAGGGGTGATGTTGTGTTTAGAGGAAAGTAGAATTACATGAATATGTGCCGATGTGGAAATGAATCCATACATAAGAGCATAAATCTCAGTCTGCTTATACACTGGGTGGAACAGCTTAAGGCTAAAAGGCACCTTAACATAAGCAAATAAACCCAGCTTGTAACAGCACGGGTGCCTGGTGTTACCTACTTAGTCAGTAACAGGCTAATTGTTATTCGGCATAACTATTCCCTCTCAATTTATATGGAATTCACTCATTTATTTTGATCACTTTACGTGAATGAAGCAAAGCTGTTCATGTTGTTAGATAGAACCAGTTCGTGCTGCTTAATTTTTTCTTATAACATCAGAAAGATTGAGACTTCACAGTAAAATAATTCAGACAAAGCATGTAGCACATGTGAGTGAAGCCTGTGGTCTCCTTCCTTCCACCCATGTTAAATACGTAAGAGCATCAGCTTAGATGTTTTATGCTGCAGAGCTTCAGCAGGTAATAAGGGTACATACAATTTCAAAAATCTCCAGGACTCAGAACACTAGGATCTATTGCTATGGAAACAAATCAAATTTGTATCAAAGTGGTGCAGGATCAAAAAGCTTTGCTCATAACCAGGACTACACTTGCATTAGAATATGGAGGAAATGATGGATATTTTAGGAGCGAGCATTGAGCTGAAGGACCTTTGTATGGCCCCTTTCACAGATCTGCAATGTTCAGTGTCCAGAGTTGAATCTTACAGGTTGTGTCTCAATCCCTTGCCCCCAGCCAGAGAGAGCATTTTTCTCCACCATTAAAAAGCACATATTTTTTTAAGATCTTCCATACCGCACTTTACAACATTCCTACATCATAAAGCTGTCTTGCTTATAGCAATATAAAGCAGCTGTAAAAATTATGTGCTTGTAAACAACCTTCCATACATTTGGAAGATGTAGAGTGAGATTTGCACTCTTCTGCATGTAAGTGGAGACCTTTTGTCCTCCCAGCAAGCCACACTATGGAGAAGAGAACACTTGGAACTGGTAAGACCAAGGGACGTCCCAGCTGGCTGCTACTCCTCTTGGCCCATGCAGGGTCACCCACTGGATAGGGAAGCTGGAGGTAACCTAATCAGCTCTGCTCCATACACAGATCACCCTGTGTGCCCATGTTTTTGATGACTGAACTAAACTGATCACAGACTTCAATCTCAGAGCTAAGCCCAGGCGCAGAGGCACAGCTGCTCTGCCCGAGGCTGGGCTAGGGACTAGAGGCAAGGCTGGAAGGAGAGACAGAGCGTGGTGACTTCTTTTCCCAAGTATTACCATGATATGGATTGTGTTATGCCTTGCTAATCCTCGACTCTCTCAGGTGGAGCATCTTTGGGTTGTTTCAGCACCTGCAGGAACAGACTCCTGGAGTAGGGCTGTTTCCTCAGGTGACTCCCAGAGGACTCACTTGTGGTCTGGATCACCAATAATTTATTCTGCTTTTATTTCTCTTTTAAATTAAATATGCATATGTAATATGCACTTTGGAGCAGGCAAGGACCCTTCTGCGGGTGCCTATGGAGTCGGGCACTCTCAGGTGTGTAATTAAGAGCTGTGTAATTGATGTAGAAGGAGAAGAGATTTCAGTGTATTGCATAAAAGGCAAGGGCGAGGCGGGAAGGAGAAAAAAAGAAGCCTAAACCTCGCTGTATGATGCTTGGCAATGTACTGTGTTTCTTTTTCCCACCATAACAAAGTTTGCATGTGAGCAAAGCAGGAGTTTTCTCTTCCATGGAGCTTGCTTTGCCAGCAGTCGTGCCCTCATTTCACATTCCGAAAAAACGAATCATCCCTCCACTGCCTGCCTGCCCCAGCCTCCCGCTGACCCATTCTCCTTCATCTCTTGCCCCTGCCCTGCTTCACCACAGAACTTCTTGTTACTCGCAGTTTAAAGGCCAACCACACAGAAAGATTAACAAAAGTTTATTAATCATGAAGTATTAAAATTGTGACAAGTGAAAGGCATCAATGCAAAGTTAAGCAAGCAAACTATCCCCAAACTTGTGACAAAGGACTCAGTGAATACCACAGAAGGAAGTCCTGTCTTTTTTTTTTTTTTTTTTTGCCTGCAGTTGAAGACACCTCTCATATCTCACACGCCACATCAAAATCTATAATTCTTCATATCACATACTGAAAATGATTTTATTTATCCATTCACATTAACTTGATATAAACGTGTCCGGAAAAGTCAAGTAATATGTTTTATATTAGCTCAAACATTTATTAAGTAACCCAAAATTCAATAAATAAGCACAGACAATAAGTTAAAACATATCACGAATCGACCAGTATGTAACAAGAATGCTTTATCTACACAAAACATCCTATTTCACATCGTTTGTTCATTCCTCCAGCGGCCCTGCCCTGCGGCGGGGTGACCGGCACATGCAGGCGGGCGGGCCGCGGAGCCGAGCCGGGCCGGGCCGAGCCGGGCCAGGCGGGGCGGGGGGCGCGGCGGCGCCTCCGCCGGCGCTGCGGAGGGACAATAGCAGCAGGAACGTAAATAAATGCGTAAATAAAGGTAGGGAGGATCGGCAACTCAACTGTCACGAAATCAAAGATCCGAAAAAGGGAAGCGCTCTTGCGCGCTTTTTTCTTCCCCCTTTTATCCCCTTTGTTTTTTACAAAAAGAAGCTTTTAATTTTTTTTTTTTCTTTTTTACCCCATCACATTCGCTGTCGCTCATCAATGCTTAATCAAAATGGATTTGATTCTCTCTGGGGTCTCCGTGCCTTTTCGCGAACCCGCCCGGCCGCCCCCCGACGGCGCCCTCGCAACGGAAGGAGCCGGCGGCAGGTCGCCGCTCCTAAATAAACCATAAAAATTATGAAAACAGAAACAAAGATGCACCTCTTTGCAAAGCTAAAGCCGGACGGGCAGACGGCGGGAGGCAGAGCCGGGCTGGGGGCGGCCGCGAGTCCTCCCGCCGCCGGACGGGGCGGACCGCGGGGCACAGGGCTGCGCGGGGGCTTGGGGGGCTCGGGGAGGGTCGGGGGTGTTTCTCGGCCCACAAACCAGTCTGTTGGTGTCTGATTTCAGATCCTGAGTCGACTCCCTGGTAAGTCGGGTGGGGGAAGGCGGGGGCGCGGGGTGAGGCGGGGGCGCGGGGCGAGGCGGCGGCGGCGGCGGCGCGGGGCGAGGCGCCGGCCATTAGGTGAAACTCATGGAGACTGTGTGCTCTAGTGCTTTGCGGCGGAGAGAGGCGATGCTGGTTCCCCGCCACACGTCGCTGCTGTCCGGGGAGCTGCAAAGCTGGGGCGAGCCCGTCACGTTGCTGGGGCCGGGCAGGGAGGCGGGCACCATGCCGGGGAAGGCGGGCTGGTAGAGGTGGGACTGCAGCCCGGCGCCGTTGGAGCCCGCCAGGCTGTTGGAGAGCCCCATGGAGTTGGGCGGCGGCCCGGCCGCCAGGCTGCACTGGGACAGGGACTGCGCCATGGCCTGCTGCCGGCCCAGCGCCGGCGGCAGCGGCAGCTGCGACACGCCGGGCATGGCGGCCGCGGCCCAGCGCGTGTCGTTGGCGTGGAACGAGCACAGGCTGTCCCCCATGGCGGCGGCGGCGGCGGCGGCGGCCGACGGGAACTGCGGCAGCCCCGGCGTCGGCAGCAGCGTGCCCGGGGCGCGGAACACGTTCGTGGTCTTCTTGCGCTTCTTCCACTTGGCGCGGCGGTTCTGGAACCAGACCTGCGGGCGGCGGGCAGCGACACGCTCCGTTAGCCACCACCACCCCCCGCGGCCGGGGCCCCGGCGGGACCCCCGCCCCGGCTCCCGCCGCCCCCTCCGGCCTCGCCCCCACCGACCGCGGGCCCTGCGCACCGCAGCCCCACGCCCGTCCCCTCACAGGCTGACGAAACCGCTGGAACTTTTTATAACGAAGGCGATCGGTTTGTCCGTCCTGGGCGGCAGACTCCAGTAGAAGAGCCTGGCCTTCCCATGGATTTGGGGAAAAAAAAAAAAAAGAAAACCCGAGCACCCTACGGCTCTGGCCCTTGTGCGAACGCGCTCCCGTCCCGGGCCACTGGGGTCCGGCCAGGAAACCCTCGCACCAAACCGCCGGCATTTCGGTTTAAAAAAAACCCCAAAACATAGGAAAACCAAACATATAATAAAAGCAAGCCAGAGTAGTTTAGGTGAGTGGGTGCCTGTGGTGGCACTGTGCAGGGGTGGCCGAAAGCAGCCGAGTCAGCCGTAAGCCGGGAGGAAGCGCGTCCTCCTGAAAGCCGGGGGAGCGCAGTGCCCCGACCGGCCGGATTCCACCGCCTCAGGCTCCATAGGCGGTGAGAGAAAGGCAGACTCCCGTTAGCGGGAATGAACGGCCGTGGGGGAGCTAAATATTGTATGAATAATCGAAAAATCGCGTTCAATTATGTTTTAGGGTTAATAGTCAAATTGCGGCTACAAAATCTTTTTATGTTTCATGGTTTGCTGGTGGTGTAAAGAACCTCCATCAGGTCTGATCGCCTAAGTTCATAGCTACGCTGCATATGCTTTTAAAATGTGAATGTTTCCAGTTGAAAACTGGTGCATGACAGATTAAAATGCGAGGAAAACCTGGGGGAGATTTTGAAAATGCACACATGACAATTCTAGAAATATATTAAGCATGAGCATTTGGTAACTTTGAAGTCCTTTTAAAATGCAACTAGCCCCAGAAAATTGTTAATACAACAGTGAGAATCTAATGGAGGTTAGAATCTAAAAACCTACCTTGATGATATCTGCTGTTACAGTAATATAGACATACTGTAAATGTATTTTAAAATATATAGCCCATTTAATTCCCCAGCTATAAACGAGTGAGAGAGAGTGAAAGCGATAGAAAGGGAGTAATATCACTTTTGTTTTTCTTCCGTTTTTTTAAATTTTTTTTTTCTTTTTTCTTTTTTCTTTTTTTTTTTTTTTTTTTTTTTTTTCCTAGAAGCCGAAGCTTTATGAAGATCTCATTGGAATCCAGCGGATGATTAATGTGAAGATTTGGTAGGAAATCTGGAGAGCTGTATTAAAGCTCAGATCTCAGGTTCATTTCGATCAGCCAGCCGTGAACTCTGGGCCGAATTCATTACACTTTAATAGTGCTGGGAGAGGAAGAAAATGCAATTTCTCATTCCATTAGAAAACTAGAAAATACTCTCAGCTTGTCCCCTATTAAGATGTGGCAGGTGACGGGACCATTGTGGGGGACACAGTCAATGGAATTACAGCACATTATTTTTGTTCATATAAAATATTGGAAGGCAAGCCTGACTGTGCAGAAGTTATTTCACTGATTTAGTTTTTATGTAAATAAAATATTGAAAGTTAATTAATCCGTGCTAGAGACTAATGATTATGCTTATTATATTGCATTTGATCGCGTAATTTGCATGATTCTCGCATTGCTGCTTAATAAGCCATTCCAGGTTATAAATAATTCTGAAATTGGTTTCTAATAATGGCATGCTATAAAAAGAATGGTTTTATTACAGCAGCTTGAAAAGCAGAGCAATATCAGATGTGGAATTGGACTCCTGTTTAAGCATCAGCCAGCTTAGTAATTATTTAAATGTATCATATACATTAAATACAGATCTAAAATGAGGAAAGTGGTGATTTATCCTAGCATCTAAAACCCTCAAAAACATATACAGCCGCTATAAATTAAGCATTTGGAGCATTCCTTAATCAGTGTGGAGCCCAAGTACTGAAAGGAATGTGTAGGCTATCTGTTAAGTATAGAGAAAACTGTAAAGTACTTGTATAAGAACATAAACTAATTATTATTTAATTTAAATTTGATCAAGGATCAGTGATACATCGGATTGTGAAGTAAATATATTAAATATTTTTTTGCCTTAGATTACATAATGTTAATCATTTTGAAGTGTTAATTAAGAAGGTTATGTTGATCTGATTACTTTTTAAATTACAGAACATTATTGTAAAAAAAATTTAAATTGACACTCTATTAAACTGTTTTTATCAGCAGTCTCGAGCTATTAGCATTGGTTTAAGATTATGCCAAGGCCATTAAAACACTTTGTCTTTCTTCCTACGAATTTCTTTGATGTGCTGTTAGAAAATAACTATTTCCATTTTATATTTTACTTCATTTACCACACTCCTAATATTGAAATTGGTATCATTAACCTTTGGGAAACCCAATAAAGTTTAATAGACCTCGTTTTCTTTTTTTTTCATGGAGTCAGTTGTCCAATTATATTTTATTTGTGAATCTAATTTCTTTTTTAATTTAAACTAATTATAGTTCTGTGTAGGCTGAGTCAAATTGTTTTACTTTTTAAAAGCAGACGTGCTTTTTCTGTCACATTCAAGAACGGAATCTGTTTTCCTTCATAAAACGTTCATTTAGGGATTTCTCTTGACGTGTCTTTATTTAGCTGAGGAGCCGAGAGGGGTTTTGAACAGTGACTGCGCTAAAGTGCCTCAGCAGCGGCAGTCCCGGTGCACTGTACTGAGCCGGGGTGCGAATCCCACGAGTGCTTCTATTGTGCAGGCTTTCATTGCTCGGAATGGACTCGCCTAGAAAGTCGCTAAAATAACATTATACGCAAAAAAAGCTGCATCTGAGCAGTTTAGCGCTTTGAACCTTCTCCCCTTTTACCAAATTTCGTTTATATGTATTTGCCTAATACTTTCCTACTGTCCTGTGCGCATATATATATATTTCTATGTAAATAAGTATATATATATGTGTATGTATTTTAGAGAACGAAGTGCGCCCTAGATGTTGAAGTTACTACCCCCGCCGTCCTCAGGCATTATAAAAGCCAGTATGGAGAAACTCCGTGTCCAAACATATCTGGCTTTTATTGAAGTGCCTTTTTACGAGCCAATATGCCTTCCCTCGCACCCCACCTCGGCTCTCAGGGCGGTGGGCTCTGGCGGACGCCCCTTCCCGGCGGTGCCGCGGCTGTCACCGCCAGCACCCTGGACAGCGGCCCCGCGGTCGCCGCCGGACTCCGCTGCAAAAGGAGTCATTCCCGGGAGGTTCGGCTCTACACTTAGCGCCGGGCTATTGCGAGAACTGAGACCGTTCTTCTCGGGCTGTCCCTCCCGGGACTCCTTCCAACCGAGGGTCGGGCAGTGGAACTGAGCCCGCGCCCCTCTCGGGACCACCGAGGTGCAGGTGGGCAGGATAAAGGACAAGGGGACACCCCAAGGTGAGAGTTTTGCCATAAGGGGAGCGACGCACGTCTGATTTCAAGGATTTCTGACTAAACTGTTGCTTTCAGGGGTGGGTTATTTACCCCGCCGTCGGGCTGAGGTTTGGGACACCCACCCCCCTCCCCGTTGTGCCTGGCCTCGCCGCCGGCCCTGCCGCCGCCGGTGCGACCGGGGAAGGGCCGGCAGGCACTGCGCAGGGTCCGGCTTTTCATACCTGCACCCGGGACTCGGTGAGACCGATGCGCAGGGCCAGCTCCTCCCGCATGAAGATGTCCGGGTAGTGAGTCTTGGCGAAGCTCCTCTCCAGCTCGTTGAGCTGCGCCGGCGTGAAGCGAGTGCGATGCCGCTTCTGCTTCTGCTGACCCTGCTGCTGCCCGGCCTGGCTGGAGTTCTGGCCGCCCTGCTGGCCTTGCTGCTTGTCAGGGTCTTTGGCGCTGACGGCCAGGGAGCTGGGGTTGGATCCCACCGTGGTGATGTCCTCCCCCGGCAGCAGGGTGGTCCCTTCCACCGTGTCCGAGTTGGGAGCCATGTCTCCCGGGTGTCCCCCCGGATCCGAGCCCCCTACGCCCAGCCGACACTTCACCGCCTCCCGGTGTCCCAGCAGCTCGGCCGCGTCTTTCATCCCTGCGGAAGCAAAGGAGCGGCAGTCACTCGGCTGCAGCTGAGCATGGATCCACCAGAGCCCCTCTCCAGCGCTGAACTGAACTGGCGAGGACCTCCAACCACCGCCACCGCCTCCGCCCCGCCGTCCCCGCCCGCCCGCCAGACCTGCAGCCCTGCTCGGCTCCACGACACGCAGAGACCCTGGCCCGCGACCCCCGGGCAGAGGGGAGAAAACTTTACATGGAGCAGCTCCTCTTTCTGCTGAAATAACCAGCTCCCTGCCCCGCCTCCCCTCGCAAGACCGAGGGAAGGGAAGAGGAGGACAGCAAGTTTTCACGGGTTCAACTTGGGTTTTCCAGCGGAGCTGGTAGGAGAAAGAGACGGAGAGAAAGAAATAAGGCTCGAACTGCCCTGTTGCCGGGAGCATTACCTCCCCAACAGATGCGCGGGGACCTCGGTCAGTCTGGCCGATCTTTCCCCTCTCCTCCCTCCGCTTCTCTGAACAAACTCATGAATAACCATAAATAGATAGATATAGATATTTCTCCCATTTTCTATTTCTTCTTCTTTATTTTTTTAAGGAAAAAAAAAAACACAGAGAAAAGCAAATGGGCGAAAAAGAAAAGGCCACACAGAACTCCGTAAACACCATTGAGCTCATCTGTCCTAAAATAATAATAATCATAATAATAATCTGTAGCTATCTATATAAAAAATGGGGAGAGAAAAATTAAATGATCCACAACTCGCTGTAGATCTACATACTCCGTAGGTCTCACTCTCTTCTTTTTTTATGTTAAATCAAATTAAACTTTAATACAGTACAATTACTTTAAAAGGAATTAGCCCATTTAGAACGCATTAAGGTAAAATAAGGAACAAATTGTCAATTTCCTGCCCCGGCTTCCTCCCCGCTCGCCACCGCCGCCGGTGCAGCCGCCGCGGGGCGGGGGGGTGCCGGGGGAAACTCACCGAGACGGGCGTCCAGGAGGTCGGCGTGAGACAGCATCGCGCACCGCTCCAGGGCGAAGGCTGTTCCCCCCCAAATTTTAGCGGCCTTAAGTTATTTAAAATAGATATAAGATATGAGATATATATATATATAGATAGATATATATATATATAGATCGTCTAAATGAAAGAAAATTCGGTGTGTGGTTAAAAAGGGGGTCTCTTGCATTATAATGTCCTTTAGAGAGACGGGGAGGTGCTTAACACTTCAATGAACCCGTGAGCAGCTCGGCGCGGGGACCAATCAGGAGGGCAGCCTGCAAATGTCAGCGCCCGGAGCGCCCCGCTCCGCCCGCCCGCCGCCCGCCCGCCGCCGCCGCCCCGGCCGCCCCGGCCCGGCCCGCCGCCCCGGCCCGGCCCGGCCCGGCCCGCTCCGCTCCGTGCCCGCGCTCCTTCACCCTGCTCCGCTCGCCTCGGCCGCCCGCCTTCTCCTTCTCTCCTCTTCCAAGTGCACATCTGCCACACTCGTCCGCTCCGGGTCGCCCCTGATTTATCGGCTTTTATTGTTTTTAGTGCCTCCTCGGAGCGCACCCTCTCACCCGACCCGATCAGTCTCCCGAGGGTCTCGCAAGCTCGGAGCCCGTCGAGGGCTGCGAGCGGGGAAGACGGGCAGCGAGGGGTCGGGCAGCGCTGGCCCGCTGGCCGGCGGCCCCGGGGAACCGGGAGCGGCAGGGGAAGTGCAGCCTGGCTCTCACCCACATGAGCCCCGACGGCTGCTAGGCGTCGAGGAAAGATCAACTTGCCCTAGTTGCCTCAGCGGGCCGTGCTGCACTGGGTCGCCTGGCCCCCGGGGCTGCCTGCCCGCCGCCTGTGCCCGGCCCCGCTCGGTGCCGAGGCAGAGCGCAACGAGGGGCGAGGGAGCCCAGCACCACGCGTCCCGGCCGCCCGGGGAGCTCTGCCTCCCTGCCCGGGATTTAAAAGCCCGTATGCCCTGTTTTTCGGGTAAAGTTTCCAAGTTCGGCTACCCTACAAACTCAACTTAAAGCAGTAAATAAAGTTAAATGCTTTTTATTTTCCTCTTGAATATGTTAAACTACTTGAACAATTTTAAGTGCTTTGCAGAAGTGAAGCGAACCATTTCTAATGTTCTGATTTTTCAAAGCCAGCCAACAACAAAGTTTAGATTAGTAATATATTTCTAACCAGAGTAATTTTCAAGATCATTAGGCATTTATGTAATTAGTGCCAAATCTATAAGCTTTTATTACGATTATTAGAGTAAAATCAGTATAAATTTGTACTAATTTACTACTGTTTAGACTTGGCTGTCAAGCCAAGAGGTTCTTATTGTAAATGATAACTGAGGAAATTAAGTGCAAAATTCTGTACCATTTCTGATCCGCTCCTAAACAATCCGTTTCAATTGTATTTGTAGCAGAACATAATGCCCTTTTAAAGTTATTTGACTTGTATTTTTATTTGCAAAACAAGAAAAATACCCTCTACCCGGGCACAATGAAAACTGATATTTACTACTTCCAACTTGATTAACATTGATTTTTAATTCAAAAGTGATGCAATTAAGATTATTCATTTAGTGCAAATAAAGCTTCCACCAAAAAGCGAGCCCAGTGAAGTCTATGTTAAATAACACGGAGCCAATGGCTTTTTTTTTTTTTTTTTCTGCCATCCAATTGACTTACACGAAACATTGTAAATACTGCATGCGAACAGATGCAAGAGTGGTTTTGTTTGCAGCTCAGATGTGCAGGGGTTTCGGAAGAGACTGAAGGAGACAAAGGAACCGGCCGACCGATCTCTAGGGCAGTTTTGCTGCCTTTTTTTTCACTCCTCCTAGCTCAGGCTACATGGATTCAATTCAGCTTTCGAGATCTCGGGCTGTTGCGAAGGACCTGGGTGCTCGGGAACGGCCGCTCAGAGCAGGGAGAGAAGCCAGACACGGGCCACAATTTTAGCCGGAGACAGAGAGAGAAAGAAAGGAGATGGAGGTGGGGTGGGAGTTTCGGGATTGTTTTGTTTTTTGTTTTTTTTTTTCCCCGCTGAATGGGCTCCTACGGAGATAGCACGTTTGCTGTGCTTTTTTTCCTTCGAAAATTATTCTCTGTATGCAGCTGTAGGGCAGTAGGGGAAGACCCGGAGGTGAAAATTGCTGGGAGGAGCCCCCCGGTCCGCTGCCGGGCGTCGGGACCCGCGGAGCGGAGCCGGCGGAGTCGCTGGGGAGACGGGCCGGCGGCGCGCAGCCTTTCGCGGCCGCGGGAGCCCAGCCCTGCCCGGGCCGGGGTGAGGAGAGCGCTCAGGGGGCTGTCAGAGGCGTCTGGGGTTCAGTTTTAGCTGTATGTATTGGCACATGAGTGCGGGCGCCCGAGGTGCCTGCAGTCGGCTTCTGCCGAGCGCACCGTTGGTAGGGCGGCAGGGCGTGCGGGTGCATCTATTCCGTGTTGTTGTATGTTTCAGGTCGATAAATAAATGTGTAATAGTTAATGTGCAGACACATCAGAGTAATAACAATGGGATGAAATCAAAGGATTATCAATCTCTGTTAGTAACTGCTGAATAACAATGTTGTGGTGTGATTGATAGCGCGCTTCATTTTATGACTTTTCTATTGCTCTTGATTTTTATAGCAGTATAAACAAACTAAATCATTTCTTCCAAGACTTCAGATCGCAATCGTCTTAAGGGAAGGGGGGAAATCAGAGAAGGAAATCTGCGGGAGAGGAAAGAGCGGACTGGGCTGACACGCGTGTCAGAAAGAAAATGACAATGGGGCACATGTAAAACACCCTAATCACATTCCGTTTTCGCGCTCTCCTGTTTTGTCAAGTGCCCGAATTCACCTGGGCAGCCTAGGAGATGTATTTACAAGGATTTTATTCCCCGTCATCTTTCCATTTTCCCAGTGTAGCCAGAAAACTGCCAGTCAACTCCATTCCCTGTTACAATTTACGGTATTCCCCACATGATCATAGGAACTGAAGTTCCTAACAAGGAAAGGCTTTAGCACAATGGCCAAAAATCTTCAGAGTGACACGAGTGTCTTCAGAAATCACTTCAGAGCAAAGTAAAAGGATTTTCTATGACGGATCCAGTGATTTTTCCTCAATAAATAGGTTTTAGATTGTTACACACACGTAGAACTGGAACAAAGGGCAGTACCAGAAAATATATTGGTTGCCCCTAATAAAATTTATTTAGACAGTTTATTTCTCATAAAAAATAGAGATTGAATTTTGTACAGAAGCGCCTGCCAAGAGGCCAGGCACTGGGAGATCATCTCCCCCCGCACCTTCGTTTGCCTTTCTTTCCTTTTCCATTCCATCCCTTCCTTTCCCTGCCCTGCCCGGCGGCGCCCGGCGGGCCCGATCCCGGGGTCCCGGCCGGGGCCGGTCTGCCCTCCCCTGGACGGCCCCCCCGCCCACGCCAGCCGATCCGCCCGAGCGAGGGCCATGGGAGCGGGGTGTCCTGCGTTTGGGAGTAATATAACCCTAATTCTCCAGCGCTGTGACCCTGGTAAGAAAGGCTGGAGAACTTTCCAACCCCCAGAGCTCCCCCTCTCCCCTCCCCTCTAAACTCAAGCCCTGATTGAATGAGGCTGTAATATAAACAAGTGTATTTAACCAATTCTGCTCTGATTTAGAAACAGAACCTTCTTTTATCAGAATAATTATATTTGGAGGGAGAAACACAGTAAAATAAGGTTAAACTGCTAAAGTCAGCAGGGTGGCTTGGCATAAATGGCTGATAAGATTTGTAATTTGATATTTTATTTATGTATTTCTTGAGCATCCATCCAGTTAAGGCGGCTGCTGTATGCAGAGCACCGTAATTGGTTTTTACACGTAGCGATGCTCACAGCGTTTACCAAATGCAACTTTTGGTCGCAGGCTTGTTCGTGCGGCTTTTTTTTCTTTTCTTTTTTCTGTTTTTTTTTTTTTTTTTTTTTTTTTTTTTTTTTTTTTAATTTCCAGATAGTAGAGCTGAAATATCGGATATTATTATTCCCATTCCTGCTGTTCAGTGCTGCATTGTAACATTGTTCGCTTTAATGAGAAGCGCCTCCCTCAATAATTAACGACCTCACATTTCGCTATTTTCTTGCCTGATGAAAAGAATCAATTTTAATTCATTGTAAATTACAGCTATGCTTTTGAGTGTTATTTGCTTACTTTTCCACATCGACATACCCTAAACACGAATGACAAATCAAACTATATCCTTTCGTTAGGGGTAATTTGGAGTTAAGAAATGGAAAAGCATAAACACGTGTTTTCATTTCAATCAACTCTCTCGAAAATATGACTTCTTTGGAAACGAAGGACAAGGCTGCCAGCAGCTACAGATCCCAATTTATACATTCTAGTCAGAACTAAACGTGACGATCATCGCCTCTTTACGACATTAGGCTGCATGTAGCATTTTGTCGCCGCTATAAATATACTTCTTTGGAAGCAACTTTATGAAGTTGAAAGGCATCCGAGGCAATAACGCTCGCAGCTGATCAGAAACGAAGCCGTCAGGTGTCCCGAAAACAGCCTCCCTGAGGTCGGCGGGGAGAGCTCGGGCCATCTGATACCCCTCCTCAAACAATGTTAAGAACAGCGTTTTCCCATTTTCTTATTCATGCAAATATCTGCATCCGGCTACGGCGGAGCCAAAGGCAGCGCCGGCGACTGTCTCCTGTCGGGCAGGCTGCGGGCAATCTCTCGACAGTGAAGCGGTTACTTTAGATTGAAAGGATGGCTTCTATCAATTAATTTTAATCAGAGCGATGACAACCAGTCTTTTATGGGGAAAAAGCTATTTTAATATAAAGGAATGTCTGACACCCCTGCCCGCTCTCACTCGATCAGACACAAACTCTTTACACACAAAAGTCACCTCCCCCACTCCATGCAGCTCCGTACGCATACATGTATTATGTATGTATAGGCTTCTGACATAATATTAACTTCATAAACTTAAAAATGCGGAGCTCAAGCGTAACACACTGGGCTGTAGCTTTTGCAGTCGGACAGGAATTATTTGGGCTACCCCGAAAGGAGAAGGGAACGCTGGTGTAAATAATTTTTCAGATACATCTCTGTTTACACAAACAGCACACTTCTGGGGAGACTTTTACTAGTGAACCTTGAAGAATTTATTTAACACGTACCTGTATTTTTAAAACCCCCATCCTCCAGGTGTGGCAACGACAAAATATAAACCAGAGGCTAACGTGGATGATTTATCTTTCTCCCCTTTTAAGGCCACAGTTTTAATCCCTTCAATTGCATAGGTGGTATATAGTAATAAGGAACATATATATTTTGTTTGTATGTGTTAAGTTGGCTGCTTTTCTGATTTCTATTTACTCAAGATAAATAATCATATATCAGTTATTCAGTTAGGTGACAAGTCTAGTAATTGGAATAAAAAGAAAACATCTCATCCTTATCTCTTTCTCTAACTAGATATAGCGCTAATAAGACTGCATCAATCTTATCTGGCAAATAAATAAAATAGACAAACAAACAAATTCGCCTCCAACAAGTTAATGTGGTGTATCTGAGTGGAAAGTAGATATTTTCACGCATTCTGGAGATGAGGAGTGACTTTTAATAAAATCACAAGAAAAACAAATGTAATTCTGTAAGCAATTTCAGAGCTCAGCCATCTCTCTCCCGCGCCGTTACTTAGCATTCTCCAGCCGTCCTAACCTTTTCTTTTAAAAACCAGTTAGTTCCAGAAATATGACTGTCACTCAATCTGGGACCTTTCGATCCACCTTCCTTTATTATTTGGAGGGCAATCCTAGAGGTAATATGGCTTATTTTACAAGGATGATTTTTGTTGACTTTTTTCTTTCCCTCCCTCTCCCTTTCCTTTCCCCTCTTGCCCGAGCGCGGCTAATTCGGGGCGTCTATATTCACTCAATTAGAGAAATCTAAAGAGAAAATCGATCTTCCATCTGCAGAAATGCCAGCTTAACAAATTAGATTCTTGTTTCGTGCAGGTGATTTGGTGACAGTCGGGGAATTAGAAGTAATAAGTTGTTGTGTTTGAGACCACCTCCTCGGCCCCGGCCCTCCGCCCTGCCCCCGGCCGGGCCGCGCCAGGGGAGCGCCGCGCCCGCGCCTCCTCCGCCGGCCGGGCGGGCGAGCCGCCGCCGCCGCCGCATCTCCCGCTGTAATTAGTGCTGCTGCCCTCCATGTGGGCTCGATTAAACCGTGATTTAGCCGAAAGAAATATAATTATGGCTGCAAATAAAATAATCAGCATTGAAGAGCGATTTCCTTAATGAGATGGAGCGGTTGCACGTCACGGAGTAAAGGGGTCTCATTAGGAGGTGGTAATGAGGCTTGGGTGAATATTGGGAGTTACACAAAATATCTAAACTGCTGAGAACACCCAGCGCCGGGCTCGGGCTGGGGTTCCCGCTGCCGGCCGGGCCCAGAGATCCCCGGCCGCTGTCCCCCGCCCTGCCTCGGTGTCCCAGCCGCCCCCAGCCCGGCCTCGGGCTCCCCGGAGGCGGCTGGAGGACCGGCATTGGCGGCCACTGCGCTCTGCCCTCCCGCTGGCAGCGCCTGGAGATGCGCGCTTCGGGTACGGCTCATTTAAAGAGCCGACAGCGCGGCCATTTTAACGAGAGGAGCAGCAACGGCGGCGGCTCCCACCCACTGCGGGCCCGCCCGGCGCTCCCGGCGGCGCCAGCCACACCACCGCCGCTCCTTCGTGGAGCGCGGCCCGGACAGCTGCGCCCGGCGGAGAGAACAGGGCGAAAACTGGGAGGCCCCGAGCCGACTGACCAGCCCGCGCCCTGAGCGGCAGCGCAGGGCCGAAAGGCGGAGTCGGAGAACGTGAATTACTCCCGATACGGCCAATTAGGGAAATGGATCGCGGCTCGCCCGCCGCAGAGCGCCGGGGCGCCGCGGGCGCGAAGTCGCCAAGATGGTGGCGCCGGCGGCCGCCTGCCGCGCATGCGCGGCGCGGGGCTGGCGGCGGGGGCAGGCCCCGAGCGCGGCCCGCGCTCCGTGAGGGGCGGGCGCGGCCCGGCCGGGCGCAGTGACCGCGCGCCGAAACTGCCTGATGCCTCTGCCGGGCGGCGGGGGAAAACGCGTTGTTTTGTCTTCTTCCCCGCCTCCCCCGCAGCCTTGTGTTCGGTTTTTAATAGTGTAAAATGGGGCACGTCTTGGTGTTTTGTCGTCTAATCAAGAAAAACGGCTTGCATATGAAATACTAAAATAAAAGCCAGCGTATCTGTCATTCTCTGCTTATGCGCTCGGTAACTAAAGAGATGGAATCTTCATTTTGGTCTCATTATCACTGCAAACGTTTAATTCTTCAGCCTGATGCGTGCAGTTGATGCAAAGGCCAAGTTTCTTGGTGAGGAACAGTCTGTGTGACATTAGCAGGAGCGCGGGAGGCTGCGCTCGGCCGCAGGGCGGAGGAGCCGCGGCAGCGCCCAGGGTGGGAGACTTGGCCTGCTCTCCTGTTGGGGAGAGGTGATTTATTTTTTTTTCCCCCCTTATTTTGTTTGTTTTACTACCACCTCTTTGTTTTCACTGTAGCAGTGTTTGTAGTCTTAAGGTATTCACAATAGATGGATAGGTATACATACACACACATCCCAAACATTTGTCTCCCATTTTGGTACTTTGTACAACAATGGAGTTGTGCTAGCAGCAGCCAGGCTCCGGTATAGGATATCCTGTTGGCAGTAATTGTGTTTGTGACCATGCTAGCTACTTCTAAGGGACAGCTCTTTCTCTAGGCGGTCATTTGTTTTGCTTTTTTCTTCTAGGAGAAAACATTTTTCAGTTTTGAATGTTTGGTTCTGTTGGGAGAAATTGCATGTAATGTTTAGGAAAAAAAAAAAAATCAGGATTATCAGGAGTCTCTTACTGGTTGGAAAAAGAGAAGTGTTTTCTCAACCAGCATTCTTTTTGAAGTTTTGTGTTTCACTTTCTACCATTTTCCTCCATTGTTTGTTTAGTCTGTGCTCTCTTTTCTGCACCAACACAAACACTCTTGCCTGCAGGTCTCTCACCTCCTGGCCAGTGGTTGATAGCTCAGTCATGGCTTACAGTGTTTGAAATTCCATTCCGCACAAAGAAGCGTCTATGTCTTCTAAAGGTATCATGAATGTGGTACAGTTTACTAATGCTTCAGCTGTAGTGAGGATTTGTACGAACCTCATCCTAAGTCTTGTTGTTTCCTCACATTTAAAGCTAGCTGCCCCCTCCTAACCAAAAGCATGAGCTATCTATAGTGGGTGTTTACTGTAAGTAGCATGCCACAAGGTAAGCTGAGAGCCAGCATTCAGAATTTTGTATCTTCTATTGCTGGGGAAGCTAAAGGATGAAAAAACATTTTTTTTTTGTGCTCCAATTGAGAATAAGGTAGCAGATTTTGTAATGGGCGGAAGGTACTTTGTGTGTTGGGAGAAACTGTGTTTGGGGAACTTCAATGTGGTATAGAAAAAGTATTTTATTTATCTGCAGAATAGTGACCAGACATGAAACTCTTAGAGCCTTGAAACCTCCTTTGCCTGACCCTGACTGAGAGAGAAGGCTCTTGTGATTGCAGCTGGCCTGACTGCAGGTGCCTCATTGATGAGTAGTGAGGTCTTTAAGTAATAGGGGCTTCCAGTCGACACAGTGGAGCAATAACATAACACAAGCACAATAAGTGTCTGACTAGGTTTATCTTCACCTGGCATTAATGAAGTCTGCTCTAGGTGAATTACTTTCAGCTTAGAATAAGTTATTACTTGGATAGATAAACCTCTATTAACACAAACCTGAGAGTCATGGCACGAAAAGGTTTGACATAATAGACACAGAAAATACAGAATGGCATGGCAGTAGTACCATCTTGTAAGACTGGGCTGAAAGTGACCCATTTCAGTGAATCCAGGAACTCCATCATAATTACGGCTCTTTTCATGCACAGATGGGCAATGTGAGAGTAGTTTTTCAAGGGCAAGTGTTGGGTTTTCTATTTTAGCGTTGGAGGCAAGGGTGGTGTTAGTAATTACCACTCTGAGGTTGAGGAACTAGAGAGAGAGTCGTGTGTTGAGGTGTCCAAATTGGGAAGAGACCAAAAACCCTGTGTGTGGCTTGGTTGCTGCTAATCAGCAAGTCAGTCTCTTTGTCCAATGCTGATCTCTCCAAATGTTAAAAAAGTTCTGTTTCCTTCGTAAGGCACATAATTTTCAGCTAGTGAAGGAGTGAGAGGGTGCAGGAGAGAGTCTATTGTAAGGCATGGTGACATGCTGGGGGAGGAAACCTCCTTGCAAATGGCATTCCTTGCTTTAGATGGCTCCCAGCTGTCACTGCTCTTCTCTCCTGTGCTCTCCTCAGAGTGTGCCTGCTTTTTGCTCTGCAGGGAGAAAATTAGAGAGGCAGAGTTAAAACAGCCTGATACAGTCAGGATGAGTGTGTTCCTCTTTGAATTAAATGTTTGAAAACACTAGTGGGCTCCGTGGATTGCTTATTGAAATTCCTAGTGGAAATAAGAGCTCAAAGGAGGCTGGTTTCCATGTAAGCATTGGTTAAATTCTCTTACCTAGTTGTAGCTCAAAAGGAAGCTGAAAGGTTGAATGTTTTGTCTTGTAACATCTTTATAAGGTTTTTATCCTGGATTACAAAGCATTTGTAGTTATCCTTTGTGATCATCTTGCCCTGGTTCTATTTTTAGCACAGTGTGGTGGTTTTGAACAGCTTTGGGTTTCAGAAGGCAGGGTGATTCTCTCTTTAGCTTGAGGTATGCATTTGGATTCATCTTCAGCCTGTAGTCCAAGTCTTGTGCATCTAGAGTTAGCCTAACTACCAAGCAATAACCACTAAAGCTCATTCCTCCTCATCCTGCCCTCTCCTTTCCACCTGGGCTCTCAATCAGATTTACCACCATTGACAACCTGGGTTCTAGTGCAGAAGACTTTAAAAGAGCAGCTGGAGATTTCAAGTACTTTAATGTGTTAATCTTGCAATGTGTGTGATTTTTCTCTTGTAAGGGAGTAATTGCTTCTGCTTTGTTAACAGTATTAGCTACCTGTATTATACTGCATAACCCTGAGATGATTAACTTCTTAAAACAGTCAAAAAATTCTGAAACTTGTGTGTAAACTTAAAGTACTTTTTTTTTCAGTTTTTTTTCAGTTCGATGTAGTTTGTTCACTTATGCCAGAGGACAGAAGTGCTAAAAGGAAATAATAATAACATCACCACTGAAGGACAAACTTGAAACACGTTTTTGTGGGGATTTTTGGAGGGTTTTTTTGTGTAGGCAAGTGATGTAAGGGTTGGAGACACTAATTCATTTTCTGAATAACAATGACATGAAACTGCAGTGCTATTGGTAACCTGTCCTGATAATAATGGTCTACTCTGCCTAGTCATCTAAGACAGAGTACAGTTTGTCTGTCTGGCTAGTCAGCCATCTGGACAGTGCGGGTTTTCCTTTTGCCCACAGACCTGCAGAGCATTCTCTATGTTTTCCTGTTTGAGCTTCATGGAGGAGATGTAAACTGGGAAGTGAATTGCCTATTTCTAAATGAACTCTATGTGAAGAGTAGCATATCTCTTTGACATTAAGCCAGCTATGATGTGCTTTTAATCATAGGCGGCTGATGATGTTGTAATTTTGGAGTAAATTTTGGTATTTGGATGCCTAAATGGAGAATTAGTCTAGTTCCATTTGAACTTTTTATTGAAAGTTAATTGGAGCCTTTCTGAAAGATGCTGTGTTTGGTGCAGAAGGGACTGGATTCTTCGGATTATCCATAGAATATCCAGTCTTGAAAAAAATTCACCATTGACTACTCATTTCTGTGATATGTTGTGATGTTGCTCTGGCAGCACTCCTTTTAATGGTAAGTTTAATGAAAGGAAAAGAGTTTCCATGTCAGCTCAGATCTAGGCTCCTTTGAAGGGGCTAGTATTGAGGACATGGGTTCTGCCTTCTTGCCCTGGCACAATAAAGACCTAATGGCTTTTTAGGTCTGTCTTTCTAAAAGTTCAGTGATACTCAGAAATGACAAGGTTCACCAGTTCACTTTGTGTAGACTGGTGAACAGTGTATAGGTAGTGTTCATAATTACCAATTTAAAACTAATTTGACCAAGTAATCTGAGGTTTGTTAGCTTTGGTGTGAAAATTGCTTTGTTTTCATCACTCTAAAAGCTTTTCTTTCCTCCCCACTGGTTCCATCTACTGCGTCAGAGGATATATGTGGAACTTCAGATATCTTCTGAGTGGATTCTCATGTGTCCATAGTAGCTAGAAATTGCCAGTTGTCAATTCAATATTCCTTGAATTGGTGGATAGCACTCCAAAAATAGAAAAGGCAAGCCAAATGAGAATTTATTACTGGCACATTAAAAACCAAATGGTTTTAAAAGTTCTGTATACAGTAGTTGTATATATTTTTTTATATCACTGTTTAAAACTTTAGTTTCTGTTATAACCTTCTTAATTAAGAAGGTTAACAAAGAATGCTTAGTTCATTGCATATTTTCCCCGCATAGCATGTGAAAGAGGCAGTTTCCTCCCTTGTGCTGGTGAGAGTTCTCACTGCAATTTTGTTTGAATGTGACTAATGGTATTTGATGCATTCATGGAGGTGATGTCCATCAGCAGGCACTGGCCATGATGAAGTCTTTGAGGAAGGAAGCTTCTTAACTCACTGGTTTCTCTGACAAAGCTTCCTAGTTCTCATCAAGGATTCCTGTTTTACTTGTTATACTTGTCTTCCCTTGAGTTTTGGCACTGGCTTTCTGTTCCCCACATCACCCTGTTCAACTCCCTGCTGCCACCACAAAATGCAATGGAGTTCCTTCATTTGGGAAAATGGTGGGAGTGTGAAGGGTGTGTTTACTCTCAGGAAAACTGCAGTCCTGCTCAACAAGTTTTCTCTCACTTCTGCTGATGGCAGGATGCCTGGGGGAAAGACCCCTTGGTCAGGGCTGGTATCAGGAGCTGTTCTGGCTTCTTACAAATCCTGTAGTGTTCTGGGTGTTAGTGTTCAAACCTTCCTTTTACAGGTTAAGCATTGGTTCAGTTTAGTGCCTAGGTATTGTAAGTGACCTGAAAAAATGAAACATAACTCATTCGTCCTTTTATGGAGGCACTGATTTTTATACTTCATAAAATATGAAGTTTATCTTCTGTGTTGAAAACAGAAGACAAGCCAAATCTGATTGACTGGTTTTGAAAGATACTCTTTTCATTTACAAATGAAGTATTTTTTTACTCATTTTTAATCTGCTCCTTTAGAAATGTGTAGAAGCTGTAAAAGAGCATAAAGCTGAGTCACTAAAAGCATCCAGAGGAATTTAATTTTATTTTCATCAACTAATCTACCCACTCATATCTATCTGTGTAAACTAATTACTTTTTTAATTAGGTAGCCTTTTTGATTGCTTATGGAGAGCTGTGGTGGAATTTACTGCTAATTATGCAGGGGCAGAAGGAGGCTTCTGGATTGTTAGGAAAGATGAGAAAATTTTATTTCCTTTTGTTGAAATGGAGAGCAACTAGTAATTGATACATAAATAATGTGCTTATTTTTCCAATTTCAACCTATTCAGCCTCTGTTAACCTTATTAATTGAGGCTCTTTCTGTGGTTTACTGAGTTTCCTTCCATCTAATGTAACTTCTACAGTAACTTCAGAACAGTAAGAAAACAAAACTGTTGCAGAAGCTTTTCTTCTTTCTGTTAAAGGTAATGTTAATGCTGAACGGTTCTAGAGTGGTGATGTTTGCCCTGAAATGCTGGCTACTGAGATGTGCTGTCAAGCAGTCTGCACAGTTCAAGAACTGATTTTTTTTCACTGTGGTTGCATTTGTATTCAGAAAACTGGGGAAAGTGGCAATTACACATCCCTTTTGCCATCACTTTTGAAGTCTTAAGCCCATAATTTGGATTTATCATGAACTCTCTATTACATGTGGTAACAGAGCAAAGACAAGATTGCACATGGAAGAGAACCCAGAAGTGGTTTTCCTTTGTGTTTTCTGTTCAGTGTCCTTAGAAGTGGGCTCCCTGAGAGACCAGATGAGAGGAGGATTGTTAAGACAGGCCATAGACAACACATTTTCTTCTCCCTTCCCTTAGCTTGTAGTCCTGCTCTGAATCTGTATGAACAGTGAGCCTTTGAACTAAATTTGCAACTTCCCTTGCAGTTCTTCCTAGCAGGCCCCACAGCTCACTTCTTGACTTGTAAGTTAGATCCTTCTGATTTCAGCTACATTTCAAACTTCTGGCTTCCTATCTTTGCCTTGAATCAGCTCATTTGTGCACATAAATTAACACATAAAATAAAATGACAAGTGGGAACCTAAAGTATTTCTGACATTGTGTGTGTTTGATGAGTATTCAGAAATGTGAATAGGAAGTGCAAAGTCAGAAAAAATTAGTTAATCTAGTCTTTTCATTAAGAAAGACAATTTTCACCTTCTTTTAATCCCCTGTGTTGTAATCTGCAGTGCAACATCTGAAGAGTCAGGTAGGATCATTGAATTGTCTTTTTTGAGGGGACTCTGGGGATCTCCTCTGTGCTGTATTCAAAGTTGTTAATTTTAACTGTGTCATGTATCTTTCGTATTTTTGAGTGAGAGGATAAGCGCTGTTGAGAAAGGATGAATGCTCATCCCCTTTTGATGCTTTTCCCTCATGTGTAAATATGAGGCAGGATCAGCAATCCCTGTGTCACGAGTGACTGAGCTGCCTGGTCAAAAGAAGACCTCTAGGAAGGCAGCTCCAACAGCCTCCATGGGCAGTCTGTTCCAGAGCTTCATTTACCTTGTTGTTTTCTGAGGAAGAAACCTGTCCAGCATTTCCCCCCCTCATTGTAACTCAAGCTTATTGCATCTTACTCTGTCTGCCAAGAAGATGGTAGTATTTTCTTCTGTAATTATGGATATGCTTGAAGACTATTGCCATTGCTACCCTCAGTGTTTTCCAGGCTAAAATGTCTGGATTTGCTCCTTCTTTTGGACAGACCATTTTTCAGTCTTTTTAGTAGTTTTCACTGTTTTCCTCTGAATCTTTATTTCTTACAATCCTTCATCCCTTTTAGTTGCAGCTTTTAGCTGCAGTAATGCTTCCACATAAAGCCTTTCTAATAAGAAGGGCAGTGTAAGGGTTGTTGCCCATATCTTATAAGCCAAGCTAATGTTTTGCATGTAATTCACTAGAATTCTTCTATATCTCTCAGAAATAAGTGTCTTGTGTTTATTTTTCCTATGTTGGTACAGTAGAAAATTGCTGCTGCCATGTATAAGTTTGCTTTCTTATTTAAATATGTCCTTCCTAAAATAAGTATTTTGCATTTTCTCCAGTTTGTTAGAAATCTCTTGATTTCTGGTATTGGTCCTTGAAGATACTGAAGGTTGTTGCATCACCCACATAATAAATGCACACAGTTCCTATTCTACTTTTCGTCATTCAGGTCTGTTGAAGAGAACTGTACTATTTGAGGTGATGAGACTGTCCAATTTTAGTAGTAAATTCTTGGTGATTGCCATCTTATTAAGAAGTTGTGCAGCCACCTGTCTTACTAATGTGGCAATTCTGAGGAGCTCAGTCTATAGCAGTCTCAGTTAAGTCCCTCTGCCACCCCCCAGACAACACCCCAGGTGTTGTAAGGCAGATTGACTGCAGCTCAATTGAAAGCTTTCAGATTGGTTAGGTGGGTTGCCAAAACAGGATGTTGTTATGGGGATACAGAACAGCTCTTTGTTGTGGTTTAGGTTTTTTGTGGATTTAACCCAAAATAGTTGTGTACAGTTAGCTCTTTCCTTCTCCTAAAGGATGGTGGCAGTCTTAAAACATGCTGCTGTCCCTTCAGGAAGTTAAGCTCTAGAGGCATCTGGAAACAAATATTTTCAGGTGTGAACATACCTTGATTTTCATCAGGGAGGCTGGATACTTCTTGTACTACAGAACATGCTCATTTTTAGAGAACTTAGTGGTAGGGCAGCATATCATCCTGGTTCATGATGCAGTAGTAGGGAGCTAGGAAATGGCTTGGACAGAGATGTTTTACACAAACTTGAGAAACCACTCATCCTAGAAACTACTGCACCAAGAAACTTTTCCTGGAGCTTATGTGGTAATTAAAGGTCATGTGACTTTCATTCTAAATGTCAGCTTAAGCCATATGACTTGCCTTCAGTCACTATAGGTCACACCTGTTTAGCTTTCATATGCATTTGTGGTACTCGGCAACTGCACATCATTTTTCTATGGGCTTGTTTTCCACAAGTATGTATTCTTTCTTCTGAAGAAGAGCATTTTTTATTTTAAACCCTGCTTTTTACCCAGCAGATTTGCTATCTCCCTACACTTTTTTTCCACTCAGCATTTATTTACCCCACTCCACACAATAGCTGCACGCAGCCTCATGCTGCAATTGTCAGCTGAGACACACAATCTGCTTTGTGCACTATAGCCACCTTTCCCAATGAGGGTCCATAGAAGAAACTAGGTGAAATGAGTATCCACAGACAGATGCTTTCCTCAACAGCAGTTCACGTGCTGTGACCCAGGCAGTGTCCACTTGGCAGTTCCATGTCTAGAACCCAATGCTGGTAAGATAAGCATGTTCTCTTACACAACTGTACTGTGGAAACAGGCCTCACCTCTGAGTCCTCTATGCTACTGGTCTGGGGTCATTTCAAAAGTAAATAATTCTGACTGATTCAATCAGCAATCTTTTGGTGTTCATCTGTCAGAGCAGTGCTTAAGTGTGATGGACATGTAGACATTACTCTAAATGAGCAAAGGTACATAAGTAAGTACTGAAACAGCAGTTTACTCAAACTCAGGCAAATTAACAAAGAATTTTATTGAGTATTCAATTTAGCACCACACAAAAGGTACACTGTGCTTTGTGTTGCCTTTAAGAAACATGCCAGAACACTTTCAAACTAGAAAAACTAATGTAAAAAGCTTTCTTGTTTATCAACAGAACTTACTACTTGATTTAGAGAAGCTACTCTGAAAAAAACACAGCTTTTGTACATGTTTTAATGGTCTTCCAGGCAGACTAAGTGTTGTTCCCTTACCCATTAGCTCTCTTTCATGTCCTGGGGTTTGAACTTTGTTAAAAAAAAAAAATCACTTAGGTCAAGGTGCTTTCAAGAAAAGCATTCAGTCCAGAACTCTTAGTGCAGATGCAAATCACAATATACTAGTCACCTGCTAAATTCTGTTTGTTGAAAAGTAGAATTTTGATCCATGGAAGTTGTATGAATTGGACTCTACAACTCAGTGCCATGCACACTGACAAAGATTTGGGGTCTGCTTTTGTCTTGAATCAAAGATAAACAAGGAGTACATACTTGATAAAACTACAGAAAAATCGCACCATAGAAAAAAGGTAAGTGACTGGAAAGGGTTATTTCTCTTTCAGTACAGATTTTTATGCTGTAATGGCTTGAAATAATTTCAAATATAAGGTGCTTCTAAAGCCCATGTCAGGGGGTCAGAACTAGGTGGAACCTTTCCAACCTAAACCATTCTTTAATGCTATTTCATTCTAAAGTATTTAGTGGTCCCTCACAAAGCCAGATTTTATTTCTTAGTCTTAACTGTTCAGATTTAAGTTCTCTGTATTAACTATTAACACTTACTTTAAATGGGCTTTATTTTTTATTTTTTTTAATTGATGTGAACTGGAAATATATCTATTTTTTGCCTAAATATAGAATACACAAATGTTTCAGAACATTCTTTATTTGATGCACCTTACAGTTAGAGAAAGCTCAGTTTGCATAAAGGGAACTTTAGCAAGTCCACAATAGTAGTAGAGCCATAATCAAATGAAACTGTGGAATGGACCCCGTGCTAATGCATATAAAGAGGGAACTGGAAAACAGCTAGGCTTCCAGCTTCACTGACTCCAGTATGGAACGTGCTTCTTTATATTCTTCAGCTTCTTCCAATTCTTTTTCATTTTCCTGCAATCAAAAACAACATTTTTGAGTACTCTGAAAATAACTGTTGTGGGATTAAATTTAAGAAGGTAAAAAAAACTGCTAACAAATAAGGGGAAGGTTGAGGTACTCAACAATGTTTTTGTCTTACTGGCAGTTTCTTCCTACACCTCTCAAGTGGATGAATGACAAAACAGGGGCTGGGAGAGAAAGTCCATCTCACTATAAGTAAAGATCAGGTTCATGACAACCTGAGGAGCTGAATGTACCTAAGGCTATGGCACCTGACCAGATGCTTCCCAGAGTCCTGAGAGAATTGACTGATGCAGTTGCCATGCTCTTCTCTATGACATTTGAAAAGTCATGGCAGTCAGGTGAAGTCCTTAAAGACTGCAAAAAGGGGATTGCCATTGTGGACTATTTGGCTCCCCCCAATATCCTTCCCTCTAAACTGGAGAGATGTGGATTTGATAGGTGAACACTAGACAAGGAATTTGCTGGATGGTCATAGCCAGAGACTGGGTCAATGACTCAATGTTTGGATGGACCAGTGGTGTCCTCTGGGGGTCTGTACAGTGATCAGTGTTATTTAATATTTTCATTAATGACACAAAAAGTAAGATCTGTAAATGTGCAGGTAACACCAAGCTGAGTAGCTCCACTGATGCACCTGAGAGATGAGATGCTATCCAAAGGGACCTGGACAAGCTTGAGAAGTGGGCCCATGGAAAACCTGTATGTTTTAACAATGTCAGGTGCAAGGTGCTGCACCAGGGTCAGAGCACCCTGGTATCAACACAGGCTGGGGGATGGACAGATCAGAGCAGCCCTGCCCAGAAGGACTTGTGGGTGCTGGTGGGTGAGAGGCTGGACATGCCCCAGTCATGGCACTGCCAGCCCAGAGAGCCAAACGTGTGCTGGGTGCATCCAGAGCAGAGTGGGCAGCAGGGCCAGGGGGATTCTGCCCCTCTGCTCTGCTGAGACCCCACCTGCAGTGCTGCACCAGCTCTGGGCTCCAGCACAGGAAGGACATGGACCTGCTGGAGAGAAGCCAGAGGAGGCACCAAGATGATCAGAGGATTGGAACACCTCCCTTTTTGGGCAGGCTGAGAGTTGGGTTTATTCAGCCTGGAGAACAGAAGGCTCTGGGCAGCTCTCATAGCAGCCTTTCAGTACTTAATGGAGGCCTACAAAAAAGATGGGACAGATGTGTAAGCAGGGCCTGTTGTGACAGGGTAAGTGGTGATGGTTTTAAACTAAGAGAATAGATTCAGAGTAGATATAAAGAAGAAGGTTTTTATGGTGAGGGTGGTAAAGAACTTGGACAGGTTGCCCAGAGAGGTGGCAGGTGCCACATCCGTGTAAATGTCATCCAATGTCAGACTGGATGGGGCTCTAAGCAACCTGCTTTAGTTAGAAAATGTTCCTAGTCATTGCAAGGGAGTTGGAACAGAAGATCCTTGAAAGTTCATTCCAACCCGAATCGTTCTATGAAAAGAGGAATATATCATCTTTGAGAAAACACATTCTATGTTACTCAAACCTCAGTTAAATTCTTTTGTCCAGCTTAAGGTCCCAGAAAGTGGCTGTCATATGCAAGTGGATTTGACCTATGCATACCTTTATTTGATGGTGTTAAATATTTAAAACCAAGGGACCAGTAAAAACAAACTTTTGACCAAAAGTACTCTTAGAAAAATGCCTAAGTAGACTGACAATTGAAAAACACACTAGGATACAGAAAAATTTTTATAAATGCATTGAAGGTGAGCTAAGTACAGGAAGCAATACATTCCAAATTCTGAACAACAATAGTAACTGCCCCCATTCTTTAAGTCTGCATACTATGAATCAATAGCACTGTTTCTGCATGCCACTGGAATTTAGACTGTTCAGTAACTAGTTGAATGACAAAGAGACCCTAAATCTTGCCTTGTACTGACTATTTATTTAGGCAAACTACCAAACTGCCTCAGGTAGAGCCAGACTATCCGAGATTAGGATATCTTGATTTTTCCATTTAAAAATATTTGCATTTTAGCTATCACTCTATCTAGAACATAATTTAGGGTGTATATTTTTAACCTCACAATACCATTTAATGTGCATCAACATGTGTAGCTGAATTCTTGATGAGAAGGCAGCTTTTAAAATAAGCGATATTATCTCCAAAAGTAGTATAGGTTCAGGGAATCTATTGGTACAGCAAACTCTTTATTCCTGAATGTATTTGTATCTTAAAAAACAGGGCAGTACTGCTCTAATAAACATTAATAAAACACTAATAAAACATTAAGCAGTACTCAGCAAGGACTCCTTTGACTTGTCCATAGCAAAGTAAGAGCAGTAGCCAAAGTATTTTGACAATTTCAGTTCCCTACAAGCCTATTATACATATTTATACTGTCTATAAAACCTAAAGCAGGTGAACTGATTTTTCTGATGGTGGAACTAGCACAGGAGTTCTGAGTCCATTTTCAGAGTCTAGGATAAGTGTGTATGTTCAGTGTACATTCTGTTAAAGACAGCTTCTAACACACATAGTCTCCACAGACTGAAGACCAAGTCTGCAAAGACCATTATCTAAAGTAAAATACTGTCTTACAGGGTGTCTTATAGGATGCTGGTCTTGGCACCTACAGAAAACTAATTCTGGATCAGTTGAGGTGTGATGCAATACTCACTAGTAGTTGAGTAAGCTCTGCATGAGCGACTTCTAGTCTGCGCTGGCAGTCCGGAATCATCATTCGTGATTCTTGTAAGATCTCGACCTGTGAAAATCAGAAGCCAATGAGTTTAGAATATATTCTAGATAGAAACATTATCTTTTAGGGTAAGTTTTTACTCTGAAAAATCAGCAATGTAGTAATTATCTAGGAACTTCAGAGGCAGTTGCACCTATTTTCTGAATAGGCTTCTTTTCTTAAAAGATACTCACTTAGTGTAATTGCTTAAAAGTCTGTTCATTTACAGGACATTTCCATTTACTCTGTGCTTAACTGAATATTAAGTGCAAGACAGTATTTAGAATACTCTTTCCCTTTGGCAAAAAGTAGAGCTTAGTAAGGTTTTCAGGTTTTCGTTTGTTAAAAAGTCTATTTAAAACAAACTTTCTCCTGCTGTCATGAAGCAGCTTCATCCAAAAGGGGATCAGCTGGTTATATAAATATCTCCTGCATCTTTTGGGTAATAAAGAAAAAGAATGTTCAGATAATACCCCATAGAGATAATTACTGCATGAAAAAAGTTATTGAGTTATTGATCACATTTTGTGCAGACTGCAGGAGGCTCTGACTGAAAGACAAAGGTAAAGAAAAATGAAAAGCAAAGACCAGCAGGCTCGTATTTTTGATGCTTATCATGCATAAAAAGTTATTACATATCCTTGTGCTTCATTTTAGGAGAAAGATTATTCTCACCATGCACTTTGAACAAAATTACTAAACTGGCACCCCACTGAATCTGAAAATGCTGCCACCTCCTAAAGAAAACAACATCAGTTTTAAGAAAGGGAATATTTATTTCGGGGAGCATTTCTGAATCTAAACACCAAACACTGAGAAGAAAAGATGTGCGGAGCTGTTCAGTAATATTAAATATATTCTGAAATGAAAATCTATTAGATATTTAGATATCAAACATCTCTGTTCAGGATAATCTGCAACAGAAAGTGTTCCCCTTACATGGCTTATTTCTTTCTGTCATTCTTATGTTGTATTGTCCTGCTAGTTAGTATTAGAGCTGCTGCACCAAAATATCACAGTAAAAGGGATGTTAAGCTGAAGCTATGAATTGCGTTTAGGTATTTAGGAAGGCTTTATGTAACAAGTATTATCATCAAGTGTTTAAGTGTCACTTAGTCCATTTGCTTTTGACAGAAAAAACTTTAGTTTCTAATTTTACACTTTGATTAGTGAATGTAACACCCATAGAATGAAGTGTGCCATAAACTGCTTGAGATGATGCCTTTTGCTTCATGTAGTAGAATACCTACAGGAGTGAGAATATCCAATAATTACTTCCTTGCACCACAGAGACACTAAATATTTGTTTGTTGTAAAGCTGGCAGATAACATGAAATTAGTAGTTTACTTGATATATGCCACTAGATAAGCAACATGGGAATGCCCATGTACATTTAGAATCTATAAGCTATAGTCCTGCCTGCTATAAGAAATTAAGAAGTCTACCCAAATAATTCTATTCAAAACAACATTTGACTGATTTCCAAAGGGTTACCAAGTTTTATTTACGTATGCCAGTGGTGAAATAATGAATAAAAATCAGAAGGATAATAAATCCTAGAACTATATTCAGTAGGTGCAAACAGCTGGAAACTAGAACAAGAATTTTGTGGAATCATTATTTAACTTCTGCATAAACTGTTTTATTTTCAAGTCATGCTGATAATCTCGGATAAGACAATTTACTTTTACAAATATACAGAGTGAAGTCAAAAGTTCAAATAATTATATAAGCTTTATGGCTGGATTTTAAAAAGTGTTTGTTCTCCAAACATTCTGGCCCAACTTTCAGACAGAACTGTAAGGTTGACAAGTATGATAGCCACTCAAACTCCAATGCCAGGCATTACATCCATTTGCATCCCTGCGACATGCAATGCAGCTACTCAAATTCCACTGACCAGACCAGAGGAATTCCAGCTAAGGACTACTGTTTAACACCAGCCAGCAACTAAGTACCAGGCAGCAGCTCACTTGCTCCTGCCCCCAGCCTAAAAGGGACAAGACAACACGAAGAAAAGTTAAATCTTGTGGATTGATGTAAGAACAATTTATAAACTTTTAAAAATGCAGTAATAATAATGAGGGAGGGAGAGATATCAGGTTTTACCAATTTCAAAAAAACAGAAGCAGTTGTTTTGGGATTTTTTTCCCAACTGACCCACATCTAACCAAGAGAGTCAGAGATATGCATATCCACAAATAATTTGAAAGCAACAACAACAAAATTCCCCCCAAAACCCCAAACAAAATCCATAGATTCTCCTGGCTTTTAGAAGGATATGCTGATAATACTACTGGGTCACAGGGTATAATGGCAGCATTGTTTCATGTGACAAGCGTGCCATTCTGAACAGAAGAGATGGGCTAAAAGCCATGACAAATGTAAATGAATCATATATGTACCAATTATATACACAAAAATTAATATACAGTCTAGGTTTTAAGTATTGTCACACAACCATTTGCTCATTTTCTGTTGCACAGATAATGCTAACAGTATGGATCCACTCAAAGATGGCAGAGATAAGGAAAAGAGATGCAGATAACTGTTTGCTAAAACAAGTGCTACTGGATTGAACTACTTTTCCTCAAAAAGTCTGTAAAACGCTTGGAATCCATTGACTAATTACCTGGTGGAAGGACAGGAACCTGAAAGAGAAAAAGTCATCTCCAAGTAATATCCTCAGTGAGGATTGTGGTATAGGGAGTACAGCACAGATAGTGTAGGAAGAAGCTGGGCATAGGGAAGAACTCAAAGGAGATACAGCATTAAGGTGAATTTGGACAGAAAAAAAAAAACAAAAACAAAAAACCACAAATGTACACAAGAATTATAGGAAACACAGTTTTATGAGTTCTACTTCATTTCAGGCCCAAAAAAAGCTTGAACTATCAAAAAATACAGGATATAACAGCACACTTGCTGCAGGCAAGTTGTCAAACACGTTGATCATAAGTCTCCTGAAGGACCTTGAAGGAAAACTTAAAAAAACCCCAGGTAACAGTTTTGTTTCTACAGTGCTTGAGTGCTTCAAGAAATGGTCAAGTGTCAAAAACAAACCACCTACCACTTCTACCATGAAAACTGATGGAGGAGGAGAAAATCTCTAGATGTAATACCTTGGTATTTCAAATGAGTTTTCTTTGCAGCTTCTCTCAGGTAAGATCTAATCCTGTTTCTTCTAAAGCAGGATCACTTTAGGACATTGAAGACATAAAGTCTAGAACCCAAAACGTACTTACATTTGCTTAGATAAGAAGGAAAACACTTTGGAAAACAGAAGGGGAAAAGGAGGATCATAGTAATGCTTTTTCATAATTTGGTTTCTTTCATAAAGTTTGAATGCATCTTAAAATACCAGGTCTGTGTTAGAAATAATAACTTGTACTTGGTCCAGAGAATTCCAAGTTGCTGGCTTTTCAGTAAACAAACTATGCTTGCTAATGATACCATCAAAGTATGTAAGGAGAAGCATTAGGCCTTCACTCACATTTCCACTACCTCTTTAACAAGCATCTAGAGCTAGAATTCATATTATTAAACAAAGATTATCTATTCTTAGGGAGCAGAAAAACTAATTATGCAAATAATGAGACTCATGTGAAACTGTACATTTAATCCAATCTTAGTCAATCTGTGAGAAGAATGAAGCTGTGAACCAATCAGGTGGGGGGCTGGAAAGAGCTAAGAATATAAAAAGCCAACAAAACTAACCAGAATATTTATTTGAGGCTAAACAGATATTTAAAAAGTTCTGAAACATTACAATCTTCCTTTCAGCAACAAGTCCTCCAGTAGCAAGATCAGCAGCAAATTACCATCTTTCACATTATATTCCAAAATAGTAAATAGTTTCCAAAGGCAAAGGAGTCTTTTTAGATGTTTCAGAAGGCAGTCTTTCACTCAACAAAGCAAAAGAAATATTGCAGTTTTCACAAATACTTGAAAAAAATTTGTGTACTAGCAATATGTATACTCTTACATACTTTTTGACACACAGAGATTAAATTCTTTGTTAAATCCACTGGATTTTTAATTCATCCAGAAATGACATTACTCATGAAGTTACTTCAAACTGTAGAATTACATTAAAAAACCTGAAAATTTATCACTTATCAGTAAAAATGTTGCCAGTTAGCAAAACCACCAGAGTATGTCTACAATCCCAGAGAGAGAAAACATGGAGTAGATACCTTGCTTTTCCCCTGCTCACAAGTCTCAAGATAAAGGCATGAGCAGTGAAAGGATGATTACAGATGAACAACCATACAACCACAGAAATACAGAAAGATACAGGTTTCTACCATTAGACTCCATTCAAATGATACTGTGTGAAAATTTTCTATTTAAGTAGTATTATGAAGTTCTCTGGAAGGTGTTCATACATTGAGAATTGTTGTAACTTTGTAGAAACCAAGACTCCATTAGGACAAAATCTACAGCAAGGTGGAACTACACTACTTCTTGCTACCCAGAGAAACTATCAGCAGAATTTGCACCTGGTGGGATAAATCACAAGTATTTTAATACTTATTACCGCAACAAAGTCTTCTTGCACTCTACAATGGAATCTTCAAATTACAATTTTGGTCAGAATCTACCAGCGTTGTAAGAAAACAGTCCTTTTAGTTTTTCTGGCACTGAACCTGCTCCTCATTAAGCAAGTCTTTCTGGACAGTTCAGATAAGGGCTAGCATGTAACAACCACTCCAGATGGCCAGAGAACGCCTGAGTCCACTGGAACCATGAGTTGCCCCAATGCATAAGGAGTTAGGAGAAAAATACTGAGTCAAGCCCTGTTGTTCTACAAAGGGTCTGATCTCTCGTTACAGACCAGACATACTCTAAAGACTACATATTCTGTAGGAATAGTACTGTTGACTTTAAAATGAAATTTTCCATATTCACTTTTGTATGTAAAACTGTGTGTTCTGAGTTGTAACTAAAAAGCTTAATGAAAACATACTACATCAAGAGAAAGTATTGCTTTTAAGCTTTTTAAGAATCCTTCCCTGAACTCTGGATTGGTTTGTGCGTGTATATGTATATATACATAAAGACACACACACATCTATATATGACTTAGCCAATACCTCAGCTAAATCAATAGTTAAAACTATTCTCCTAAGTCTCAAGTGACTGAATTTGTTCTTAATCCCTAAATGTTACTTTTCATTACCAAAATAAAGACCAAAACTGTATTTTAAAAGTTATGCACCCTAGAATAGAAATTAGAGATTATTAACTAGTAGCAATTCTTAAAATGTGTAACTACAGATATTTTTTTCTGAAAAACATCTCAAAGTCTTCTATATCCAAAATACTGTTCTGAGCAAACTCTCCTGGTACTACATAACTTTCTTTGAAGTCTCTAAATTTTTAATAACCTAAAATATTAACTTCCAGAATGCAAAGTGCACGAAGTAAACAAGAAGTGAAGATGTCGTTGGAGGAACTGATTGCTTTCAAAGTGGATCAGGCAATTTCTGAATGAATCAAGACTATTTTCTGTGCAGGCTTTTGTTATTGGTCTCTGAAAATACCTTCAAGTAGTACGTAACAATTTCAGCAGAAGTTTACAGCCATTACTGCTTTTGACTTTCATGGTATCTTGCAGGTTGCTGTGGAAATATCATGATGCAGTCAAACAATCTGATGAATAGGAACACTAAAATAGGAATTCATTAGCTCTTGTTAGCACCAGATCTTCAGAAAGGCTACTGTTTTGTAGATCTTCAAGTCTCAGTCTGGGGAGGCAGAAGACAGGTCTGCTCTATCAATACAAATCTCTACTTGTATACAGGTTCTTTATTTGTATTTCATTCCCACAGCATAATGAAAGCAAGGTAGGACATAGACATATGAACTGAACTACGAATTTACTAAAAACAGTTGGTTTAGCTTTTTCTAAAATGACCTTCTCCTATCTTTTGTTAGTTTTATATTTTAATTTCATTTAACCTATTCTCCCATTGTTTAAAAATAAAGACAACAGGATGCCAGAAGGTTATGTTTATGACTATTAGGTGAAAATAATTTTAGTTTACAGTTTTGAATTCTGTTAAGATTCAAGAGAAAGCATCTATGAAATACCTGGTGAAACAACAAAGGTAACATAGTTGAAAGAATATGAAGACCTCAGTGAAACACAGATATCTCACACTTCTGTAGAGAATAAACATCGGTCTCCCAAACACAAGCCTCCTTCTAATGTGCAGGAAATGCGACACTTTTTCTCCCAGAAGAGTATATACCAACTGTCTGCAAACAGTATCCTTGCGGGAAACTTTCCAAGAAAAAATGTAACCATAACTTAAAAGTGACACTAAACCATATTCTTGAGCAGATCAAAGTACAGCACGACCCCTCCTAATCTATGACTTCACTACAAACTCCAGTGGCTCCGCAGCTGCAACAGCCACTGCTCTCCTTCTCTGAGGTTTGTGATTTTACCAAAAGGACACTGGTGTACGTAAGAGCTAAAGTTTACCCTTCATATTAACTATCAGGCATTCTCACTTTGCTATAACATTTGCAGTTAGCAGCAAGCACTTGGTTTACATCCATCCATCCAGACCTGTATTTACTACAGGTTCTTTGTGTTTCTGAGAAAAAAAACTGTGATGGTCTCATACAGTTAGTGAGTAACAGCCATCCTGACACAAAGCACTAAGTAATTCATACACATATATATAAACTATAATCCTTGAAAGTTAACACCTTCAAGAAATATCTATGGCTGCTTTTTATGACAGGATTTTAGTCTAATATTTATGTAACAGGAGGCTAGAAAAAAAGTACAGGAGATTCCTCTATGTAAAGATTACTATGATTAAATGAAAACAAATAAGCATTTTATAAAACAAGTTCTAGGATAGTTTACCTGCTTCTTAATTCCATAATCATCACATGCTTCAGCTTTCATTTTCTCAATCTTTTCTTCTTGCTGTTTTGCTTCTTTTTCATACATAATTTTTTCTTTTGCCAGCCTGCAATTAACAACCAAGTGATTGTGTTAATCTTGTTCTATTACAGTAAAATGTTACATCAGTGGTAACAGCCCCCCTCTCAAAAGTTACAGGCTTGGAAGATAATATGCAGTTTTATAAAAAAAGGCTTTTAACCACTGTGAAAACAACTCTATCAAGAAAATTATGAATTTAGCTATAATATATAAGGAGAATTTTCTCCACATATCTTGATGCTGGTTTGGGGGTCACAGGGAAAAGTAACAGTTCCATAACATACATTACAACAATTTTCTTTATTTCCCATCTTTCAAAGGAAAAGGAATACATGTTTTAATCCTAGTAATGGAACCATACTTGGGAGCAGGATGCTTTTTGCTAACAAGCATAGATTCTAAATTAATAAAAAAGTCAGAGAAATATTAATCTAGTCTATATGATGTCCTGCAGTACACTGCAATCTCATTATCAAACTTTAGTATTAGTTGTTGCTGCAATTTTGCTGTTGCATCTCCCACTTTATTACATGTATTCATTAGGTGTATGTTAGATTATGCAATACTAGATATGAAACAAAACATCTTTTCAGGATCTGAAAAATACTGGAACAATTTCTCTTCAGCTAGTTCAGGAGCAGAGCAAACACTGAGATACTGCTGCAGACCTGATATCATGCTAATGAAAATCCTTCCCCAAACAAGAGTAATATCAAAATGCAGAAGATTGATTGAAGAGAATTTAACATCCAAAAGAATATAATCAGATCCAAGAGGCAAAGAATATATTATAAAATGAAAATAGAATAAATAAAGGTGTAGTAGAGAGTTTTATGACCACATTATTGCATCAGTGCAAATTAATTCATAATTTGTCAGTTAAGTGTACTAGGAGTGCTGAGGATGGGCAGAATGTTATTGGGGTGTCAAGAACCTCAGTGAACTGAAGCTGCCACAAAAGCACCACTGCAGCTGTATGGCAAAAAAAAAAAAAATCAATTTTTAAAATAAATATACTGATAATGCAACAGCTGGAACTCTCCCTGTTTTTTACAAGAGTTTATTTGCTAAAATAGCCCTAAGCCATGGCTCCACAGCAGTCAGTCTAAGCTGGGCTGTAGCAACACACCTGATCTCTTCATGGAGTCACACAACCAGAAAGAGCCATCAGCCTTACAAAGCATCTTCAGCCGTGTGCAGAGCACACTCTGCGTATTGACTAGGCCAGTTTCTACAAGTAAGGCAAGTACTAGCTTTGAGAAGCAGAACTGGTGGAGAAAGACAGGAGCCTAATTACTAATAATAAATACACTAAATGAGTGGCTGTAATTCCAGCTACTGGAACTAGTTCCAGTATTAGCA